>NC_048571.1:31806587-32132143 GCF_013265735.2 Oncorhynchus mykiss
GGCTACAAATGTGAGTGCTATGGGTCGGTAGTCATTTAGGCAGGTTACTTTAGTGTCCTTGGACACAGGGACTATGGTGGTGAACACTGAGTTGTAGTGAATGAATAGCATTCTCAAATAGGTGTTCCTTTTGTCCAGGTGGGAAAGGGCAGTGAGGAGTGCAATAGAGATTGCATCATCTGTAGATCTGTTAGGGCGGTATGCAAATTGGAGTGGGTCTAGGGTTTCTGGGATAATGCTGTTGATGTGAACCATGACCAGCCTTTCAAAGCACTTCATGGCTACAAATGTGAGTGCTACGGGTCGGTAGTCATTTAGGCAGGTTACTTTAGTGTTCTTGGACACAGGGAATATAGTGGTCTGCTTAAAACATGCTGGTATTACAGACTGGGACAGGGAGAGGTTGAAAATGTCAGTGACGACACTTGCCAGTTGGTTAGCGCATGCTCGCAGTACACGTCCTGGTAATCCATCAGTCCCTGCGGCCTTGTGAATGTTGACCTGTTTAAAAGTCTTACTCACATCAGCTGGTGTTGTTTGCCTCAAAGCAAGCATAGAAGTAGTTTGGCTTGTGTCACTGGGCCGCTCTCGGCTGTGCTTCCCTTTGTAGTCTGTAATAGTTTGCAAGCCCTGCCACATCCAACAAGCATCGGAGCCGGTGTAGTACGATTCGATCTGAGTCCTGTATTAATGCTTTGCCTGTTTGATGGTTCGTCTGAGGGGATAACAGGATTTCTTACAACCTTCTGGGTTAGTGTCCCGCTCCTTGAAAGCGGCAGCTCTAGCCTTTAGCTCGTGCGGATGTTACCTGTATTCCATGGCTTCTGGTTGGGGTATGTACGTACAGTCACTGTGTGGACGACGTCGTCGATGCACTTAATGATGATGCCAATGACTGATGTGGTGTACTCCTCAATGCTATCGGAAGAATCCCGGAACAGATTCCAGTCTGTGCTAGCAAAACAGTCCTGGAGTTAGCATCTGCTTCATATATTTTTTTTTTATTGACCAAGTCACTGGTGCTTCCGTCTTTCATGTTTACTTGTAAGCAGGAAGCAGGAGGATAGAATTATAGGGAGAGCTGTGTACACATCTTTGTGTGTGGAGTAAAGGTGGTCTATAGTTTTTTTCCGCTCTGGTTGCACATTTAACATGCTGATAGAAATTTGGTGAAACGGATTTACGTTTCCCTGTATTAAAATCCCCGGCCACTAGGAGCACCGCCTCTGGATGAGCGTTTTCCTGTTTGCTTAAGGAGGAATTAGGCTCGATGAGTGCGGTCTTAGTGCCAGCATCGGTCTGTGGTGGTATGCAGACAGCTACGAAAAATGCAGATGAAAACTCTCTAGGTAGATAGTGTGGTCTACAGCTTATCATGAGATACTCTACTTCAGGCGAGCAAAACCTTGAGACTTCCTTAGATATTGTGCACCAGCTGTTGTTTATTAATATTCATGGTCCGGCTCCCCCTTGTCTTACCAGACGCCTCTGTTCTATCCTGCCGATAGTCATCATTCAGCAACAAATCCGTGAAGCACAAGATATTACAGTTTTTAATGCCCCATTGTTAGTTTAATCTTCCTCGTAGGTAGTTGATTTTATTTTCCAATGATTGCATGTTAGCTAGTAGAACGGAAGGCAGTGGGGATTTATTTCGATCACCTACGAATTCTCAGAAGGCAGCCCGACCTCCGTCCTCTTTTTCTCTGTCTTCTCTTCACGCAAATCACAGGGATTTGGGCCTGTTCCCAGGAAAGCAGTATGTCCTTCACGTCGGGCTCGTCGGGCTCGTTAAAGAAAAAAAAGCTTCTGCCAGTTCGTGGTGAGTAATCACTGTTCTGATGTCCAGAAGTTATTTTCGATCATAAGAGGCGGTAGCAGCAACATTATGTACAGAATAAGTGAAACAAATATTTACAAACAACGCAAAAAATGAACAAAAACACATCAGTTTACAAGCACATAAAATGTCAGCCATCTTCTCCGGTGCCTTTGATACAAGTAACCTCAAACTGATGCCATGGATGTGTTACTTATTTTAAGGTTGAATGTTACATTAGCTTGTAAGATAGTAAATAAAAGGCTGTATTACAAAAGTAATATTGAATTGTGTTTGGTTGACAATACAACTAAATATCAACATTTGAAGGAGATGTATCTATAGCTTGAATAGTTCCATGTGAGCCACTGGCTTAATCCCGTTTAATTTACATTTTAGGTTGAGATGGAGACGTGAATCCAACATGTGAACTTGTCAAAGTTAATAGATCGCTATTTGTTGTGTTTCTGAAGTGATTTTGAATTGTGTTTGGTTGTCAACTCAACCAAATATCAACATATGAAGGAAATGTATCTTCTGCTTGGATTGTTCCATCTGTGCCACTGACCTAGTTTGTCTTAAATTCCAGTTTGCCTACTAATTCATAATTTATATGTTGGATTCATGTCTCCATCTCAACCAAAAATCTAAGTTAAAGGATAGGGCTAAATCAAATCAAACTTTAAATGCAACTTACAAAACATGACTATGAAAAACAAACATCAGTCCTCAGTAAAAAAAAAAAAGGTAATCAACAGGCCTTCTGGACTGCCCTAGCGGCATCAAAACATCCAACTTTAGAGAGTTCTGGAGATCTACCTACCTCACTGGAGACCACATTTGAGGTAATTTCCAGTCTATTCAGAAAGTAAACTGAAGATAGTTGGAATTGGAATTTCTGTGTACTTTCTGAATTGACTGGAATTGAAATGGAATTGACACCAAACCTGGTGTAGCCCGCAGGGATCTCCAGTTAGCCATCTCTGAGACCAGGTCTGGTAGCTCGTACGTCTGTAGGTTAACAATGAAGTAAGGTACGGCAGAAGTTTGTGCAAGAGGGCTTTATAAACAAAAATAGTACATTGCATCGATCTACGAGACTTCAGAGAGGGCCAAACTACTTTCCGATACAGAAAGCAATGATGTGTTCTGAACCTGTCGCCAATGATAAACTGCGTCCAATGGTTTCAATACAGTGGCAGCCCCATTCACCTCCGTAATTAAGACTTTTCTTTGTGGGGTTTAATTCAATGGGCTGATTTTTCTTTCTGTGGAATAGAGCTTTTATGGGGAATCAATTCAGATTCAAGAGATAAATTGTGACCAAAGTCCTTTAGAGAATATAAAAACATACCTACGGTCTTCATGTACTGCAGGCATCTGTATTACTCAATATGCACTTATTGGCACTGATTCGCTTATTCACAGTCAACAGTGTAGTGCCACTGGAACTCTGAGTGCAGACTAAGACTGTGTTTCAAAAGGCACCCTATTCCCTATATAGTGCACTACTTTTGACAAAGGCCCATAGCTCTATGGGTCCTGGTCCAAAGTATTGCACTACAAAGGCAATAGGCTGCCATTTGGAATATAGGCTGAGGTGGCCCTGTTTGCTTTATCAGTTGAGAAGCACCGGTTAATGAGTTTCCACTTTGGGCTACCACTGAAATAGATATTACATTTTTCTTTGAAAAATATATAAATATAAACTGGTTGAATCAACATTGTCCACGTCATTTCAATCCCCCACAAAACTGTGATGAAGTTGAATCCACATAGAAAACTGACTGGATTTGCAAAAGTTAAAGTAAGGGCATTGTCTTTTTTATACTTTTATACTTTTAATCTAAATCCAATGACATGGTAACATTTTTTGTTGATTTCACACTGACTTCACTTTAGTTGATCTCTCAACCAAATGTAAATCAAAACTAGACGTTGAACTGAGGTCTGTTCCCAGTGGGAAAGGTCTTTCTCTGTGTTTTTGTGAGTACATATCCCATCCGCCCAGAGATTTCTGCTAGAGATAATTGTTTAATGAGAAAGCAGTTATGTAAAAAAACAAACTGAGGTTCTATCTCTTAGTTTCTTTTCTGTTAAACAGACCAAGCATTTATTGTTCTGTTGGAACAAATACATTAGCATTGATCTGAGCTCAAAACAATTTTCTGTAGTTCCAAAGTGCAGTTACCCCAGTGGTGCAAATGAGGTTATGCTGATATGAAGGTAAATGGATTTGAAACAAATATGTCTCCTAGCTTTTGATAATATGATCTCTTTCTTATGTGAAGAGAAACTAGACATTGGCTAACTGACTGCTAACTGACTCAATGAGGTATTAATGGTGACCTGCCACTTTGTTAGAATTTCTTATTATTTGAACAGAGGTCGAATTGCAGCCTTGATTGTAACACTGCCATCAAACATCAAATTATGCCATCAAATGTGAGACCAGGTTGCTAAAATGTGAGACCACACTGGAGGGCTCATGACATGTGAGAATTATGACCAAGAGTCAAGAACCTTGAAAGGTTACAGTTGGGTAATAACTCCTTTATGGTTAAGTTAAGTGTATGGCTTTGAAGCAAGTTAACCGGGCTGGCCCTACCAATAAGTGACATTAGTGGCCGCTTAGGGCTCCATGGCAGCTAGGGACTCCCCACCCAACTCAGTCGGGGTCTCAACTTACCGTTTGGTGGTACATCAGCAGTTTTTCTATTTTTATGCCAGTCACTAACAGTCACTCAATTAGCCCATGTTAGCTAAAATGTTTTAGACTGCTAGGTTAGATAGTCTCGTCAGCTATCTAAACCGTGGAGCAATCATGACCTGAATAACTGGTCTGGGGCAACCCGTCTCTGTCGTGGACCCTTTCCTTCACATCTCGGGAACTGTTGAGCCTCCCCCGAAGCATTTCCATGGGAAATCAACCCATTTTGTTTATCCTCTAAACAGGCCTATAAGGACTCAATAGCAGAGCCAAACAACTTTGTAGGCAAAACTGGCTCATCCAAATGCATCTGCCTGTCCCTCTCAAGAATCCAGGTCAACTCAACCAGAGGTGGCAATGAGCCACCACCCTCGCCACCATACTTTCCCCCACAGCCAGGATAGTACAGCGGGACAGTTGCAGTACAAAATCAGCTGTAGCATGCATTTAGTTGATAAGCTCAGAAAGCGGCTTCCTCGCCTCCACATTCTTACACCGAATTCAAACCGGCTGCGCACGTGCGCCATCGTGCATCAATTTATTTTGTCCCACCACACCAAACGCGATCACGACATGCAGGTTAAAATATAAAAATAAACTCTGAACCAATTAGATTAATTTGGGGACAGAAAGCATTAAACATTTATGGCAATTTAGCTAGCCAGCTTGCACTTGCTAGCTAATTTGTCCTATTTAGCTAGCTTGCTGTTGCTAGCTAATTTGTCCTGGGATGTAAACATTGAGTTGTTATTTTACCTGAAATGCACAAGGTCCTCTACTCCATCAATTAATCCACACATAAAACGGTCAACCGAATCGTTTCCAGTCATCTCTCCTCCTTCCAGGCTTTTTATTCTCTGGAACTTATATTGTGATTGACAACTTTCATAAATTAGGTGCATTACCGCCACCGACCTCGTTCGTCTTTCCGTCACCAACGTGGGCATAACCAATGAGGAGATGGCACGTGGGTACCTGCTTCTATAAACCAATGAGGAGATGGAACAGGCAGGACTTGCAGTGCAATCTGCCTCACAAATAGAACAGACTTCTATTATAGCCCTTGGCAACGCAGAAGCCCGATGGTGCGCACGCGCAGTGTGGGTGCAATAATTTAATAATATAGATTTTGCAACGCTCACGCACACAATGAGAGCGGTGTAGTCAGCCTGTTGTTCAGCTCCTGCAGCAAATTGCTATGATACATTTGCAGCTGGTGGGAGGAGCTATAGGAGGACGGGCTCATTATAATGGCGGGAATGGAATAAATGGAACGGTATCAAACATATGGAAACCACATTGACTCTGTTACAATCATTCCATTCTAGCCATTACAATGAGCCCGTCTTCCTATAGCATTTCTCACCAGCCTCCTCTGATCTGCAGCATTTAACGAACGGGCATCACACCCTGGTACACTTTTTCCAGCTGATCCACCGAGAACCGCCACTGTTTATTCGGAAGCATCGAGCTAGGAATAGCCTCCTTGTTTTCCTCTGGAGCCAAGAATCTCGCCAGCTGTCCTGCCATCGACAGTGTAGAAATGAGTCCCGAACCCTCCATTCATAATATTTCTTTAAAATGTTTGTCATTTATCAGACGCTCTTATCCAGAGGATACAGGAGCAATTAGGGTCAAGTGCCTTGCTCAAGAGCACATTCAACAGATTTTTCATGTAGTCAGCTTGGGGATTTCGAACCAGGAAATTACTTGCCCGCCGCCTTGAACTCTGTGCTCTGGCTGGGTCACTCAAGGACATTCAGAGACTTGTTCCAAAAGCAACTCCTGAAATGTCTTGGATTTGTGCTTAGGGTCATTGTCCTGTTGAAAGGCGAACCTTCGCCCCAGTCTGAGGTCCGGCGCTCTGGAGCAGATTTTCATCAAGGAACTCTCTGTACTTTTCGTCTTTCCCTTGATGTCCCAGTCCCTGCCGCTGGGAAACATCCCCACAGCATGATATTGCCACCACCGTGCTTCATCTTAGGGATGGTGCCAGTTTTCCTCCAGATGTGACGCTTGGCATTCAGGCCATCATCAGACCAGAGAATCCTGTTTCTCATGGTCTGAGAGTCTTTAGGTGCCTTTTGTCGAACTCCAAGCGGTATGTCATGTGCCTGTTACATGTGCCTTTTACCATAAAGACCTGATTGGTGGAGTGCTGCATAAATGGTTGTCCTTCTGGAAGGTTCTTCCATCACAACAGAGAAACTCTAGAGCTCTGTCAGAGTGACCATCGGGATATTGGTCACCTCTCTGACCAAGTCCCTTCTCCCCCGATTGCTCAGTTTGGCAGGGCAGCCAACTCTAGGAAGAGTCTTGGTTGTTCTAAACTTCTTTAATTTAAGAATGTTCTTGTGGACCTTTCATGCTGCAGAAATGTGTTGGTACCCTTCCCCAGATCTGTGCCTCGACACAATCCTGTCTCGGAGCTCTACGGAAATTCCTTTGAACTCATTTTTCTGACATTCACTGTCAACTTGTATAGACAGGTGTGTGCCTTTCCAAATCATGTCCAATGAATTTGATTTACCACAGGTGGACTCCAATCGAGTTGTAAAAACGTATGAAAATAGGATACACCTGATCTCAATTTCAAGTCTCATAGCAAAGGGTAGCAAAGGGTCTGAATTCTTATGTAAATAAGGTATTTTTTTTAATATTTTTTTTTTAATTTGCCAAAAAGTCTAAAAACCTATTTTCACTTTGTCATTATGGAGCACTGTGTGTAGAATACTGAGGATTTATTTTTATATAATCCATTTTAGAATAAGGCTGTAACATAACAAAATGTGGAAAAAGTCAAGCGATCTGAATACTTTCCGAAGGCACTGTGCATGTGATGTGAACCACTGGGATGGTGACCAAACGTGACACTCGATCGGTCTCATTTTCTTGAGTAACAACAGAATCAAGCTCTTGGCAAACCTCAGTAGGGAGAAGAGCAAAAACATCTTGTCCCCAGTGAAAAGCCTTCAAAGCAGTTATTTACTGTTCTTTCTATTAAGTTATGCCCTACAGTTCTGATATAACTGCTGCTATAGCAGCATCTACACTAACCTCCTCAAGAGCAGCCATTGTTGTTATGATTTTCAAACTTTGACTAAAGGCACTTCTCGTTGTCGGTATGAACTTAACCACCCCCACAAATTATCAGATGACGCTGATTGGTCCAACCATATGGTGGACGGAAGGGAGGTGCTAAAACAGCTTGAATCTGGTTGTGAACAGACTGTAGCCGCGTAGAGAAACAGAATGTCAGCTCACGAGATCAGGATGATACGTAGGAGGCTAGGTTGCCTTTAGCTCATTGGCATAATCTTTAAACATGGGTTAATGACGCTGCACAGCTCCAGGGACAGCAGGTAAATACCTTTCCCCAAACCTGGAGGAACTCTGCTGCTGTGGAGAAAATGGCCAATCCACCCCAGGTGTCCTGCTGCCCTATGACACAGCTCCATCAAAAGTGCATTAACCACCAATTGTTCACTCTCCCCCGCGGAATCCAAAACTTTAGGCTGCCTCAAACTGACGTCATCCGATTCACTTTCTAAAGCTGACCAGGGGTAGTATATCATCCTCGGAATCCGGACTCTCACACCTATCAACTCCGATCCACCCCAGGCAAACAGGACAGCACTAGTGAGTATCTTTCATTTTCATTGAGAAACCACATGCTGTAGGGCACGGTCGGAGGTTCAAACTCGGCTGGTTAGCCTTTTTTAACTTACTCTCACCACTGGCCATCTTACTCATGTAAGGAAGCACTGCCCACACTAGCAGTGTAGAAAGTTGTGGATTTTTAACAAACACAAATCCTAGCAAAGCAAGGAAGTATTAGCTACACAAGCAGAGCAGAAAGTAGTTACCTTTTAGCAAACACAAAAAACGATACCAAGACACACAACTCTAGAGGATCGAGTACTCTCTCCCCACTAACAGACTCCAAAGTTGGAGGCAAATCTCATAGTCTTCGTGTACTTGAACAATTTCTAAATTGCGAGCTGAAGAGCAAACTATTTAGTAAATGAATGCCAGCAAGGTGGGGCTTCCGAAGGCGGGATCGGCATCAATTGGCCAGTTGGGCGTTATTTCAGTTGAATATGATTGGTCGTTGACTGTCCCATAGTACAGTATGTTATGTCAAGTAACCAACTGAAAGGGAACAGATTTGTGAGATTTAAGCTGCAATATGTAACTTTTTGGGCGACCTCACCAATTCAAATAGAAATGTGTGTTATGGATCAGTCATTCTCATTGAAAGCAAGTCTAAAAGGCGCTGCATGGTCAATCCGAAGTCTGCATTTGCCGTGCAGCAGGTACGGTAATAAGGCCTCTGCAGAAGTCAGGGTATTCATTCTTCAAATCAAATTTTATTGGTCACATACACATGGTGTCAGCAGATGTTAATGGGAGCGCAGTGAAATGCTTGTGGTGGCCATTTTGTAGCATGTGGGGACAGCAGACTGGGATAGAGAGAGATTGAATATGTCCGTAAACACACCAGCCAGCAGGTCTGCGCATGCTCTGAGGAAGCAGCTAGGGATGCCATCTGGGCCAGCAGCCTTGCGAGGGTTAACACGTTTAAATGTCTTACTCACGTCGGCTTCACGGAGCAGCGCAGAGCTGTTGCGAAGGAAGTGGTCAAGGAAGTGAGTTTGTGTTTATACAAGACCTCCCTTCCCCCACCTACTGTCAACCAATCATGTCAATGCGGAGCTATACGGAGCCCTCCGCATTGTTACAAAATTTGGGAGGCGCACGTTGCGGCACGGAGCTAAATTTGGCCTTTGCATGCCTCCGGAGGCTCCGCAATTGCATCACACCATCTATACGAAGTCTCTGAACACATTTTCGGATTAAGCAGAAATGGGATCCTAGAATCTGTACATCTGTTCCATGTGCACTATTTCTATGTTTCCCGCTCTGGTTTCATTTTTGCATCTCTTATTTTCGTTTCGTTTTACCAGATTCAAACAGCTTTTGGTTTTGGAAAATAATATTTCACAGTGGTTTAGACTGTACAATGATTATCTGCACTATACTTGCTTGTTGTGTCACCAACTGAAATTAGGCAAACTATTAGAATTTTAGCAACCAGGAAGTGGCAGAGACATTTCTGCATAGTGCATCCTGTTGCGACTCTAGGGGCAGTATTTTCATTTTTGGAAAAAAAACGTTCCCGTTTTAAACGGGATATTTTGTCAGGACAAGATGCTAGAATATGCATATAATTGACATCTTTGGATAGAAAACACTCTAACGTTTCCAAAACTGTAAAGATATTGTCTGTGAGTATAACAGAACTGATGTTGCAGGCGAAAGCCTGAGAAAAATCCAATCCGGAAGTGCCCCAGGTTTTGAAAGCGCTGCGTTCCAATGAGTCCCTATTGAGCTGTGAATGTGCCATCCACGAGCTTACGCTTTCTACGTATTCCCCAAGGTGTCTACAGCATTGTGACGTAGTTTTACGCATTTATGTTGAAGAATAGCCGTAGGCGGCTACATTGCGTAAGTGGTCACATGGTGGCTCCGTGAGAGATTCTCGCGTAAAATACAGAGGTAGCCATTACTCCAATCGGTCCTACTGAAAAACAAATTGTCCCGATGGATATATTGTCGAATAGATATTAGAAAAACACCTTGAGGATTGATTCTAAACAACGTTTGTCATGTTTCTGTCGATATTATGAAGCCGTTTTCGGGACTGCAATTTCCGGGCGGTTTCTCAGCCAAACTTGAAGAACAAACGGAGCTATTTCGCCTACAAAAATAAAATTTTGGGAAAAATGAACTTTGGCTATCTACCTGGGAGCCTCGTGAGTGAAAACATCCGAAGTTCATCAAAGGTAAACAATTTAATTTGATTGCTTTTCTGACTTGTGACAAGGTTGCCTGCTGCTAGCAAGGCATAATGATATGCTAGGCTATCGATAAACTTACACAAATGCTTGACTAGCTTTGGCTGTGAAGCATATTTTGAAAATCTGAGATGACAGGGTGATTAACAAAAGGCTAAGCTGTGTCTCAATATATAAATTGTTTAAATTGTGATTTTCATGAATAGGAATATTTTCTAGGGATATTTATGTCCGTTGCGTTATGCTAATTAGTGTCAGGCGATGATTACGCTCCCGGATCTGGGATGGGGAGTCACAAGAAGTTGGCTCCAATCAATCTGTATCTACACCGTTACAGATTGAGCGATAGAAATGTACAGGTAATTTCCAATTGAGTTGAAATATGCAGCATTTAATGTGAATGCATTGAACATTGCTTCTAAATTTCAATCACGCTACAGATTGATACAGAGCCCTTAGAGAAAACTGTGACATTCCTAGATCCTTGGATATTTGAGGGCTGTGTTTTTAGTTAAATCACTCCCACTAACACAGGATAGTAACTACTAGGGAGAATTGTCAAGCATGGAGAAACATCTGCGCTGATTGCACTCTAACCCTTCATAGCAGCAGAATCAACCTTCAAAAACAGACCTGCCCATTACGCAGCACCTCGGACTTGTTTACATGATCCAACACATTGCCAATGTTATGTTGAAAGAAATTTTGGCCCCTGAGCCCTAAATCAAGTGTTCACTTGCTGAAGTGTTTGATAGTGATCACTCGAGTCTGCCACTGTTTTGACCAATATTAGAATTGAGACGAAGCACACTTGCATCCCAAATGCTACTTGTCAATATTCCAAAATTAAAAACTCGGAAGCATCGTGTGTCCCCTCTGCAACCGGTTTTGTAGCATGATTCACAATGAAGCACTGCCAGACAGATGCACATAGTGTCACACCGTGATCTGTTTCACCTGTCTTTGTGCTCGTCTCCACCCCCCTCAGGGTGTCGCCCACTTTCCTCACTATCCCCAGTGTATTTATATTTGTGTTCTCTGTCTGTTGCCAGTTAGTCTTGTCAGGTCTTACCAGCGTATTTTCCCATCTCTGTGCTTTCTCAAGTTCTGTTTCCTAGTTTCCCCGGTTCTGGCCATTCTGCCTGCCCTGACCCCGAGCCTGCCTGTCTGATTCTCCGTTGTCAGGGAAAGAGGCAGTCTAAGCAGTGGAATTTTTGCACGTTGGCAGCTGAGAGTGCCTGGAACCCAGAAGCATTGTTCGACATGTTCCTTCACGGATTATCGGAGGTGATCAAAGATGAGCTCGCAGACCGGGAGCTGCCCATGGACCTTGACTCCCTCATAGCCTTGACCATCCGGATAGATGGGTGACTTCGAGAACATAGGAGGGAGAGGGAATCTGTGCCCTGTCGCCCTCTCTCGCCCTCGGTTCCCACCTCGCCTCCGAAACATCCCGGAGACCCCATGTCCGAGTGAACCCGACGTCACCCGAATTATCTTGTGAATCATAGAGGGCTGTCGACTCGCCTCCTTCGGAGTCCATGCACCTGTGCAGGGCTAGATTATCTTTGGCTGAGAGCTTACACCAACTCCACACCCAGAGCTGGCTATATTGTCGCGCTATGGGACATTTCATAGCTACCTGCCCATCAAAAACCCAGCCTCATCAAGAAGGCGCGAGAACTCTGGTGGGCCATAGGGAGAACTTTTCCTCTCTCCTTACTCGCATCCCTTTCCATACCATCCTGCTGAGGGAGAACCAGTCGAAATCTCTTCGGATACTGATCGACTCTGGGGCCGATGAGTTTTTGGACGCTACCCTGGCGTCCGAGCTGGGCATCCCCACTCAGCCCCTCTCCATTCCCATGGACTTTAGAGAGCTGGACGGTCTGTGTTGTGTAATGAGGAGCAACCAGATGCTTCACTTGACACATTTTATGAAACGACTTATTACAGTTACTAATAAGCATGCACCCATTAAGAAAATTACTGTAAAAACTGTTAAAAACTGTTGAAATTGACAAGTTGAAACAGCCCATAGATAATTAGCAGGCAGTGCATGTTAACTGTCCTCTTGCGTAATAATCACATTTTGGAACAGTGAGTGCATCCTGATATCACGTGCACAAAACTCTCACTGGGGCGACCGTTAGGTAGAACTCACGTATGAAAAGGTTAACAAACAATTTTCTTCTTTTATTCTTTTTTTCTTTGAGGGTGGATCAGCTTAATATTGCGGAAAGATTGTTGCTTCCAATGTAATTGTCCGCATCATTTCCAATCCCCCATATTTTCGGGGTAAATATATATATCCATACACGCATGCATACATATACACATATATACATACACATACCTATATAGACATACATACTTTTTTAAAGAATATACCTTTATTATTATTCCCCACAAACCCTTCCGCCGATCCCCCAATTGGAGTAAACTAATAAACACTTCTGCTTCTACCTTCAATCCATACATCTTATACCCTCTCTACAGACACAGTCTACTTTACAATAGTTCTCTCTTGTTTGTTCTTAGTCTTTCCTCTATTTCTGATGTCCATCCAGTTTGATGATTTCTATTTGTAACTATGCTATTTCACAAAAGCTCCGAACCTATATACATTCAACAGATCCCTTATGCCCTACATTGTTTCTTGTTATTAGTCCCACCCTTCAGCTCCACTCAACCCCTCCCATCTGTCTCTCAACATCATCCATTTCGGATTTCTACTTGCCATATATTTTTCAACTGTGCTGTGATGCTTCACAAAATAATTGAACCTTCCTATTCTCACAGCTTCTACAGATTGTAAATTAAAATTTTGCTAAAATAATTATTATATTATTGATTGATTGACTATGGCTTTTCAAATCACCCAGTATTGCTATCTGTAGTGTTAGTTCTAGGCAAATGTTGCAATTCTTCAGCCATTCCTGGACCTGTGACCAAAAATGAGCTACATATGGACAATACCAAAATACACGATCTAATGACTCTGCCTCCTCACAGCAGAATCTGCAGAGCTGGGAAGATTGTATGTAACATTCTATTAGTTGCAAGAATTTTGCATAGTAATTACATTGAAAAATGCGAAGTTTTGAATCCGGCGTTGTTTTGCGTATCAATTCATAAACCATGTGCCATGGAATGGGTACATTGAAAATCTCTTCCCAACTATTTTGCAATTTATATGGCACAGCTGTCAGTTTTTTGGTCCTTAAATGAAATTGGTATATGTTTTTATTTAGCACACTTTTCTTTAACCATTTATGTTCTTTAAAAGGATATGGCAGACATACGCCCCCTTTGGAGAGATTGGGTACCCCTAGTAAACTGAAAAAGAAATCTGTCAAAAATTGCTAATATATGCAAATAAAAATTATTATTGGATAGAAAACTCTCTAAAGATTGTAAAACCGTTGGAATTATGTCTGTAAGTATAGCAGAACTCACAGGGCAGGCATTCTTCCAAACTAGTTTTTGTGGCCATGAAAGTTGGAGCAACTTTGACGTCATGGCCCCCACCCTTCCCAACCATGATTCTGGGGACACTTTATATCTCTTCCGCTAGATGTCCTCTTTCAGTAGAGCTTTGAATCGTTCAAATCCCGCAAGAATTGACCCTATGGGAGTGAAATTAGTGCGTGCCACGAGAGAATAGGCTGTGCGTATGGGCGCGAATTGGTCCCAGCCATTCCTTTGTTCCAGCACTCAAGAGAAGGGCAGACGATGGCCGATTGAATTGAAGTTTGTTTTGCGTGTCTAAAACATCATAAAGCTTGCTTCTGCACTTAGTTTGACCTGTTTAGTCGACATATAATATGTAATTTTGAAGTTTTGATGCGCAACTTTTCCGGACCAGAGGACGTTTTGGGTGCATTTCAGCTGATGTTATTAGCAGTAGCTAATACAAAGACGCAAGACTTGAAACCAAACGATGTATTGGGTAAGTATGAAGCCTTCCAGAACATTCTGAACGAAGACCATCGAAGGTAAGGGAATATTTATCTTTAAATCTGTGTTTCTGTTGACTCCAACATTAAGTAGAAATGTAGCTTGGAACTGAGCGCCGTCTCAGCATATAGAATAGTGTGCGATTTCTGTAACGTTAAAAATAAATCTAACAAAGCGGTTGCATAAAGAAGCAGTGTATCTTTCTAACTATATGTAGAACATGTATATTTAGTCAAAGTTTATGATGTCTATTTACGTTATCTTGCCGCGCTACATAGATTTCCTGCGGGCATTTTTGAGTAATTTCTGAACGTGAACTCACTGTAAATGGACATTTATGGATATAAATGGCATATTATTGAAAAAAAAATATGTACTGTGTAACATGTCATATTACTCTCATCTGATGAAGATTTTCAAAAGGTTAGTGAGCGATTTATTTTTTAATCCTGCGTTTGTTGATTGCATGTTTTGGCTATTCAAATGAGCTGTGTCTGGTGGTGGTTTTACATATATATGTGCTATGTTTTCGCCGTAAAACATTTTAGAAATCTGACTTGCTGGCTAGATGAACAAGGTGTTTATCTTTCATTTGAGCTATTGGACTTGTTAATGTGTGGAGGTTAAATATTTTTAAGAATATTTTTGCGTTCCATGCGCCACCGTTTCAGCTGAACGTGGGAGGGTTGATTCCCAATTGGGAACCAGTATCGTAGACAGGTTAATACAGGGCCGACATACAAGTTCCTTACTTTTTTCCCCTTCTACTTTCCTCTTCCATTTTTGTGGTAATGCTGCAATTAATTGGTTGTAATTTTGGGTAGAGCAGATATTTCCATATGTCTGTGTTAGCTGCATGTGCGACATAACTCCACCAGTCCTATTTAGGATATGATTCACAAAATTTTTACCTTTTTTAAAAATTTATTCGATAAATATTTTTGTTTTATCAATTAATATATTTGAATTTAACCACAATATTTGTTGTACTATTTCTTCCGTCCTTTCAGGTGGATTAAACTGAAATTGCAACCAAATTTCTAAGGCTTGTTTAAAAAAATAAAGATATTTTTGATTTTTTTTCCCTTTCAAACAACTGAAAGTGAGCAGGTGTAATCTGAATAAAGGGGAAAAGGCCTTTTCTGAATATAGGATGAGACATTCGTACCAATTGACTAGAGAACCAGTTTGGATTTAAGTATAACTTTTGTATGACTGATGCTTTTAGTGAGAGGTCTAATGCTTTAATATTTAATAATTTCTGCCCACCGAATTCATATTCGTTATATAAATAGGCCCTTTTAATTTTATCTGGTTTGCCGTTCCAAATAAAATGGAATATTTTTTGTTCATATAATTTAAAAAGCAGGTCACTAGGTGTAGGTAAAACCATAAGCAAATCGGTCAACTGTGATATAACTAAGGAGTTAATCAGGGTGATTTTTCCACAAATAGACAGGTATTTTCCTTTCAATGGTATTTTCCTTTCAATCTATTTTTGCAAATTTTCTATAAAAATTTATTGGAGTGAGATCATTTCTGTCCTTTGGGATTTGTATACCGAGTATGTCTACATCTCTGTCAGACCATTTAATTGGCAAACTACATGGTAATGTAAAATGTGATTTTTTTTGTAATCCAATACGTAATATGGTACATTTATCATAATTTGGTTTTAATCCAGAGAGGATAGCAAAAGTATCTAGATCCTCTAAGAGGCTGTGGAGAGACTCCAATTGTGGTTTTAAAAGAAAACATGAATCATCAGCGTACAATGACACCTTAGTTTTTAGGCCACGGATTTCTAATCCTTTAATATTATTGTTTGATCTAATCTTTGCAGCTAACATTTCGATGGCAATAATAAACAGATATGCCGATAGTGGACAACCTTGTTTTACCCCTCTAGCTAGTTTAAAACTTTCTGAGATGTAGCCATTATTTTACACCTAGGGTTACTATACGTAACCTTAACCCATTTTATAAGAGATTCCCCAAAATTGAAATATTCTAGGCATTTATATATAATCTCCAGTCGTACTTTATCAAAAGCCTTTTCAAAATCAGCTTTGAAAACCAGGCCTGGTGTCCCCGATATTTCATAGTGTTCTATTGTTTCCAGTACTTGTCTTATATTATCTCCAATGTATCGTCCATGTAAAAAACCTGTCTGATTAGGATGAATAATATCTGACAATACTTTTTTAATTCTGTGTGCCAAGCATTTTGCTAGGATTTTTCATCACAACACTGAAGTGTAAGAGGTCTCCAATTTTTTAAATGGACTGGATCTTTATATATACCACTTGGGTCCTGTTTCAGTAATAATGATATCAGGCCTTCTTGTTGCGTGTCTGATAATCTACCATTTATATAGGAGTGGTTAAAACAAGCCAACAATGGTCCTTTGAGTATACCCAAAAAAGTTTTGTATACTTCCACTGGTATTCCATCCAGCCCTGGAGTTTTCCCATCCTTAAAGGCCCCAATTGCCTCAAGCAGTTCCTCCTCTGTAATTTGGCCTTCACATGAGTCTTTCTGTACAGATATTAATTTTACATTATTATTAGGAAAAAAATCCATACAATTAGTTTCAGTTAGTGGAGATGGAGGAGTCTGAAACAAAAACATATTCCCAAAGTACTTTACTTCCTCCTTCAAAATATAATCCGTTGAATTATGCGTGACTTTTTAATTAAAAAAATTTGGTAGCATTTCTATATTGCAGATTGAAAAAGAATTTGGTGCATTTTTCCCCATATTCCATCCAGTTCGCTTTATTTTTATAATATATTACACTAGATCTTTCTTGAATAAGTTCCTCCATTTCTTTTTGTTTTTCCTCTAACTTATTCTGTGCCTCTATAGTACCGCTTTTATTGCTATCTAACTGTACTGTTAGTCCTTCAATTTCCTTTGTTAATATGGACTCTTTTGATCTAAATTGCTTTTGTTTTATAGATGAGTACTGTATTGCATTGCCTCTAAAGGCACATTTAAAAGTGTCCCATACAGTAAGGGGATCTGCTGTACCTATGTTATGTCTGAAAAAGTTAGTTATAAATTGTTCTGTCCTAGTTCTAAACAATTTATCATCTAGTAGGCTTTGATTAAATTTCCGATATCCTCGCCCACGTGGAAATTATGTAAGAGTAATATATATGCCAATTATGTGATGATCCGACCGCATTCTGTCCCCTATCAACACTTTTTAAACTTTTGGTGCCAGAGAGAATGGTATAAGAAGTAGTCAAGGCGACTAGCTTGATTAAGCCTCTGCCATGTATATCTCACTAGGTCAGGGTATTTAAGTCTCCATATATCCACTAATTCCAATATATCCATGACATTCATGATTTCCTTAAATGCCTGAGGGTGATAATTTGTAGTGTGATTTCCTTTCCGGTCCATAGAGGTATTTAAGACCGTATTAAAATCTCCCACCATAATAATAGAGTCTAGTGTTGCTTGTAGAGTTGATAGATTCTTATATATATTTTCAAAGAAGCTTGGATCATCATTATTTGGACTGTATAGGTTAATAAGCCATATGTGTTTATTGTCAAATAACATATTTAAAATAATCCATCTACCTTGAGGATCTGTTTGGACAATTTGCACATATTGTTAATTAAAACCATCACCCCTTTTGAATTTCTTTGCCCATGGGAGAAGTACTGTATATTCCCCACCCCCCCCCCCCCCCCCCCTCCAGTTCTTTTTCCACAAAACTTCATCTAAAACTGTTGAATGGGTTTCCTGTAAACAATAAATATTATATTCCTTCTCTTTTAGCCAGGTAAATACTGATTGTCTTTTCTTATTATCTGCTAGGCCATTACAATTGTAACTGGCTATACTTATTTCACCACTTACCATAATGAGACACAACTTTCAATTCTATTTATCAAAATATATGTTTGTAAAAGTACCATTAAAAAGTAACATGATGATGGAGTGTCTATATAGCTGTACCATGATCTTTGCCTTTCTACAAAGTAAACCTCCAATTGGTCCCTACTATTCCACCCGCTAAAAGCCCTCCTCATCCCAACTCAAGACAGGTCTTGAATTACAAATGTACTCACAGTTGCAGCTGCACGAGAAGGCCTGCAAGACCGCACAAAAAATTTGGCAAAATGTAAGAGATTTTATTTACCATTGTCAGATCCTAGATGATGGAGGTCAAATGTACACCTCTACCCTGAAACCCCTACAATACGGTCACCCGTATTGACCATATTCCCAAGCATCTCCATGCAGTCCAACTTTGATTCTGTGCCAATAGGGTCACAATAATATACCCCCTCTCTGAATGTCCGAGTGTGACCCCCTCCCCAAGGGTTACTGCAGCTAGTGTTGCTCTCCTCGAGCCTCAAATATAAATTGTCCGCAATGCTGAAATGGGCTACTTCTTCGTAAATTAATGAGGCGGAACACATCTAAATTCAAAATGTTGTAAAACTTAGAAACTCATTTGTAATTGACAAGTAGAAACAGCCTATAGATAATTAGCAGGCAGTGCGTGTTAACTGTCCTGTTGCGTAATAATCACATTTTGGAACAGTGAGTGCATTCTGATATCACATGCACATAACTCTCACTGGGGCGACCGTTAGGTAGAACTCACGTATAAAAAGGTTACCAAACAATTTCAGTGGCACATTATATTGTACCAAATATAGTACAATGACGTGAATGGGTTAATGTGCCTGCTAGCAAGCTTTACTGACAAACACAAAGATAGAACTTAGCTTGTGATTTGGGGCACTGAAACAGCGTGTAGCTTGTCCTTTATATACGATAGTTTGACAGCTTGCTGATTATTTGTAGACGTGTTCTCAGAAATCAGTCCCTACTTAACAGCATGTTTCTAAGCAATGTTGAATCAGGTAAGTCCAACAGCTGCCTCGATTCTGTCTGCACTGATTAGTTTTCATGCAAATGTTTTAACTTCAGAATTACTGCACAAAACACCTTAGCTAGATGTACAATTGCACAACTAAGACCTCCCAGGCAAACACATCAAAATTAAGTACAGATTTCTTAATATATCTTCGATAATGCCACCCCTCCAGACTGTGGTAAAGATGGGCCTGTAACAGATTCTTAGGGCTGTACATTTTTACAGCAATTATTTGGCTGGGTGTTTACATACAGACACCAATTGCATATCATCCAGGAAGTACTAAGCAGAAAGTTTGGAGTGGTGATGCAGCACTTCAATTTTTTATAATTTTTTAAAAAACACTTAGTTATACATTTGATATTTCAAAGACACTATCATGATGTTGCCCTGTTGTATGAGGTTTATGACCCCCATAAATACCTTTTCCCCCCTTCTCTCCACGCTACAGAATGGACTCCTGGAAAGCCCTTCATTAACATAGAGAGTATGGTAACATCAAAAGATTGGGGAAAGGTACAATATTTCTGTAGTCCAACCAGGCGAAAGTGTGCGTTGGTACTAAGAGAATATAATGTCAGATCAGTTGGTGTCTGGGACATTATATTTGACTTGGAGAACATAACTACACTTTCCAAGATACATTTTATCAGATTCACATGGGATTGTTATGCATTGAAATATGAAACTATGTGAAAAGATTACATTTAATTTTAGCTTCTAAATGAGAGAATTGTTTTCATAAGTAAACTATGCTAACTCGGTGGCCACGCCCAAGTTAACAGACATTGGTTGAGAACTAGGAAACACGCCCTTCTCTCCACCAATACAAAAGCCCGTTGACGGATGTCAACCTTAGTTCCCGACGACATGAGGACTGGTATCCATATGTTTAACAGGGCTAATTTCAACTTGGAGGTGACGATCACCACACTGGAGGGATTAATTTCTACTAGACCAGCCAGAATTCAGCATGAGCCGGTTATGGCAAAATGGTATGAACTTTGAACTCTTATTCATTAAGGAAGAAGTGATACATTATAGAAGTTGAGTTATCAGCTGCAAACGTATGTGGCCTAGGAAAGGACATACAATCTCCTAATAACGAAAGGGTACAATGTATCTGCCCTACAACAATACGACCATACAGATTCTACAAAGGACAATGGCAATCTCTGCTGGGCAAACCGGTCTTCCTTCTTTGACCCATCTATCGAAGCGCAGCTCAGTTTAAATGTATATCTTGCATTTTCCTTTTCCAAATGGGCGGTTATTAGAATGCATAAGATTCTGTATTTACGGCAGCATAGCTTTTCAAGGTCCGATAGTGTCCCTCAGTCTTCCTGCTCTTTGATTCAAACCCAACCTCCTTTCTTTGTGTAATTAGCCATCATAACTGTTTCGTCCGCTAGGGACTTTTATGATATGATTAGTAATCGATGTATGATCCATCCTGTGTATATGTAATTATGTAGATATTTCGTAATTAAATAAGCCAATTTCTGTATTGCTGATTCAACTTGTTAGCCAGGGTTCAATTAACCTCTTAGAACTACCCCTCTTAGAACTACCCCTTCAGCAACCGCTGAATAGCATAGCGCAACAGTCAAAAAATATTACTAGAAAATATTCATATTCATGAAATCACAAGTTAAATATTTTGAAACACAGCTTAGCCTTTTGTTAATCACCCTGTCGTCTCAGATTTTGAAATTATGCTTTACAGCGAAAACAATACAAGCGTTTGTGTAAGTTTATCGATAGCTTAGCAAAGCATTATTTCCACTTAGCATCAGGAAGCTTGGTCACGAAAATCAGAAAAGCAATCAAATTAACCGTTTACCTTTGATCATCTTCGGATGTTTTCACTCACGAGACTCCCAGTTAGACAGAAAATGTTCCTTTTGTGCTGTGAATTCCGTCTCATTCCATTTTCGACGACACATTCCAGGTAAATAACCCACACAAAACGTGACTTTTCCAGTCATGTTTGGTTTCATTGCAATCAACTGGTTTGTTTGTAACACAACCAGACCTGATGGGCCATTTCGCGGGACGTATTGACTGAAAGAAACCGATTTGAAGACAACAAGTAATGACATCACTGTGCACCAATGATATGACCACTGTTTCGTTGATTGACTGTATTTTAACCCAATGACCACTGATCGTCTTGAAATCAAGCTGGGTAGATAGCCAATGAGCTGAGGTAAACGGCAATATGCAATTTAGCGATTCCCAAGTGGAGGAATATTTTTTGAAAGGAGAGGACACCATTGTAGCAGCTGTGTATAATCTGTAACGGTGCCTGCAGAAGAGGAACAATGTCACCGTTTGGACTGGTAAGTTCTTCTCATGCTAATGCCCTTGTTTGAAATGAATAATATAAAATATTATTTGTGATTTATTTTAATTTCAGAAGCAATATATAAAAATGTAATGTAATGAAATGTGATGAAATGATGTAATGAAATGTAATGAAAAGTGATGAAATGTGTCTGCCGCCCCACCCCAACCCACATGAAATAGCCTATTTGAGGCTGTTGAGGGGAGGGGAGGCCCACAACAATGGCCAAAGTGAAATGGAGACAGTAGATACAGCTGGTCTGTTATATTATAATAGAGACATTAGATCTAGCTGAAATGTTATAATATAAAAGAGACAGTAGATCTAGCAGGTCTATAATAATATATTCAACCTTATGTTTCCTGTACTCTATATATATATATATATATATATATATATATATATATATATATATATATCTGTTTATTATGCCACAGCATAGAGCTTTGGCTAAGTGTAGACCCCCTGTTCGGGGGTCTCATCGGATGGGGCCACAGTGTCTCCTGACCCCTCCTGTCTCAGCCTCCAGTATTTATGCTGCAGTAGTTTATGTGTCGGGGGGTTAGGGTCAGTTTGTTATATCTGGAGTACTTTTTCTGTCTTATCCGGTGTCCTGTGTGAATTTACTGTAAGTATGCTCTCTGTATTTCTCTCTTTCTCTCTCTCGGATGACCTGAGCCCTAGGACCATGCGTCAGGACTACCTGGCATGATGACTCCTTGCTGTCCCCAGTCCACCTCGCCTTGCTGCTGTTCCAGTTTCAACTGTTCTGCCTGCGGCTGTGGAACCCTAAACTGTTCATATTTACTCTTGAAGTGCTGTCCTGTTGCATCTCCTACAACTACTGTGATTATTATTATTTGACCCTGCTGGTCATCTATGAACGTTTGAAAATCTCGGCCATGTTCTGTTATAATCTCCACCCGGCACAGCCAGAAGAGGACGGGCCACCCCTCATAGCCTGGTTCCTCTCTAGGTTTCTTCCTAGGTTTTGGCCTTTCTAGGGAGTTATTCCTAGCCACCGTGCGTCTACACCTGCATTGCTTGCTGTTTGGGGTTTTAGGCTGGGTTTCTGTACAGCACTTTGAGATATTAGCTGATGTACGAAGGGCTATATAAATAAATTTGATTTGATAGAGGACTGAGGGTCTTCCAAATATTGAAAGTGTGTAAATAGTTACCCATGTTATTTTGTAAATGTATATATTTTTTTCTTCATATTTTCCCCCCCATATTTTTTCACCATTTCTTTGGGGGGGGGGGGGGGGGGGGGGGGGTGTTAGAATACCATTTTGGCATTTTGTATATAGTTATTTGTTTCAAAATGTATACCGTCACCAATTTGGCCACTTGGGTACATTTGGGCTACTTGTGTGGGACACCTGGGTGACTTCATGATAAATGTCATGTAGCACACTCATTTTTGAAGTTATCATTCTGAAACTTTGCACACGTACTGTTGCCCTCTTACATTTTTCACTGAAATTGTCCCCATCATCATATCTGAATGTTTGTTTTATCTTGTTCATTTTAAAGATGATGATACAACAATAAAAATAAAAAACATATTGTTTTTTTCATTGTATTAACTAAACCAGATGTATTGTGTTATATTCTCCTACATTCAATTCACATTTACACAAATTTCAGAGTGTTTTCTTTCAAATGGTACCAATAATATGCATATCCTTGCTTCTGGGTCAGAGCTACAGGCAGTTCGATTTGGGTATGTCTTCAGGCGGAAATTGAAAAAAGTAGGGGGGTAGCTCTAACGGGATCGGTGTCCCTAAACCAGGACAGTTGTTTCTCAATATGAGACAATGTGAATAAAATTACATTATAAATAACAGCCATCTCTCCAGGACATAGACATATCTTATATGGGCAGAAATCTTAAATTATTGTTAATCTAACTGCTGTGTCCAATTTACAGTAGCTATTACAGTGAAAAACAATACCATGATATTGTTTGAGGATAGTGCACAACAACAAAGCACTTCTATCATGGCAACTGGTTTGATACATTCGCCTCTGAAGGTAAATAATGTATTTGCATTCAGTAATCTTACTCTCATTTGCGATCCTGAGTGTCCCAGAGTTAAAGCCAATTTCAATTTTTATATTCAAATGTATGAACTGAGTTCTATAGTTTTACCCCACTGCTATTTCTGGCTCCACACCCACCCCGCCCAGCCATCTAGATCTGTGAAGGTTAGCATCTCTTCTGTAGGGAAGCTAATGATCCATCATCTATAACAAGTGTGTAAACTTCAATTTTTTACCATCATAGCATTTTCTTTATGTTCTCCATAGTTATGTACTTGAAAATGTATAAATTGACCAATTCGGCACTTTGGGAAAACTCCTGGCAGACTTGATACAAAATATTGGGTAGTGACGTATTTCTTCACTGGATCAGTTTGAAACGCTGCACACTGATGCCATCTTGTGGACAACATCTAAATTACACCAATAATCCTACATCACTGTATGGCCTTTCACTTGCATTTCAAAGATGATGCAACCCCCCCACATATTTTGGTTTGTATTATCTTTTACCAAATCTAATGTGTTATATTCTCCTACGTTCATTTTCACATTTCCACAAACTTCAGTTTCCTTTCAAATGGTATCAAGAATATGCATATTCTTGCTTCAAGTCCTGGGCTACAGGCTGTTAGATTTGGGTATGTCATTATTGAAAAAAATGGTCAGATCATATTTAAGCACAGTGATAACACCAAAAATATCTGACATTGTATTCCCATTTGTACTTTGCTTTTAAATGGTAGAAAGTGCAGTTATAGACACTTGGGTGACAACTAAACCAAAAATCAGACACTGTTTTTCCATAGAAATTTGGTTGTGTTTTAGATGCTTGAAAGCATAGTGATAACACATTGGAAATGTAACAAACCTTTCTTTGGCTGTCTTTTTGAGTGGGTTGTAATCTCACTGATCAACGTCTTAACCAAATATTACCCAATTGTCCACATTGAAATGACATGGTCTGCCCAGTGGGTGTTGTATGTGTTTATTGAGTTAAAATGAAAATATTGTGTATGGGTATGATTGTGTAAATGCAGGGCTCCCTCATAAAATAGGCATTGGTCTCAATGGGATTTCCCTGTTTAAATAAAAGGTAAATAAAAAACGATGTATAGTGTCACGAATCTCGCCGAAAATGGTGCCTCTTCCTGTTCGGGCGACGCTCAGCGGTCGTCGCCGCCGGCCTATTAGCTGCCATCGATTCCCTTTCTGTTTGTTTCTGTTTATTGGGTTTAATTGGGTACACCTGTTTTGAGTTAGTGTTTGTTTGTAGGCTGTTTAAGGGCACTAGGCCCGCTGGGTATTTGTGCGGGCTTGTTCTCTGTTATTTGGTTTTGTGGTAATAGTGTGATCTATATTTTTCCTGACAGTTTTAGTCCTTTGTATTTTGGACGGGTTGTTTCATGCGCCCTTGTGTTTTGCATGTCTGTGTCTCCACTGTCTTAAGAAGAGAAGTTTGGCGGGTCATACATCAGAGGACAAATTACACAAATAAAGAAATAGAGCTAGAGAACATTCTCAGTCGTATGGCAGTAGGACTGAGGCTATATGAAGAATGCAGTGTATGTCTGTGAGAGTGGAAAAGGGAAGGATTTCACCACAGATGAAAGTGGAAACAGATAGGTCACATGGGGTAAAAACTTTAAGCATCCGGTTGGAACCTCCACTCACCAACAAAAATATGGTGATGAGTGGAAGTCCAGTGGCGAGCAGTGGGAGAAGATGGAGCTTTGATGAAACTTGGTCAGCATAATTGTCTCATCGATGAAACATTAGATCTATAATTTTCTGTTCCCAAAACTAAAATTTGTTTACGAACAGAGTGCACTACGTTTTGTAGACTTCACAGAGTTGGCATTCCCTAACGGAAATATGCAAATACATGCTCAAACGCTTTCAGTATCTTTTGATTTGACAACTTGATGTTAGATGGTTCCTCACCCTGAATGTAGCCTATGAGCCAGGAAAACGGTAGTTTTAGCCATGTTTTGAGGCCATACAGTGTTTTAAAGCTTATATTTAGGATTCTGATGGAGTTTGACAGTTGAACTAAGCTCATAAGGCATTCAATAAGTTATATTCTTCAAGACTCAATACATAGCCTATATATAATTTAATCTATAAATCCAGAAATGGATATAGCAACTTCAGACTGCCACTCCACATGGCCATAACATTTTGACAATTTGGCCATAACATTTGGACAATTGCTCACATGCCTCTATCGCTCCTATAGATTTTTAGCTTGCGGTGGCTAATGTTGGCTGAAGTTTGTATTGGATGTTTAGAGAAAACCAAATACAGGATTACAGTTTCTCTTGGCCCATAGACTACTTTATGTGTGAGGAAGTTGTAAAATCCTGAACTTCCCCTTTAGCGGAGGAGAAATAAAAAAGGGAGTGAGTAGCACAAAGGCATCGGTGTTTGACCATATGCCAGAGATAGACTGGGTAGATATCGAAAAACAGTAGTAGTACCTGCTAAATTCAAGCATCCACCTCGAGCTCTAAATCAAGATTGAGAGAATAATACTAGATTAAACTCAATAGATAACTCCCCCCATCCCTTCTATATTTACTGAAGGCTTTTTTCCCTCTCTCTCCACCTTATATACCTCATGTTCAACATTACATTCAAGGATGGATAGGGAATTATGGGGTGAGGGTGAGCTTGATGTCACATTAAACAAGACAGATAACACTCTTACCTAAATCCCATCAGTAGAGCAGTTTTATACGAGACAGATTAGAAGGATCTAATAATTGGATTTAATGCTTTTAATTGGAGGGAAATGGATGCTGCCACTGTTTGGGCGATTAAAGATTCCCTGTGTGACTTTCGAACATGTAACTGTGGCAGTTTGTCCGTGGTGGATGAAGAGAAATATATAAACCGTTTGTTTTAGAATGTCAAACACATCAGCTGGTAGCAACTATCAATGTTATCAAACAGAACAGAACAGACATAATGTACGATGTTGAAAGCATGTATAGTCAAATCAAGCAAGCATAGTCATGAAATCAATTAGGGTCAATTCCTAACTTCAGAATCATTTTGCCAATAATCAGTCACTGATGTCAATGGGAGACTCCAGTTCACACATGGGTAGGGCTCCATGTATGCAGTACATATCAAGAAAATTGCCAACTAAACCTTTGAGTTTCATGCAATCACACTGGAATAAGTTGTAATGATTTTCCTTTGCTACAGTACCATCCTGAGCATATGCAGAATCAGCCTCATCCCATTTGGCATTTATTCCGACTTCTCCTTAACACCTTACTTGTTATCCACTGCCTGTGTGACAGAAAAACTATTAGAAAAGTAAACTATCTGGTGTGTAGTAGGTGCAAGCGAATATCCCTTTATTTGAAGTACAAATATATCAGTAATAGCTTTGAGGATTAGTGCTGGGGATAATCATGTAATTGGTATAATGATAATTTGCAGCCCCAGTAAATGGTAAACCCAGTGACCCAATGAAGATTAGAAGTTTCACTGTGTAGTTTCATTTGCAAACGCAGCTCACCATAAGACATATTGCACAGAGTGTGTGATATCTCTCAGAGAATAGGAAAAAAAATGTCATCATCTTGGATTGATGTCGTACACTGGTTTCAAAAGGGTTCTTCGGCTGTCCTCATAGAGGAACCCTTTTTGGTTCAAGACCCAAAAGGTTTATATCTGGAACCAAAGGGGTTCTTGAAAGGGTTCTCCTATGGGGACAGCCGAATAATCTTTTAAGGTTCTAGATAGATACCACCTTTTTATCTAAGAGCGCAAAGGTCTGGGAATAACAATTACTGGCTTTTGTCCGCTATGTTGACTATTAAAAAGTATTCATAGAGCCATCATAATAGTTCCAATACATCTGTTTAATTCGCAATTATGGTCGTTGTGAAAGAATTTCAAAAGTATTCTACAAACCTATCCATCCCCAGCCACTTCAACAGTGGCGTGTATAAGTAGAACTCAATGTGTCATGGTGGCTTCGCTGCTCTTATTTGGATCTTTCCTCTATGCTGGTGAGTTATTATATATTTCATTTGTTTTTGCATCTGTCTTTGCCAGCCGGCCCATTGTCTCTGGCGGCAGGTTGTGTTAGCGAGGGCTCTCCTCATTAGTAACCTTAGCGAAGAGGAGAGGCCTGGCTTTATGGGCTCTAATTACCTCGTCTCTTCCCCTCAGACTCCACATTGACACCTTTGAGCTCCCCTTTAGTCTTTTAACACAATCAGATCTTCCAGTCTTGGATGACTTCCCTTGGATAAGGAGTCAGCCAATCTGCCTAAATTAATCCACCGGTTCAAGGTTGCAAGAGGTCCCTGATGACAGAACTAGAAAGCATTACTCGGATCTAGCTGACTTTCTAAATAAAATAACAAATTGTTTGCTGAACTGTAGAGGAAAAACAAAGAGACGATATCCTCATGATAATTGTCAAATGTCTTGAGATAATAAGTATTCAACTCCTTTGTTATGGCAAGCCTAAATAAGCTTCGGAGTTAGAATGTGCTTAACAAGTCATATAATAAGTTTCATGGACTCACTCTGTGTGCAATAATAGTGTTTAACATGATTTTTTAACCTCATCTCTGTACCCCGCACATACAATTGTCTGTAAAGTCTCTCAGTCGAGCAGTGAATTTCAAACACAAAGACCAGGGAGTTTTTCCAATGACTTGCAAAGAAGTCATAAAAAAAGCTAACATTGAATATCCCTTTGTGCATGTTGAAGTTATTAATTACACTTAAAAAAAACAAATCTTCTCTTTACCCCTTTTTTCTCCCCAATTGGTAGTTAGTCTTGTCCCATCGCTGCAACTCCCGTGGGGACTAGGGGTGTACGAAAGTTGGGAGCCATGGGTCCCCCCATGCTGTGCTGCCTCATGGGTATCCCGGTCATGGTCGTTGTGACACAGGATCGAACCCGGATCTGTGGTGACGCCTCTAGCACTGATCAGTGCCTTAGACCGCTGCACCACTTGGGAGGCCATTAATTAAATGTTTGATGATGTATCAATACACCCAGTCACTGGCTGTTTAATGGCTGTGATAAGGGAAAACAACATAGTTACTCCACAATACTAACCTAAATGACAGAGTGAAAAAAGGAAGCCTGTACAGAATAAAATATATTTCAAAACATGCATCCTGTTTGCAATAAGGCACTAAAGTAAAACTGCTAAAAAAATGACAAAGAAATGTACTTTTTCTCCTATATAAAAAGTGTTATGTTTGAGGGAAATCCAACACGTCACTGAGTACCACTATTCATATTTTCAAGCATGGTGGTGGTTGCATCATGTTATGGGTATTGTCACGTCCTGACCTTAGTTCTTTTTTTATGTTTCTATTTTAGTTTGGTCAGTGAGTTGGGGTGGGCATTCTATGTTTTTGTTCTATGTGTTATAGTTCTATGTTTTTGGCCTGATATGGTTCCCAATCAGAGGCAGCTGTAAATCGTTGTCTCTGATTGAAAACCATATTTAGGCAGCCTGTTTTCCCACTATGGTTTGTGGGTAGTTGTTTTCACCATACAGAACTGTTTAAATTTTCATTTCTTTCCCTCACGTTATTATTTTGTGTTTTTTTGTGTTCAGTTGTAATAAATTTAACATGGACACGTACCATGCTGCATTTTGGTCCGATCTTGACTACTCTTCCTCAGATGAAGAGGAGAATCGTTACAGGTATGCTTGTCATCAGCATGGACTTCAGGATAAAAATTAATAAATGTAAGCAAATGAAAAATCCTAAAAGAAACCTGGTTCTGTCTGCTTTCCAACAGACACTGGGAGACAAAATCACCTTCCAGTAGGACAATAATCTAAATCACAAGGTAAAATATACACTGGTGTTGCTTACCAAGTTGATGCTGAATGTTCCTGATAGGCCTAGTTACAGTTTTGACTTAAATCTGCTTGAACATCAAGAGCAAGTCATGAAAATGGCTGTCTAGCAATGATCAACAACCAACTTGACAGAGCTTGAATGATTTTTAAAAGAATAATGTGCAAATATTAACATTCCAGGTCTGCAAGCTCTTAGAGACTTACCCAGAAAGATTCATTGCTTTAATCACTGCCAAAGGTGATTCTAACATGTATTGACTCAGGGGTGTGAATACTTATGTAAATTATATCTGGAGGCTTCCGGTATGGCGCAAAGCTGGTCAGTCGCATCTATTTCAGCTCCACTACAAATTTGAAATAAATCCTGAAATAAGTTCACCCTTAAGCTTAATGTACCAGGAAAGGCAGTAATAGTTTATTAGCTTCCAAAACCCACAATTCCGACAAAGAAAAGTCACACCAAAAAGCCCAACATAACGAGAGAAAGCTTAGTCTGAAGACGAAGGCGCCGTGCTAGCTGCATGTGCTAGTGGTGGAAGCAGGACTTAGGCAACAAACACTTGCAGTGCCATTAGCTCCAAAGATATCCTCAAGGCCATCAAAGATATGAATGCAGAATTGTCTATCAAATTCTTAAATATACTGCCTGTGGTGGACAACGTTAAAAAGGAAGTCAAAGCATGTGCTGGGCAAATCACTCAGGCTGAGGTACACATCTCTGGAACCGAAGACAACATTATAGCCCTGCAGGAAACAACCACAAGCAGCAGAAACGCTTTGACAGTGTCAAGCAGCGGATATGGGCTAAGGCTATCCGGTATGGAATCATCTTTCCAGCGAGCCTGAGGGCCTCCCACGGCGATCATTGCTACATTTTTGAAACACCAGCCGAGACGGAGCAGTTTCTTGAGAAGCTAGGCAGAGGTTTGGAAGCGGAGCAATGCTGGAGAAGAGGCAATAGTAACATAAAGTTAAACTTTTACCTATTTTTTTTTTTGACTTTTTTCGACTGTTGCTTTCATTTTTGTCTAAACAGGTATTTAAAGTTTGAGCCAGTTCACCGTGTTATAATTTATCTAGTAACATAGTGGTGCTGTCTATTGAACTATAACAACATGGCCAGTTTACAAGTAAGCCTTATTATAATTTTATGTACCATGAAACTTTGCTTTTATGCATCGGAACGTCCTGGTGTTCTATTTTGGCCTATATGAGGCTAGATCACAGTGGTCTTATATGCTGGCTCACTTCTGGTATTTTGTTTGTTTCTTTGTTAAATGGTGAACACAATATAATGTAATGACAAGTGGCGGGTAGAAGGTATACAGAGGGGGAAAAAACGCAGAGATGTGTGTGGATCTGTTGAGTACCTTATACGGAGTGTCACAGAGGGGGAGGGTGAGGTCTGTTAGAGACTTTGGGGTAAGAGGGTTAATCACACGTTCGTGGTTGATTGTTAGGCATGTGTTTATGTACAATGACGTGCGTTAAAGCGTCCTTTGTGTTTTTGTTTATGGTGGTAACAGAGGTCTATTGGTATATTAGGCTGATCCAATGTGCTCTTATGGGGCAATGTTCTAGTGTCCCTGGTAAATTTGATGACTGATAGTGTTAAGGTTAAATTTACATCATGGAACTGTAGGGGATTAAATCAAATCGGCAAAATAAAACACGTAATAAGTAGATTAAAACAACCTCAGGCTAAGGTTATATTTTTACAAGAATCACATCTCTTATCTGGCAACATTGCTAAGATATGCAAGAGGATTTATTATTCTTATCCATATTCTTATCCATAAATCCATTCCATATCATATATTGCAAACAATATGTGGTCCCGCTGGCAGATATTATTATTATACAGGGTACCTTGCTGTCCGAGCAGTTGAATTTAATTAATGTGTATGGTCCCAACGAAGATGACTATAAATTCTTTAATGATTTGTTTTTCACTTTTCCACACTTGTCTGATGTATTTTAATTGTCCCATGATGTCAAGCAAATAGGCACTGAGTTTGAAGGTAGGCCTTGAAATACATCCACATGTACTCCTCCAATTGACTCAAATGATGTCAGTCAGCCTATCAGAAGCTTCTAAAGCCATGACATCATTTTCTGGAATGTTCCATGCTGTTTAAAGGCACAGTCAACTTAGTGTATGTAAACTTCTGACCCACTGGAATTGTGATACAGTAAAATAATCTGTCTGTCAACAATTGTTGGAAAAATTACTTGTCATGCACAAAGTAGATGTCCTAACCAACTTGCCAAAACTATAGTTTGTTCACAAGAAATTTGTGGAGTGGTTGAAAAACGAGTTTTAATGACTCCAACCTAAGTGTATGTAAACCTCCGACTTCAAATGTATATCTTTAATTGGCCAGATTAACATTCTGAAAATTCCCTTGTCTCCGCTGCTATACCTCTTTACAAGGCTTAAAAGACGTCCACTTTATTTAATTGGAATAACAGATGTCCCAGATTTCACTTGTCCTTATTGTACCTACCGTATGACAGAGGGGGGCTCCATTACCCTATTATACAGTGGTACTACTGGGCAGCTCAGCTTTGCACTGCTATGTACTATTTTACCTCTGAGTCTCTCCCTTCGTGGATGGAGATTGAAATGTCTTAAATTGTACTCAAATTACCCCTTAATCTCTACATTTACTCAGCTGAAATCAAGACACTAAAAAATATGTGTAATACGATCAACGTTTGGTATGAGGTGCGGAAGTTCCTTGGTGAAAATGTATTCTTTGTCATGTTTTAGTCCTTTGTCATGTATAGCCAACTATGGGCCAGCAAGGGTATATGGAACATTTGAGACCTGTATAAAGAAGGTATTTTTATGTAATTTGAAGAACTCATATCAAAATATTACATTCCTAGAGAACTTTTTTTTATATTTGCAGCTAAGGAGCTTCCTCATGGCTGCCCAACAGAAGTGGACAGAACCCCATCTGTCCACTTTAGAAAATACGATCTCAACCCATTGTAAGGGTAGAATTTCAGCTCTATACAATATGCTAGGGTCTGGCCCAACCGAATCCTCTGCGCACAAACTGAACTCTTGGGAGGAAAATATTTGGGAGGACATAGTCTTGGATGAATGGGAGGAAAGACCTTGGATCATTGTTACTCTAACTTCCGCGACGCATATAAGGCCCTGCCCCGCCCCCCTTTCGGAAAAGCTGACCACGACTCCATTTTGTTGATCCCTGCCTACAGACAGAAACTAAAACAAGAGGCTCCCACGCTGAGGTCTGTCCAACGCTGGTCCGACCAAGCTGACTCCACACTCCAAGACTGCTTCCATCACGTGGACTGGGAGATGTTTCGTATTGCGTCAGATAACAACATTGACGAATACGCTGATTCGGTGTGCGAGTTCATTAGAACGTGCGTTGAAGATGTCGTTCCCATAGCAACGATTAAAACATTCCCTAACCAGAAACCGTGGATTGATGGCAGCATTCGTGTGAAACTGAAAGCGCGAACCACTGCTTTTAATCAGGGCAAGGTGTCTGGTAACATGACCAAATACAAACAGTGCAGCTATTCCCTCCGCAAGGCTATCAAACAAGCTAAGCGCCAGTACAGAGACAAAGTAGAATCTCAATTCAACGGCTCAGACACGAGGCATGTGGCAGGGCCTACAGTCAATCACGGACTACAGGAAGAAATCCAGCCCAGTCACGGACCAGGATGTCTTGCTCCCAGGCAGACTAAATAACTTTTTTGCCCGCTTTGAGGACAATACAGTGCCACTGACACGGCCTGCAACGAAAACATGCGGTCTCTCCTTCACTGCAGCCGAGGTGAGTAAGACATTTAAACGTGTTAACCCTCGCAAGGCTGCAGGCCCAGACGGCATCCCCAGCCGCGCCCTCAGAGCATGCGCAGACCAGCTGGCCGGTGTGTTTACGGACATATTCAATCAATCCCTATACCAGTCTGCTGTTCCCACATGCTTCAAGAGGGCCACCATTGTTCCTGTTCCCAAGAAAGCTAAGGTAACTGAGCTAAACGACTACCGCCCCGTAGCACTCACATCCGTCATCATGAAGTGCTTTGAGAGACTAGTCAAGGACCATATCACCTCCACCCTACCTGACACCCTAGACCCACTCCAATTTGCTTACCGCCCAAATAAGTCCACAGACGATGCAATCTCAACCACACTGCACACTGCCCTAACCCATCTGGACAAGAGGAATACCTATGTGAGAATGCTGTTCATCGACTACAGCTCGGCATTCAACACCATAGTACCCTCCAAGCTCGTCATCAAGCTCGAGACCCTGGGTCTCGACCCCGCCCTGTGCAACTGGGTACTGGACTTCCTGACGGGCCGCCCCCAGGTGGTGAGGGTAGGCAACAACATCTCCTCCTCGCTGATCCTCAACACTGGGGCCCCACAAGGGTGCGTTCTGAGCCCTCTCCTGTACTCCCTGTTCACCCACGACTGCGTGGCCACGCACGCCTCCAACTCAATCATCAAGTTTGCGGACGACACAACAGTGGTAGGCTTGATTACCAACAACGATGAGACGGCCTACAGGGAGGAGGTGAGGGCCCTCGGAGTGTGGTGTCAGGAAAATAACCTCACACTCAACGTCAACAAAACTAAGGAGATGATTGTGGACTTCAGGAAACAGCAGAGGGAACACCCCCCTATCCACATCGATGGAACAGTAGTGGAGAGGGTAGCAAGTTTTAAGTTCCTCGGCATACACATCACAGACAAACTGAATTGGTCAACTCACACAGACAGCATCGTGAAGAAGGCGCAGCACCGTAAGGCTCTCCAGAGGGTAGTGAGGTCTGCACAACGCATCACCGGGGGCAAACTACCTGCCCTCCAGGACACCTACACCACCCGATGTCACAGGAAGGCCATAAAGATCATCAAGGACATCAACCACCCGAGCCACTGCCTGTTCACCCCGCTATCATCCAGAAGGCGAGGTCAGTACAGGTGCATCAAAGCTGGGACCGAGAGACTGAAAAACAGCTTCTATCTCAAGGCCATCAGACTGTTAAACAGCCACCACTAACACTGAGTGGCTGCTGCCAACACACTGACACTGACTCAACTCCAGCCACTTTAATAATGGGAATTGATGGGAAATGATGTAAATATATCACTAGCCACTTTAAACAATGCTACCTTATATAAATGTTACTTACCCTACATTATTCATCTCATATGCATACGTATATACTGTACTCTATATCATCGACGGTATCCTTATGTAATACATGTATCACTAGCCACTTTATACTATACTATGCCACTTTGTTTACATACTCATCTCATTTGTACATACTGTACCCGATACCATCTACTGTATCTTGCCTATGCTGCTCTGTACCATCACTCATTCATATATCCTTATGTACATATTCTTTATCCCCTTACACTGTGTACAAGACAGTAGTTTTGGAATTGTTAGTTAGATTACTTGTTATTACTGCATTGTCGGAACTAGAAGCACAAGCATTTCGCTACACTCGCATTAACATCTGCTAACCATGTGTATGTGACAAATAAAATTTGATTTGATGAATGGAGTAGTATATGTACTAAGGCTCAGACACAGACTGAATATTCGGCTAAAACAATTGCAATACAATTGGTTGATGCGAACATATGTAACCCCTGCTAAGTTAAATAAGTTGAATAGTACAATTCCAGATATGCTACAAGTGTAATCACTCTAAAGGGACTCTGTTTCATTGTCTGTGGGTCTGTGAGAAAATTCTAGATTTTTGGAAGGAGGTATCACATATGATATTCCAAATAGTATCAGTAAAAGTGTCTCTCCATCCCAAAGTGTTTATCCTGGGGTTGTACCCAATCAATCCTCATCTAAAGAACCAAATAAAAACACCTATAGATATGTGCTTGTTGCAAGCAAAACGCTTGATAGCTCTTGCCTGGACAAGTGTGAATAGGCTTTGTGTTGCCCACTGGCTTAGGGAAATGTATTGCCTAACAATGGAAAAGATAACATATACGGTTAAGGGTTAACAAGACACTTTTGAAGAGGTTTGGGGACCATTTTTGGATTTTGTTGAGCAGAGCGATGTGGGTGAAATATTGGCTAATGAAGGGAACTCTGGGTAGTGTACTATGCTTTGTGTGCATGTGGGGTGGTGGTGAGAGATATCCGATTGGCTTGTGGCACTGTGTTTCATCTGAAATTTGTCCCAATTATGTTCTATCCTATTGGATCAGAACACTGTAAAATTTAATTTAGGTGGTTTTATGCTTCTGTAACACTTTTGTTTATTAGTTTTATCATTTATATATTTAAAGTTTTTGTTGCTGTAAACTCTGATGTGCTTTTTGCTGTTATTTTCTTTATGTAATATTTCTGCTTATATATGTCTTGTTAAAGAAAACGATAAACATATTGTTAAAAATAATTTTGGGTTGATATATCTGTATTTCATTTTCAATAAATTTGCTAACATTTCTAAAAACATGTTTTGACTGTGTCATTATGGGTATATTGTATTATATTGTATTATTATGGGGGTAATGCATGTAGATTTTATCGATTTGAATTCAGGTTGTAACATAAAATGTGAAAAAATGCATGGGCTATGAATACTTTCTGAAGGCACTGTAAGTGAATCCCTATGAAATTGTGATTTGTCCAAATAATCAGTGGCACAAAACCAGAACAACTATTAATCATTATTCGTTGCGTTGTGTCTCACAGTCCTAGGACATTTTTATATCTGTCAATGAAATATTAATGATGGTTTAACTTTCCCTGAGTTTATCATACCAATGAGGAGGTTTACCAATCTGAATGAGAAACAAATCATGCTGGAGTGACTGCATGCAGTCTTTAAAAAAAACATGTTTTTTCTTTCAACTTATCCTCTGTGGCTTTCTCTGTATTAGAATCCTGACTGTCACTGTGGGGATGACGTTATTGATACACTTACGATGAAGCCAGTGACTGATGTGGTGTTCTCCTCAACAAGGGACTACTATAGCATCGAATAGTCCCCGCGATATGCAACTTTTCGGGGAAGTCAGGAACCAATACATGCATTCAGTCAGGAAAACAAAGGCTAGTTTTTTCAAGCAGAAATTCGCATCCTGTAGATTTAACTCCAAAATGTTTTGGGACACTAAAGTCCATGGAGAACAAGAGCACCTCCTCCCAGATGCCCACTGCACTGAGGCTAGGTAACACGGTCACCACTGATAAATCCATGATCATCGAAAATTTCAATAAGCATTTCTCAACGGCTGGCCATGCCTTCCTCCTGACTACTCCAACCCCGGCCAACAGCACCCCCCCCCCCCCCCTGTTGTATCGTCCGAGATCCCTAAAGATTGGAAAGCTGCCGCGGCCGTCCTCCTCTTCAAATGGGGTGACACCCTAGACCCAAACTGTTACAGACCTATATCCATCCTGCCCTGCCTATCTAAAGTCTTTGAAAGCCAAGTTAATAAACAGATCACCGACCATTTCGAATCCCACCGTACCTTCTCCACTGTGCAATCTGGTTTCCAAGCCGGTCACCGGTGCACCTCAGCCACGCTCAAGGTACTAAACGATATTATAACCACCATCGATAAAAGACAGTGCTGTGCAGCCATCTTCATCGACCTGGCCAAGGCTTTCGACTCTGTCAATCACCTAGTTCTTATCGGCGGACTCAATAGCCTTGGTTTTTCTAATGACTGCCTCGTCTGGTTCACCAACTACTTTGCAGACAGAGTTCAGTGTGTCAAATCGGAGGGCCTCTTTTCTCTGTATATATCAATGATGTCCCTCTTGCTGTGGGCAATTCCCTGATCCACCTCCACGCAGACAACACCGTTCTGTATACTTCTGGCCCTTCAGTGGACACTGTGCTAACTAACCTCCAAACGAGCTTCAGTGCCATACCACACTCCTTCCGTGGCTTCCAACTGCTCTTAAACTTTAGTAAAACCAAATGCATGCTTTTCAACCGTTCGTTGCCCACAACCGCCCGCACGACTAGCATCACCACTCTGGACGGTTTCGACCTAGAATATGTGGACAACTATAAATACTTAGGTGTCTGGTTTGACTGTAAAATCTCCTTCCAGACTCATATTAAACATCTCCAATCCAAAATCAAATCTAGAATTGGCTTTCTATTTCGCAACAAAGACTCCTTCACTCACGCCGTCAAACGTACCCTGGTAAAACTGACTATCCTACCGATCCTCGACTTTGGCGATGTCATCTACAAAATAGCTTCCAATACTCTACTCAGCAAACTGGATGCAGTCTATCACAGTGCAATCCGTTTTGTTACCAAATCACCTTATACCACCCACCACTGCGACCTGTATGCTCTAGTCAGCTGGCCCTCGCTACATATTCGTCGCCAGACCCACTGACTCCAGGTAATCTATAAGTCTATGCTAGGTAAAGCTCCGCCTTATCTCAGTTCACTGATCACGATAACAACACCCACCCGTAGCACACGTTCCAGCAGGTATATCTCATTGATCATCCCCAAAGCCAACACCTCATTTGGCCGCCTTTCCTTGCAGTTCTTTGCTGCCAGTGACTGGAACCAATTGCAAAAATCGCTGAAGTTGGAGACTTTTATTTCCCTCCCCAACTTTAAACATCAACTATCTGAGCAGCTAACCGATCGCTCTAGTTTGATTTCAGCTTTCTGCAATCACTGGTGGTGAAGAATTGCCAGTACATTTCTTGAAAAAAATAATTAGATGGCAGCCAAACGTGGGTCACGTTAAGACATCCAGCCAGTCGCAATTGACTGGATATTGATGTCTCATTCAATTGAACTAATAAGTTGAATTGCCAGATTTCTCTTTTCAGGTGGATCTTTTAAATAATATCCAAATTGATTTGGTTTTCTACAATGTGAATTTTGAGCAATACTCTCAGGTTAGTTAAAGTTTAATTCACAAATAGCCTATACAGGTTTGATTTATCATTAAAATTGATCAATCAGTAAAATGTGCTTTTGCACAGGAAGTCCCGCCTCCATGTGGCTTTGGCCAAAGGGAGAGCTGAACCTAGTGGTGAATGTAACCTAACATTTAAACTACTGTTTACACCTTTTCTGATAATCCAGACAATCCTAATTGCTTGGATATCATCGGCTCATTCAATTTAATAAGTTAAATTGTCGAATATACCTTTAGGTTCTTCCAATTAAATTAGACATTTTAAACTTTGCAATAGTAACCTAGATGAACCAACTTCCCAGATTAAGTAAAGTTTAATTCCCAGATAGCCTATCCAGGTATGATTAATCATTATCATTGATTAATTAATTCAATTTGCTTTTGTAAATTCATTCACGTCCAACTCCCACACTACTGGTACAGCACTGATGGTTCATTAACATCTATAAATAGATTCAAATCATCTTTGCAGCTTCCAACATACTTCAAAACCAAACTTTGTAAAATGAGGAAAACAAATGTTCTAATAATGTGCAAGCTATCAGAGGGGGTAGTCCCCACTTGCCCGCTAATTAGTGAACCTCTACCAATATATGGATTGATTTCTGAACTCAGCAGCGATACTATCCAAAATCAACCACCGGGCGCAGGCCTCGTAAAAGGTTCTTTCCAGTCTAGCCCTGATGTCTTGCCATCTGAGATTGGCATCGGTCCAATACCCAGTGCACAGGTGAAGCACGAGCAGGTAACAGTAGACATAAAAAGGGACAGGAGGAGAGAACCGGGAAACCAATGACAAATGCAGAAAATTGTAAAATTCTGCTAGCTATGGAACTGCGTTTGAAAACTGAACAATTAAATGTAATTGCAAAAACGTATGACGATGAACAAGCACAAACCCTTCAACAAAATCGTCTTCTACAGGAACAACTCAATTTAGCCAAAACTAAATACGATGCTATCTACACCAAACTAGACAAATCTGACGAGCTATATACAAAGAAGAATGCTCAACTTGATACCATGCATGCGGTTTTGTTGAACGTTACTGTAACGAATTTCCTCCTCTTCGTCTGAGGAGGACCAAAACGCAGCGTGGTAAGTGTCCATATTGATTTATTCAAAACCACAACTGAACACTGGAACAAAATAATAAACGTGAAATATATAAAACCGAAACAGTACCGTGTGGCCCAAACCTGAACCTGGGTTCATGCAGATAGCCAACAATTTACAACATTTGGAATGAGATTGACGTGAGAGACTAACTGATCAGATATTAATATATTCGGAAAAGTATAACTTTGTAATTTGATGATTTTCCGTGGTGCCCCAACTTAATTAAATGTACATGATTAGGTTAATCACGTAATAATAATTACAGAGAATTGATTTGAGAAAATAACAGTCTTCGCTTTTAATGATGCCAAAGACACGACAATTACTTACATTTGCTTCCACCGTAATGTTTAGTCAGCAATCTTTGCTGAAGAAAGTCCCCAGCAACGGATGGCTTGCGTCAAATTCATGATTGGAACCACTCAATTTGATTGGTCATATAAAAACCTTGGGACCAAATGCAAAATGAGTGCTCTAACTCCTCCTTGCGGTGGTCTGGAGCAATGAAGCCATGATAATGGATACCCTCGGTGTAAGCTCGCAACATTTAAATGAGGAACCACAGTATTTTATTTTTTACCTCTTGAGATGCGAAAACAAGTTTTTTTTAGTTAACACTTGACAAATTATGACATAGTTATGAACGTGTGATAACATACTATGATGCTGGGTGTCAAGTAAAATTGTAATTTTTTTTTATTAAGTTCAACATATTCTCGTCTTGACATGAATGTTAAAATTAGGTGACATAAAACACGTATTTTTCTCACCAAGTTACACTAACCAAAAGGGACTCATTTTGTGGAACGACCCATCTAGCTTTCATGCATTGCTGGATAGGTCACCAATCAATGCGCCGTATGGAATGCTGTTCAGAAGATAAACCCACGAGGGGAGATTTAGGCGATTCCTTGCTACAGGGTAGTTTCTGGTGTATCCAGATTTAAGCCCGTGTTTTGAAGTAATACAGACATGAGAACTTCAGGGTGTGCAAAGATAAGTTCCTGAGGTAAGTGATTTTGCACATCAATATGGTATGAACATTTACTGTAAAGGACAAGTTGTTACCTCCATGATTCCCATTTCAGTTCTACAAAACCACTAAACCATTTTAAACATAAACGGATTTAATCGGAACCAAAACTTTACTTTACCTCCTAAAGACTGAAGTCTTGAAGCAGTCTATGCTCTTCCACCCTTTATGACCTCAGGAGGGATTTTAGGGAAAGTGTACATACCTCTCCCCAAATGAGTTGGTCAGTTCTGAGATACTGTAGTAATCCAGTAATCCTGTCCAGGGGTCTCAGCAGTGCTACCCACAGAATATAAGAGAGCTTTCACAGAGGTCTAATATCTCACTCCACAAACAGATCAACGGCTTGCACCACAAATGAAAGAGGGAGAAACCACCCCATAACTTACTGAACTTACTGAACTTTAACTACATTAAAGGTGCACAACCCATTGTGACTGTGAAGAATCAAGACTTACTGAACCACTCACAAACATCACCTTCAAATTCATGATTGTTATTTCACATGGACACTTTTCATGAGCTTTGTTTATGTTGTGACTGTTTATTATAGAGATGACTTCATGTATATTCATCCAGCAGCTTTATTTATTTAGAATTGTCCTCAATAGAGGTTATTTGTGTATTTGTGTGTTGTCACTTAGCTACTCCAGAACCAGAACCAGAACAAAACATTATGAACCACTGCTCTTTCCATGCCATAGACCACGGGTGGGCAATTCCAGTCACAGTTTTGCCCCAGCCCCAGCTAACACACCAGACTCCAATTATCAACTAATCATGATCTTCAGTTTAGAATGTAATGTGATTATTCAGCTGTGTTTGTTAGGGATGGAGAAAAAGTTTGACACCAATCAGGCCCTCGAGGACTGGAGTTGCCCACCCCTGCCATAGACTGACAAGATGAATCCAGGTGAAAGCTATGATCCCTTATTGATGTCACCTGTTACATCCATGTCAATCAGTGTCGATGAAAGGGAGGAGGCAGGTTAAAAAATGATTTAATTGAGACATTGTGTGTGTGTATGTGCCATTCAGAGGGTGAATGGGCAAGATAAAAGTTGGAAGTGCCTATAAACTGGGTATGGTAGAAGGTGCCAGACGCAATGGTTTGAATGTGTCAAAAACTGCCACGCTGCTGGGTTTTTCATGCTCAACAGTTTCCCATGTGTATCAAGAATGGTCCACCACCCAAAGGATATCCAGACAACTTGACACAACTGTGGGAAGCATTGGAGTCAACATGGACCAGCATCCCTGTGGAATGCTTTCGGCACCTCGCAAAGTCCATGCCCTGATGAATTGAGGCTGTTCTGAAAGCAAAAGGGGGTGCAACTCAATATTAGGAAGGTGTTCCTAATGTTTTGTACACTCCGTTTATTATTGAATACCTTTCCACACCAGTTGAATTACCATGTACAATGTCCCTTTGACATTTTCAAAAATGATCACCAAAGCTCCCTAACTATCATTCAAGCTTGGGCAAATAATGTTACAATAAGTCCCATTGGGTCTTTAGTGACCACAGAGAGTCAGGACAAAGTTTAACGTCCCATCCAAAAAACAGCACCCTGCACAGGGCAATGTCCCCAATCACTGCCTTGGGGTATTGGGATATTTTTATTTATTTTTAGACCAGACTAAAGAGTGCCTCCTACAACACTTGCAGCAGCATCTGGTCTCCCATCCAGGGACCAACAAGGACTAACCATGCTTAGCTTCATAGGCAAGCAAGCAGAGGAATGCATTATGGTATGTTTATGGGTTTATATATTATTAATTCAATATGATAAAGTTGCCAACCAATGAGAATAATCCCCGTGAACCACCATGGCTGTGAAGTTTGACACAATAATCACAGTAGGGGTCTTAACGCCACTGTCCTGGCTAAATTCCCAATCTGGCCCGTATACCATCATGGCCACCTAATCATTCCCAGCGTCCAATTGGCTTATTCATCCCCCCTCTGTAACTATTCCCCAGGTTGTTGCTGTAAAGCGAATGTGTTCTCTGTCAACTTACCTGGTATAATAAAAATGCATACAAAAAAAAACATGGGTCGGTGGAATCGATTCTAATAATTCAATTATTAAAATTATGGTTAATTATTTTATCAATTCAAACTACTATATTATTAATATGATATGATCTATCCAAATTATTTACACTGAATGTACAGGTAACTACCAAAGTAAAGGTAACACCACCATAAAGTGCTGTAATAGGGTGTTGGGCCACCACGAGTAAGAACAGCTTCAATGCACCATGCCAAAGATTCTAATAAGTGTCTGGAACTCTATTGGAGGGATGTTACACCATTCATCCATGAGAAATTCCATAATTTTGTGTTTTGTTGAAGGTGGTGGAAAACGCTGTCTCAGGCGCCGCTCCCGAATCTCCCATAAGTGTTCAATTGGGTTGAGATCTGGTGACTGAGATGCCATGGCATATGGTTTACATGCTCATCAAACCATTTAGTGACCACTCGTGCTCTATGGATGGAGGCATTGTCATCCGATGGGTGTGTAGTCATGGTAGCCAAAATAATGGCCTGCCCATCATTTTTATACATTACCCTTTGCTTAATTAACTCAGGAACCGCACTTGTGGAAGCACTTGCTTTCAATATACTTGTATCCCTCATTTACTCAAGTGTTTCCATTATTTTGGCAGTTATCTGTAGCTCACAGTTATAACTTGTAATGTGTAGGATAATTACTGTGCTAAATGTATAATTTTGATTAGCAAAGCTATCTGAGTGCACGGTGCCAGCTTCATTAGCTAGCTCGTCAGAATGTTTGATCTATGACAGTTATTGGAGGTGAATGTTGTCTGTCTTAACAATGGTCGTAATGGTTCTAAGATAGCCTACTAGAAATATCATCCATTTAGGCACATATCCTTTGTAGTTATGTAGACAGTCATGGATACTAATGTTTATTTCAACATTCCAGACATAGGTATTTTGGGAGATTTAGGAACTCCTTTGTCCCCCCCATAAGCACTGCCTACTGAACACTTCAAAATGAAAGGAGAAAATATCACACAGCCATACAGAACTCAGAGCATTTGTCATTGAATGTTGAAGCCTTACTGAAACTTTTTGGGTGGCCGATTTTGAGCATGTGCAGGGAAATTTACTTTTGAAAATAAACTATTTCACAGAGGATGTGATCAAAAGTTGACGACAAAAAATAGCTTGTGTTTTTTAATGGAAAATTCCCCTTATATTATTTTGTATTTACTCATTTTTATGAAATGAAATTCAAAACTTTGTGGTTTCATTCAACAAAACAGTACAAACACACAATTTGATTTATAAGCATCCGTAGGCGTGACTCACTGACAATAACATCACAAGTGTCAACAAACAGACTTATTTTACTAACACATATCAAACACAAATCCACTGTTGGAGGTTTTATGCCCACTGGGGCATAACAATCTCTCACCAATTCCATAGGAACAGACCACACTCTAGCCATGACAGTAGGCTGTGTCGTGTCTTTGGCATCATTAAACTGAAGCCTGTTAGTTTATCAAATCAATTCTCTAATTATTATTATTACGTGATTAACTAATCAGGTAAATGTAATTAACTAAGGAAAATATTCAGATTACAAAATTATAATTTTCCTAATATTAGTCTTATTAATTAGTTATTATTTACCTCACGTTAGTCTCATTCCAAACGTCGTAAATTGTTGGTTATCTGCACAAGCCCAGTCTTCACTATGAGTCATCCATACATCAATTGTCTATCATGTATTTATTAACTAAATAATCACAGAAATGGACACACAGACAAACAAAGTAGATATGGTTACAAGGAAATGATAGGGGATGTGCCCTAGTGGGCTACACCGGCATCGCGGCTTCGTAGACAAAGGGACTGAAAAGGGCGCGAAAGACTACACAGTTGATAATTCTAACAATTGATATGCTAATCCTTTGCACATGAACGCTCACTCATTCAGGAATAAAGAGTTTGCCCGCACACTCTCTCTCTTCCGTGGTTAGAATGGATAGTTCAAAGTCTCATTTAGAAATGTTGTTATAGAATAGATGTTTCGGCGGTTGTCGGTCCTCGCATTCACAGGTACATAATTTCTAGCTGCAGACTAGTAATTAGTATCGAAGAGTATCTGTCGGATCGATAGTCTGAGTTTAACCACGTGGTATGGTTAAAGGATTCAGCAATCTACTCAACCCTTAGCCCTCTCGTGGTAATCGAGGTAAGCTGGTCTCTACTCAAACCTTAGCCCTCTCATAATTGAGGTAAGCTTGGTCTGAAGAGGATTTTAGTAGGTGGGGGTTATATTTGTAACAGTAGAAATGGGCTGTCCCATGACGCCAGATCAATGTCTGTGCTCATGGGGTGGGCCTATGACCTAGCTAAACTCAAGGGAATTGGAGTTTCCTTCATTAAACAGTTTATAATTTCACAAATAGTTCCATCTTTACTCATTCATTCTATACAACAATCAGATGCAAGCCTCACAAATTAGACTCTTGTATCAACAGAGTTATGGTAATGTGGCTGTATTATCTCATGAGTTTCACAAAATTGTACAAAACGGACCAGTTCGTATTGGATTCCCCCCGACCCAATACACATTCTCCCATTACATGGAAATTGTTCAGTTCTCAAGTTCTGTAATGTGGAAGAGGTTCCTTTGTTCTCCTGTGAAAACTCACTCTCTCTATCCTCTGGCCATGAGGAGAGAACTCATCTAGGAATTTATGACCTGCCTAACAGCCTGGGTGTAGGGGGAAGAGAGAGAGGTGGTGCGAGAGAGGGGGGGGTGGTGCTCGCTGTACCCAAAGAGGGCCACGTCACGACAGCTGTGAATTACTACCGTCCAATCACCTTTTCCCATCTCCATCAAAGGAGAATAACCATACAATATTAATGGCAAGACTTGGTCCCTACAATGCATTCTTTAAAACACAAAAACAAGCTGCCAAGACCTCAAACATCAGAGACGTAAACTAGTGTTGGATTCTAGCTTGGAATATTCATATTAACATACTAGACGTTATTGATTATTTTACATGTATAATGAATGTATATGTTGGGGTCAATGGAGGGTGGATAAGAACTAGGTGTATGGCAGGTTACTGAGTGAGGAAGGGGGAGTGCAGAAAGTTTACATTCTGTTAAAACATGATATTGTTAAATCTCATGGCTCCTAAGGAGGGGGCAATTGGCAACGGTCTGGTTTCAGTCACTGATAAGGTAGGACAGCCATGGAGTAGGATGGAGTGAGGAATTCGGCCTGAGGTCAGATGAAGTGAGGAGGAACAGTCAGTCCTGTCACACACACATATTTCCATGCCCATGAAGGTTCTAGCAGGAGGCAGAGCCACAACTATACCAGCGGGGGGAACCAATTCAGTTTCTGGCTAGCAACAGAGATGTATGAGCTGTCTAAATGTGCAAGGAGTTGACCCTGCCTAGTAGGAGGGTATAAATATATGCTTGTGTAGCAAAATTTGAATTTCTGTTTTTTACATTTTTTTTTACATTGGATAAAAGTAGAGACTCAAAGCTACAAAATGGTATATCATAAACTGCATTTGAGGAACAATGGGAAAATAATTATGCTTTGAAAGTCGATAAACTTGTAAACTGTTAGTGTTCAAAAACTGGAGAGTTGAGACCAAATCACGGACGCTGGACAGAGTGGATTTCAGTTGTAACAAAAGACAGTTTTAATGAGATATCTTGTCCCGCAGTTTTACGTGCACGGACCTAGTTCACATAACTCGGCAAGGAGCCAGCTGAAAAAGAGAGCCTATACAACGGTTACATTCATTTTTATACATAGAATAAAGTAGGTGAGGTCTTGTTGTTTCGGTCTTCTTGACTGGTCGGAGGGTTGGAGGCGGGCCTTGCTCTAGCCAGAGCAGAAGCCCCATTGGTGCACAGCAGAGCCTTATCCTGAGCATCCGACCAATAGAGGGGGTCAGTCTTGTGGCTGGGTGTATGTGTTCTTACGACGGAATGTCTTTGTTTATATGAGCTATGTGTATGAATACTTATATAACAAATCCCTCTCTTCACGTCTATTAGACGTGAAAACTATAGCAGAAAGGTGGCGGTTGCAATCGTGGGTATACATAAGGTGGTGCTCCTAACCTTGTCTGGTTTGCATGGTGGGTCTGTAGGTGTAGTGCTACGTTTGGGACGGGAGTGATTGGAGGGAGTGATATCAGAAAAGGAGTTAGGGACATGTGTAGGGGTTGGTGTACGTGATGTGGCAGGGTGAAATAGTTGTTCAATTAACCATGTGAAAGTCCTAGGGTTACTCCAAATATCAGTAGGAATATCACAAATAAGGGACCAGATATCCCCAGCCTCACCCAGAGAGGGAGAAATTTCCCTCTAACTGGGCGAGGTTCCCTTCTCAGGGGAGGCGGAGTTTGATGCCGCATCACCTGAGGAAGGAGTGTCTTCATTTGGAATCGAATTTAGGCCGCTCAAATCAGCTCTGACTTCAGTCAGTGTTCTAGAAGGAATTGGGGCTGGGGTGCAATGTGTAAGGCGGTGCCAAGGTGCGCCTGATTTACCTTTGACCTGGACTGAGTGTGAAGTAACCTCCTTCACTTCGTACGGTCCAGTCCACCTGGGTTCCAGCCACTTTCTCTTGTGGACTGTAACCCTCACCCCGTCACCAACCTTTACCTTCAGTAGTGGCGTGTCCCCCGGCAGCTCCCCCTCCTGGACCTTGTGAACCTGGGTAGAGAGTGCTGCAGAGAGAACCGTCAGTTTTTTCACATAATTAGACATTACAATTTGTTGTACATCAAGGGCGGGCATATGACCTCCCTCCCTTGGTGGACCATGCATGACTCTACCAGTCATTATCCCATGAGGCACATACTTTAGCTATCTTAGCTTTTGCTTTTGGTTTGACGTTCCACCAGATTTTGGGATTGGGGCCTGTACACAGATCCAAATCTGTGGGTTATGCCAAATCTTTCTTCCACCTGTCTCAGGTGTTTGTTAAATGTAAGCCATTTGTCAAATTTGATTTGTCTTGGGATGCCATACCTGGGTATTAGTTTGGTTTGTAGCCACTCAAAGACTGACCTAGCATCCTCCCCTTTTGTTAGTATTGCCTCTACCCATTTGGAGAACCTATCTACTATGACTAGGAGATAGAGTTTGCCTTCAGATAAATTTTCAGGGCCCATGTCGGTGTAGTCTATACTAATATCCTGAAAACATGCATTAGGTATTACGTATGAGCCCATTGGTGTTTGATATGGTTTCTTTGGGTTGTGTCTGTCACAACCATTGCATTCGTCACAAAATAAATCATCGTCATAAAATAAGTCAGTCATATTTTTTATGTGAAGGTGCCACCAGATGTGCGAGGCCTTTTTGGAGGGTCTTTATTTTGCCTTCATGTGTGGGGCCATGTGTTTCTCATAAAAGTTCTGGGTCCATCACTGTGGCCTGCTTCATGGGCATGGGCTGAGTCAGTATAGATATTCAGTCTTTCCTTTTCCTCTGATGAGGACCTGCGTCAATCCGATGATTTCAGCTAATTTGGCCGATGCTGGTTGAGGGATGATGGCTGATTGAAGGGTGACATCACGAGGTGAGCTGTTTTTTCAATAGCTTTTGCTACTGCAGCAACGTATCTGGAGCATGTTGACTGTCCTACCTCAATGTGGTCAAGTTTGAAGAGTAGTACATCAAAACCCTGCTCTCCCCCTCTTGTTTCTGGAATAGGACGGATGAGGTGAATCCTTCCCTTTCAGAAACATCCAAATGGAACTTGTTCTTGTAGTCAGGTGCAGTCAGAGCTGCTGCCGCTGATAGATCTGTTTTCAGGAGTGCTATGGCTGTTGATGCTTCAGCCGTCCAGGCCAGGGGTGCATGGAGGTTCATTGATCGTAGGATGACCGGTGCTGCCACCCCCTCTGGGCCACACCCAATGGTACAACACCTGATAGGTGGGGTCAGGTGCATCATGTCTTCGTCCCAGTCTGCAGTGTAGAGGCAGTCATCAGTTTCTGTTGCATTGAGTGTGCAATGGATCTCAGCTTGGGGAGTCTTATATGGGTGCAGAGTGTAGATTTGAGCTTTCAGTTGGTTGAACTTAAACTGGATGTGAGGGGTGGCAGGCCCTGTGGGTAGGCATTTTAGCCAGTACACTTCTTGGGCTTCAGACAGTGTGGTCATCGGCAGGAGTGGCATCCTCATCATTCTTACTGGGTGATCAGGTGTTGAAGTGGGAGGGTTGGTTGTAATCTTGCTGCTCCTGCTGCATGTGGCTAGATTCTGGGTGGTTGTATGCTGGCTGTTGCTGATGCATGGGTGTGGGTCCTGGTTGCTGATGTTGCAGAGGTGGGTTTCCCCCACTTCCTCTTGCTCTCCATTGCTGTTGCTGCGGGGAGAGTGGTTTCATGCAATCTCTGGCAAAATGACCGGGAATTCCGCAGTTAAAACACTGGTAGTTTCCCCCTCTGTGTTGTCCAGTGTAGGGACCCCGTCGAGCCCATACTGGGTGTTGTTGTTGCAGGATATACTGCTGTGGGGGAGGGTATTGGGGTGGTTGGGCCCCCCTAGTGGCCGTGAGTGAGGCTGCCTGCTGTTGGATCATCTGAGCGACAGTCTGGGCCACTATTTGGGAGATGTCTGTTTTGGTTCCCGGCTCCTTCGTTTCTTCCGCCACCATCTGTTTCTTAGGTTTTTCTCCTTGTTGTGCTTCCTTCAATTGGAGTTTCAGGAGTTGTACCTGGAGGGACTGCACCTGGCTCTCAGCACCCCCTCTTTCCTTGTTGTGCTGGGTCACATGGTGGTGCACATGCGTATTGAATTGGGTCAGAGGAAGTGCAATCAACCCTACCGTTCCTCTGAGTTTGGTTTTAACATCTCCAGGACACCCGTTGACCACCATTTCCTTCCACATGCTGAGTGTGGTATCAGTGTGATCGAATGGTTCTTCGTGGACCGATCTCCATGTGGTCTTAGCCCTGTCCAGGTATGCTGCAGGTTGCTCACCTGGGTTGATTGTGAAGGAGGATAAGGTGGCATGGTTTCTTTCTGTAGGGTATGCTCTCCGTAGAACTTCCCATAATCTGGTACGGAAGTGGTCTATGGGCAGTGTTGGGGCCCGCCATCCAAGGTAAGCTGCTGTCATGAGGGCCTCCATGGTTCCGTGGTCGGTGGCTCTTGCTAGAAGTGCTTTCATGTCTCCTAGGCAGAGTTGCAGGCCTGACGTAAGTGTCTGCAGTTGAAGTAGCCACGCTGAAGCTCCTCCATGTAGGCTAGGCATCTGTCCCATCAGTGTTGTTAAATCAGTCATTTTCCAGGGCTGGTACTCCACAGTGTGTGCATCACCTGGTGTCGGTCGCAGGGGGTACTGTCCTGCCATCTCCTGCTCTCGCTCTCTTCTATCAGCAATTCTGGAGGACTGACGGAGTGTTTCGGACCCCATTGATTCGGTAACTTTGGTTACTGTTCCTCTCATTATGCCTTCCACACGGTAGGCTGACTCTCTGTTGTTATCTTGGTTAGCTATTAGCTCCCTGAGTTCCTTAGCTCGAGCTATTGATGATTTCAGCAGCTCCTGCATCTTAGTCACGTTTGGAGCTCCCATCGGAGCTGGGGTGAGCACCATGTCAATTTCTTCTTCGTTTTCGATATCCATGTTCTGATGACAGTCCTCCCTATCCGTCTGATAGAAGTGGTTTGAATCTAATCTTGTTTGTAGGTGTCCTCTGGTTTCAGAGGTGAGAGAGTTCACAGAGGAGCATTGCGGCCTCCGTTCCTGGGGGAGGTCTCCTGCTCCTGGAATCCCAGTTTCGAACTGTTCACATACCATATGGCCAGCCGTTATCCCCAGGGTAATTTCCCCTTTTAACTCCCCTTGGTCTATTCTCAGAACTGGAGCCTGTATTGTGGGAGGTGCCCTGGGCAGGAATGGGTTGTGTGACGGGCTCCGGTGATTTTGTCCCTTTGAGTATGGCGGGGGCTGCACTGCCTCCATTGTCAATTGTGGATATAGTGAGGGAGAAACGGCCACAGGGGGAGCCGTGGGCAAGTTCTCAGGCGGAGCTTTAACATCCCCCGACGCCACAATAGCCACGCACATCATGTCTGGTGTGTTTTTTGGTAGTACCCTCCTACTCTCCTGTATGGCCCATGTACCTATCTTGAGCTCCCCCTCCGCTCTCTCTCTCTCTCTTGTACCTACTTTTTTGAACCTGTGTATCTTGTTTCTCTCCGCATCACTCGCTTTTGCATGCTCTACTGCGTCCTCTAATTCTGTCTGCATATCTTGGAGTTTCCCCCCTGTAGGTGGTCCTCCGCTAAAATAACCTGCTTGTGTCCATCTTATCCGTAATCCTTTCCACACTTTCTCCACTTTCCCATACTGTTCTTTACCTCCCGCTCTATCAATCATACTCTGATCTAAATATTCATTGAATTTTAGTTTGGGCGTGGTAGCTGCAGACATTTTATCTAGTTCGTCTGATAATGTGTATAATGCGTTATTTAGGTATATTCAATCCTTACTATGTGGTGTTTATTTCTATCGTTGTATGCTTAGATATACTGCTGTACTGGCAATGGCTTATCTCTTCTACCCCCACCCTCGCATACAAAGGGGGTTATCAGTATGTGACGCCCGCCACGTGTCTGTTTCTCCGGTATTTTATTTGAATTTGTTCAGCGATTCGTTTAGGTATTTTCTAAAAATGATTTGGCGATTTCCTTTTGGAACAATATATCAGTGAATATATGCGGTTCTATAACAATTTTCAGAGTAATTCTAGCTCTTTAGGAAATATAGATAGAATTTCTAGACAACTAAGAGTTGTTCAGTGAATTATTTAAATACTTTCTGTAAACAATTCGGTAAATTCCTTTATGAACTTATATCAGTAAATTCGAGCGATTCTATAGCAATTGTCAGAATAATTATATATCTTTAGGAAATATGGATAGAATAGAAAAACCCAAAAATCAGTGTGTAGATTTTAGCGTCTGTCAAACAAAGTCTGTACTAAGCTCGGCGGCTTATTTAAATACTTTCTAGAAACAATTCCGTAAGTTCCTTTATGAACTTATATCAGTAAATTCCAGCGATTCCATAGCAATTGTCAGAATAATTATCAACTTTAGGCAATATCAACAGGAATGAAAAAAAACGAAAATCAGTATTCCAGCCCGGCTGCTGTCAATCAAAGTTGCACGGCCATTCGATACTAAGGTGGCTTTGTCTATCAGCACGTGTGCCTAATAGCCCAGTTACGTATCCCAACCTACTCCGCGACAAACGTTTCTTTCAATTTAATTTCCCCCATCTCCAAATCGTGGAATGTCAACTCTGGTTCATATTATGTTTATTGTTTGATGTGCAATAGCCACCTCATTCCCGATCTCTGTCTTGTGGAACGCCAAACTTACATATCCTGTATCTACTCGACTACACCTCTTACAAAACCTATTAAATAATACACAGCTTTTTTAATAGGGCATTTTTCATGCAGATTCATTCAATCCAACCACACCTCCACAAGACCTATTCGATGTTATATGTATCAACAGGAGATTTTACTTGCAGATCCGGTTCATCCATAATTCAACTATAACCACACCTCCACAAGACCTTTATTCGATAGTACAGAACGTATCAAAATAGGACATTTTTACTTGCAGATTCGGTTCATTTATAATTCAACTATAACCACACCTCCACAAGACCTTATTCGATAGTACAGAACGTATCAAAATAGGACATTTTTACTTGCAGATTCGGTTCATCTATAACCACACCTCCACAAGACCTTATTCGATAGTACAGAACGTATCAAAATAGGACATTTTTACTTGCAGATTCGGTTCATCTATCATTCATTCATTCGTATGAAATTCTCATTGAATTTCCAACATCCATAATTGTGTCCTTTACGTGTTAAAACACAGCCACTATTTAACGTCACCTCTATACACAACCCAATACATATATAATTAGGACAGTTTTCTATGCAGATTTCAGAACAAATAGGGTCCCTGGAGGATTTTAACACTTTGGTCAATCACAATTCACACATTCCTATTTAAATAACTGAGTATAGGCCCATTAATAAGAATATATATATATATATATATATATATATATATATATATATATATATATATATTTATATATATATTTTTTTTTTACAAAACAAGATATCTTTAATCAATGTCTTAGGTTCTTATGTAAAAAATTTGGGCACCGATTCATACTCACACCCAGTACTTTCTGATCAAAATTTGGTTTAGGCTATAATACAATATGCAGATTTCGATATAACGGGCTCTGCTCACCTGATATAGAGCGCTCCGATCAGATTTCCTGAGGCAAGATGAATGGCTGGGGAAGTCACTCTTCCGTCTGATTTTTTAGCCGTGGTCAGTCTCGTCCTCTCACACTAACTTATAATAGATCGAATTCAAGAATAACCATCCTCTGCTACCAAGTTTGTTAGTGTTCAAAAACTGGAGAGTTGAGACCAAATCACGGACGCTGGACAGAGTGGATTTCAGTTGTAACAAAAGACAGTTTTAATGAGTCAGAGATATCTTGTCCCGCAGTTTTACGTGCACGGACCTAGTTCACATAACTCGGCAAGGAGCCAGGTGAAAAAGAGAGCCTATACAACGGCTACATTCATTTTTATACATAGAATAAAGTAGGTGGAGTCTTGTCGTTTCGGTCTTCTTGACTGGTCGGAGGGTTGGAGGCGGGCCTTGCTCTAGCCAGAGCAGAAGCCCCATTGGTGCACAGCAGAGCCTTATCCTGAGCATCCGACCAATAGAGGGGCTGGGTGTATGTGTTCTTACGACGGAATGTCTTTGTTTATATGAGCTATGTGTAAGAATACTTATATAACAAAACTCACTTTGTGAACTCTGCTCTTCTTTGCCTACACCAATTCAGCATCGTTCACACCCTCTTAAGCTTTAGCCCAACCAATCTCCTTGCGTTCAGAGCGCAGGCTTGACACTCTGGCCGATGATTTGTTTACCTCTGGAAAACATGAAAACAGCCTAACCAGCTCTTCTGGCAACAATTTCATTATGCTTTTTTACCCATGTTTACTGACATCGGCGAAATTCAACGGGTGCTGTCAACTTTAGCTTAAGACATGTAGCTAGCTACCTAGATAAACAATTAACCTGGCTAGTTAAACAACACGTTGTGTTTGTTTTTTTACGTGTTATTTCTTACATTAGTACCCCAGGTCATCTTAGGTTTCATTACATACAGTCGAGAAGAACTACTGAATATAAGATCAGCATCAACTCACCATCAGTACGACCAAGAATATGTTTTTCGCGACGCGGATCCTGTGTTCTGCCTTACAAACAGGACAACGGAGTGGATCCTATGCAGCGACCCAAAAAAACGACTCCGAAAGAGAGGGAAACGAGGCGGTCTTCTGGTCAGACTCCGGAGACGGGCACAGCGCGCACCACTCCCTAGCATTCTTCTTGCCAATGTCCAGTCTCTTGACAACAAGGTTGATGAAATCCGAGCAAGGGTAGCATTCCAGAGGGACATCAGAGACTGTAACGTCCTTTGCTTCACTGAAACATGGCTCACTGGAGAGACGCTATCCGAAGCGGTGCAGCCAACGGGTTTCTCCACACATCGCGCAGACAGAAACAAACATCTTTCTGGTAAGAAGAGGGGAAGGGGCGTATGCCTCATGGCCAACGTGACATGGTGTGATGAAAGAAACATACAGGAACTCAAATCCTTCTGTTCACCTGATTTAGAATTCCTCACAATCAAATGTAGACCGCATTATCTACCAAGAGAATTCTCTTCGATTATAATCACAGCCGTATATATCCCCCCCCAAGCAGACACATCGATGGCTCTGAACGAACTTTATTTAACTCTCTGCAAACTGGAAACAATTTATCCGGAGGCTGCATTCATTGTAGCTGGGGATTTTAACAAGGCTAATCTGAAAACAAGACTCCCCAAATTTTATCAGCATATCGATTGCGCAACCAGGGGAGGAAAGACCTTGGACCATTGTTACTCTAACTTCCGCGATGCATATAAGGCCCTGCCCCGCCCCCCTTTCGGAAAAGCTGACCACGACTCCATTTTGTTGATCCCTGCCTACAGACAGAAACTAAAACAAGAGGCTCCCACGCTGAGGTCTGTCCAACGCTGGTCCGACCAAGCTGACTCCACACTCCAAGACTGCTTCCATCACGTGGACTGGGAGATGTTTCGTATTGCGTCAGATAACAACATTGACGAATACGCTGATTCGGTGTGCGAGTTCATTAGAACGTGCGTTGAAGATGTCGTTCCCATAGCAACGATTAAAACATTCCCTAACCAGAAACCGTGGATTGATGGCAGCATTCGTGTGAAACTGAAAGCGCGAACCACTGCTTTTAATCAGGGCAAGGTGTCTGGTAACATGACCGAATACAAACAGTGCAGCTATTCCCTCCGCAAGGCTATCAAACAAGCTAAGCGCCAGTACAGAGACAAAGTAGAATCTCAATTCAACGGCTCAGACACAAGAGGCATGTGGCAGGGTCTACAGTCAATCACGGACTACAGGAAGAAATCCAGCCCAGTCACGGACCAGGATGTCTTGCTCCCAGGCAGACTAAATAACTTTTTTGCCCGCTTTGAGGACAATACAGTGCCACTGACACGGCCTGCAACGAAAACATGCGGTCTCTCCTTCACTGCAGCCGAGGTGAGTAAGACATTTAAACGTGTTAACCCTCGCAAGGCTGCAGGCCCAGATGGCATCCCCAGCCGCGCCCTCAGAGCATGCGCAGACCAGCTGGCCGGTGTGTTTACGGACATATTCAATCAATCCCTATACCAGTCTGCTGTTCCCACATGCTTCAAGAGGGCCACCATTGTTCCTGTTCCCAAGAAAGCTAAGGTAACTGAGCTAAATGACTACCGCCCCGTAGCACTCACATCCGTCATCATGAAGTGCTTTGAGAGACTAGTCAAGGACCATATCACCTCCACCCTACCTGACACCCTAGACCCACTCCAATTTGCTTACCGCCCAAATAGGTCCACAGACGATGCAATCTCAACCACACTGCACACTGCCCTAACCCATCTGGACAAGAGGAATACCTATGTGAGAATGCTGTTCATCGACTACAGCTCGGCATTCAACACCATAGTACCCTCCAAGCTCGTCATCAAGCTCGAGACCCTGGGTCTCGACCCCGCCCTGTGCAACTGGGTACTGGACTTCCTGACGGGCCGCCCCCAGGTGGTGAGGGTAGGCAACAACATCTCCTCCCCGCTGATCCTCAACACTGGGGCCCCACAAGGGTGCGTTCTGAGCCCTCTCCTGTACTCCCTGTTCACCCACGACTGCGTGGCCACGCACGCCTCCAACTCAATCATCAAGTTTGCGGACGACACAACAGTGGTAGGCTTGATTACCAACAACGATGAGACGGCCTACAGGGAGGAGGTGAGGGCCCTCGGAGTGTGGTGTCAGGAAAATAACCTCACACTCAACGTCAACAAAACTAAGGAGATGATTGTGGACTTCAGGAAACAGCAGAGGGAACACCCCCCTATCCACATCGATGGAACAGTAGTGGAGAGGGTAGCAAGTTTTAAGTTCCTCGGCATACACATCACAGACAAACTGAATTGGTCCACTCACACAGACAGCATCGTGAAGAAGGCGCAGCAGCGCCTCTTCAACCTCAGGAGGCTGAAGAAATTCGGCTTGTCACCAAAAGCACTCACAAACTTCTACAGATGCACAATCGAGAGCATCCTGGCGGGCTGTATCACCGCCTGGTATGGCAACTGCACCGCCCTCAACCGTAAGGCTCTCCAGAGGGTAGTGAGGTCTGCACAACGCATCACCGGGGGCAAACTACCTGCCCTCCAGGACACCTACACCACCCGATGTCACAGGAAGGCCATAAAGATCATCAAGGACATCAACCACCCGAGCCACTGCCTGTTCACCCCGCTATCATCCAGAAGGCGAGGTCAGTACAGGTGCATCAAAGCTGGGACCGAGAGACTGAAAAACAGCTTCTATCTCAAGGCCATCAGACTGTTAAACAGCCACCACTAACACTGAGTGGCTGCTGCCAACACACTGACACTGACTCAACTCCAGCCACTTTAATAATGGGAATTGATGGGAAATGATGTAAATATATCACTAGCCACTTTAAACAATGCTACCTTATATAAATGTTACTTACCCTACATTATTCATCTCATATGCATACGTATATACTGTACTCTATATCATCGACGGTATCCTTATGTAATACATGTATCACTAGCCACTTTATACTATACTATGCCACTTTGTTTACATACTCATCTCATTTGTACATACTGTACCCGATACCATCTACTGTATCTTGCCTATGCTGCTCTGTACCATCACTCATTCATATATCCTTATGTACATATTCTTTATCCCCTTACACTGTGTACAAGACAGTAGTTTTGGAATTGTTAGTTAGATTACTTGTTATTACTGCATTGTCGGAACTAGAAGCACAAGCATTTCGCTACACTCGCATTAACATCTGCTAACCATGTGTATGTGACAAATAAAATTTGATTTGATTTGATTTGATTTGAGATCACACACATCATGTCAAGTTAGCTAACGAGCCAGCCACCTAATGTTAGATAGGGAGCCAGCCAGCTAACACTAGCTAACAGTACACTTTAGCTTGAAATGAAACCACTGTCTGTCAAAATTAGAAATGTGCAATATCTGAAAATGTAGCTAACTAGACTACACATGTCTCCCTGTCACGGAACCATGCCACAAATGCCCTTAGTTTGAAGACTTAATCCGGAAACAGGTGTTTTCCCATCTCTTAGCTATCATACTCTAATTCCACTGATTTCAAAATTCGATCCTCCAGAAAGTGGAGAGGAACACAGACGGAAAAGTCTGTCACTGGCTGCGGCAGCGTTTGGTACACTAACACACACACATTCATCGTGCTTCCTTACTCCGTTATCAGCTACGTTAACTTCTGTGTCGAACCACATTGTTAACTTCTCTTAGTACATGCATTTCACACTTTATTCTTACCTTCCGTCAGTAACAGTTTATGGTATAAAGAATATACAGACAAGTGTTCATGTTTAATTTAAGCAACGTTTATTGTACTTATCAATGTTAAGGATGAGCGCGTTGTTTTTTCGGTTTGTTTCCTCTCTCTCTATCTCTGTAGCTTCCGGGTATGCTGGGATAAGGACCAGATCTACGCTACGGCAGACTTTATAGTGCCTGTCCCGAATGGCTCGTTTATGTAAATGGCCATATTGAAAGACACCATGTCAGTAGTGATGTGATTTTGTAAATGTTATATAGGTATATTGTATCATGAGAAACGTTTGCAATGTATATAATTAATTATGTTTGTCTGAGTGGAAAATGAAGGTAATTGCTTAATTAATTAGTGCTGGGTATGTTCTCATGGGAGGGGCTTACCCTACAAAAGGAGCCTCTCTTTCAGTTCAAGGGGGGAACCATTTTGGATTGAGCTGTGGAGGGGGCAGCATTGTTTTGAGCTGTCCCATAATGGATACTTTGGATGGCAGTACTGTTGTTTTTCTTCTGGATTCACTATGTAAATAAACACCTTTGCACAGAAGAACTTTTGTGGCTCCACCATCTATTTATTTGATAGAGATTAGGTTTTTCAGTTTAGCCTTCTGGCCTACTCTACATGACATGTGGTGGCAGCGGTGGGATGGCGCACCGCAAATCAGTGAATTCCAACAAGAGATGTAAAGGAATGCATACAGGATTGCGTTCTCAGCAGCAGCATCAACTGTCATAAAAGGTACCTGATGTTGAAATGGGGTGGAATACCATGGAATCGTCTGGTGAAGAAAAGGTCAATTATGAGAAACTAGGAGCCTGACCAAGGGGCCAAACACAACCAGAACCGCTTGAGCTACCGGTTGAACCAGCAAATACAGCCATAAAAGACCAGCTGACTGAAAGAGCAGTTGGGGGACCAGAACCACATCCAATCATGGTAGCCCTTTTCCAGCAACTTTTCACCTGCCTTGAGAGGAGGGACGAAGACCTTAAGCAGGAGTTCCGGGGCCTACGCCAATCTATCCTCACAGCTCCTCACCAAGCAGACCTCGTGAGTGAGAGCTCAAGATTGGGTCTGCCAACACCAGGACAACAACGCAGCAGGGACTTTAACTCCACAGCAGGATCCCCAAGCAGTGATGAGGCCATACCCAGCATCAGGAGACCAGTCCAGTAGTGTTAACGTCCATCATCCAGCATACCTGAGGAAGGAGCCAAAGATGCCCTCATACCAGCAGGGGCAGGACATTGAAAACTACCTGTAGAGGTTTGATTGCATGGCCAAGACGTGGCGGTGGCTGGAGGTAGAGTGGGCCTTCAGGCTTGTCCCATTGCTCACGGGCAAGGCCTTAGAGGCTTGCACAGCAATGGATGAGGGGTTGTCCATAGTCTACATGGGCTTGAAGGAGGCGCTGCTAGTGAAGTTCGACATCTCCCCGGAGACCTACCGTCAACGCTTCAGAGCTGCATCAACGGCATCAGGTGAGTCGCCGACAGAGACCTACCACCGCATCAAGGGTGTCTACCGACTATAAGTTTGACTGGAGGAGAAGACACAGGACGAAATCAGTGAGGTCATCATCCGCGAGCGACTTTTACAAGTTTTACCACACAACATTTGAACCTGGGTCAGAGAGCATGGGCCCGAAGATGGGCTTATGGCGGCCAAGCTTTCACTGCAGGACTTTAATGCACGTAAAGGGGGCCCACCACGATCTGTAGCACCCAATCCAAGGAGTTTCAGAGACACAATGGACATCAGAGATGGTGGAGGTAACTCTGGGGGGTATGTGTCTGGGAGGAGGGAGGTAAGGGATAATGCAGTTCTCTCTGATGGCAGGGGTCTGACCTGTTTTTACTGCTGACAGTAGGGGAACAAAGCTTCAAAATGTCCTCTATGTAAATCCAAGCTCTCAGGTTACTGGTACGTATGTGCCCAGAGAGGGGGATAGTGTCAAGAATAGACAGTGGGGAAGGGTCAGTCTTGGTACCTGCAAAAGTGAATGGTAAGTCTTACAGCAATGATTGACACCGGCAGTTCCCTGTCGTTGATCAGAAAATGTAATGTACCTGTTAATGACATTGATTACGGTCACCAGACACTGATCCAATGTGTCCACTGTGACCAGTCACAGCAGCCCACAGCTGAGCTCACAGTTGAGATTCAGGGTCAGAAATACCTCCTCAAAGTTGGAGTAATGAAGAAGCTACCTTTTGAGATGATTTGGGGGAGGGGGGGGGGGGGGGGGGGTTACACAGTAGGCAACCACATACTCCACCTTGGGTCAGAGGCAGATAGCAGGAAGTCAGTGGTGCCATCTACATGTAGACCACTTGTTCTCAACCTTGCACATACAGTTCCATGGGCAGGCCATCTAGGGCAACATAAGACCTATCTTAGGCTCCCGTTTCTTTTGGCCCTCCATGTATACTACTGTACAAACATACTACTGTACAAACATACTGCCAGAAAACCAGTGCTGTCCGTAGGCCTGACCGGGCTCCTCTATGTTCACTGCCAGTGATCTCTACCCCATTCAAGAGAATTGCAATGAATGTTGTTGGACCCTTGGAGAAGAGTAGCGCAGGTTACGAGTATATATTGGTGATCTGTGACTATGCCACCCAGTTCCCAGAAACCTTCCCACTCCATTCCATAACCACGCCAAAAATAATCAGTGCTCTTGTTCACCTCTTCTCTCTTGTAGGAATCCAAGATGAAATCCTGATGGACTAAGGGACAAACTTCACTTTGCGACTGATGGTTCAACTCGACCAACAGCTGGGCATTAACGTCTTGAGGCACCCATCCCGTTAGCGGGAACATTTTCATCAACACCCGCTGAATTGCAGCGCGCCAAATTCAAATTAAATTACTAAACATATTTAATTTTCATGAAATCACAAGTGTAATATAGCAAAACACAGCTTAGCTTTTTGTTAATCCACCTGGCGTGTCAGATTTCAATACAGATTTTTGGCGAAAACATAACAAGCTTTTATGTAAGAACATCTCTCTCAGTTGACAATATTACAAACACCTAGCAGCCAAGTATATTGGTCACGAAAGTCAAAAAAGCAATAGATTAAATTGCTTACCGTTGATGATCTTTAGATGTTTTCACACACGAGACTCCTAGTTACACAATAAATGTTCCTTTTGTTCCATAAAGATTTTTTTTATATTTCCAAAATACCTCCATTAGTTTGGTGTGTTATGTTCGGAAATCCACATTCGTGAGCGGTCACGACATCGCAGACAAATTCCAAATAGTATCCGTAATGTCCACAGAAACATGTCAAACGTTTTTTATAATCAATCCTCGGGTTGTTTTTAAAATATATAATTGAAAATATATCAAGCAGGACTGTCGCGTTTTCAATAGGAGAGGGAGAGACAATGGCTGCCCCACTCTGTTGCGCAAGCAAAACTTGTGCGAACTCCCAGCTATCCACTGACACGATGTTATCTTTCTCGCTCATTTTTCAAAGTAAAAGCCTGTAACTATGTCTAAAGACTGTTGACACCTTGAGGAAGCCATAGGAAAAGGAATCTGGTTGATATCCCTTTAAATGGAGCGAAGGCAGGCTATGGGACATAGAGCTTTCAAAATAGAAGCCACTTCCTGGTTTGATTTTCCTCAGGTTTTCGCCTGCAATATCAGTTCTGTTATAATCGCAGACAATATTTTGTTTTACAGTTTTGGAAACTTTAGAGTTTTCTATCCTAATCTGACAATTATATGCATATTCTAGTTTCTGGGCCTGAGAAACAGGCTGTTTCAAATGGGTATGTCTTTTAGCCAAAAACAAAAATCCTGCGCCCTACACTCAAGAAGTTAAAGGCTTGAGGACCACTCCCTACCATCCTCAAACGGATAAGCTCGTAGAGAGATTCAATCAAACGCTCAAGAACATGCTGAGGAAGTTTGTGGCCGACACTGGTAAAGACTGGGATAAGTGGTTACCCTTTCTGCTTTTTGCTTACGGGGAGGTGCCTCAGGCATAGACAGGTTTCTCACCATTCAAACTCCTCTATGGGTGGCCAGTGCAGGGACCACTGGACCTGCTAAAGAAGTGCTGGGAAGGTCCCGCGGTAGCTACCTCAGGACAGGGGATTGTCCAGTACGTCCTCCAGATGCGAGACAGGCTGGACCAGTACCGAGAGGAAGCTAGGGCAAACCTTCAGCAAGCCCAGAAGGCCCAGAAGAGAGGGTATGACCAGCACGCTCGCCACAGAGTTTGAGTCAGGACAGAAAGTCCTGCTCCTTCTTCCCTCGTCTACCAGCAAGCTCATTGCGCAGTGGCAAGGACCGTACCTATTTGGGAGGAAGATGGGCTCGGTGACCTACGACGTGCTCCACCCGGACAAGGGTAAGAAGAAGCAAACCTACCATGTGAACCTCCTCAAAACCTGGGAGGAGAAATAAGAACTCTCCAAGGGAAAGTCTTTTCTGGTCCACAAAGTAGAAGAAGAGGACGAGTCGGAGGGGGTCACAGAGGCATGGAAAGAACGGGCAGAGGTCATACTGGCTCACCTGAAAGAAGACAAGCAAGATGAGCTGAAGCAGCTGTTTGGCAAGTATCCAGCCCTCTTCAGTCAGAGGCCAGGAAGAACCAAAGTCCTGGAACACGTCATCCGTTTGAAACCTGACCAGAACCCTGTCTGCCAGCATCCTTACCGTGTGCCTGAGAGGCTGGTGGCAGACCTCAAGGAAGACGTCCACACCATGATAGAAATGGATGTTGTTGAGCCATCTTCAAGTGAATGGAGCAGCCCTAGTGTCATTGTCCCAAAGAAGAAGCGTGTCTGCATGGACTTCCATAAGGTGAATGCCATCTCCCAGTTTGATGCCTACCCCATGCCCTGCATTAATGACTTACTGGAGAGAATAGGTAGAGCTCATTACATCACCACATTGGATCTCTGCAAAGGGTTCTGGCAGGTGCCCCTGGACGAATAATCCAAGGCCTACACTGCTTTCCGGACACCGATGGGCCTGTTCCAGTTCAAAGTTATGCCGTTATGCCTTCATGGGACCCCTGCAACTTTACAGAGGCTGATGGACAAGGTCCTCTAAGACTGACGATTGCTGTGCTGATTACATGGACGATGTGGTGATCTACAGCCACTCCTGGGAGGAGCACATACAGCAGAGTCCTGGGTAAGATCCATGATGCAGGCCTCACGCTTAACCTCCTGAAGTGAGTGTGCGAAACAGGATCCAGAGTACCTGGGTTTCCAGCTGGGTAAGGGTGAAGTTCGGCCTCAGGTGGACAAAGTGGAGTCCAACAGGAACATCCCTCAACCCAGAACCAAGACACAGGTGAAGTCCTTCCTAGGTCTGGCAGGGTGGAACCGGAGATTCATGCCACAGTTTTTGACCATCGCTGTCCCTCTGACCAACCTCACTTCAAAGGTGGCCAGCAACCCTGTGAAGTGGACGAGAGGGGTGAGGAAGCCTTCATGAAAAAAATCACCAGTGCTCATTCCCTGTTCTCCAGACACCTGATTTTCAGAAGCGGTTTCTCGTACAGGTGGATGCTTCGGCTGTGGAGCTGTACTGGCCCAAGGGGAGCCAGGAGAAGAGCTCCCCGTGTTGTACCTAAGTTGAAAGCTGTTGCCCAGGGAAACCAGGTATTCGACAAGCGAGAAGGAGTGCCTGGCTATAAAGTGGGCACTAGATAGCCTCCGGTACTGCCTTCTTGGGAGGGACTTTGACCTGCACACGGACCACAGAGCCCTGACCTGGATCCAGACCATGAAGGACCGGAATTCTCACGTGTTACCAGATGGTATCTGGAGCTCCAACCCTTCAGGTTCTGTGTCCGTCACAAGGCAGGAAAAGAAATCGTCATGGCAGACCACCTATCCCGGCACCCGAACCTGGTCGCTTCAGGAGAGGAGGAAGGTAATGTGACGGAGAAGTCCGTCACTGTCCGCGGGCAGCGTTTGGTGCATTAAAACGCACACATTCATCGCGCCTCCCTGCTACGTTATCAGCTCCGTTAATTTATGCAACGTTTATTGTACTTATCAATGTTAAGGATGAGTGCGTTGTTTGTTTGGTTCGTTTCCTCTCTCTCCATCTTTGTAGCTTCCGGGTATGCTAGGATAAGGACCAGAGCTATGGTAATCGGGCAGACTTTATAGTGCCTGTCCCAAATAGCTCGTTTATGTAAATGGGCATATTTGAAAGACACCATGTCAGTAGTGATGTGAGTTTGTAAATATTATATAGTTATATTGTATCATGAGAAACGTTTTGCAATGTATATAACTAATTATGTTTGCCTGAGTGGAAAATGAAGGCGTCCGGATGAAATGCATGCCCAAACTCAACTGCCTGCTACTCATCCCCAGAAGATAATATATGCATATTAGTATATTTGGATAGAAAACACTCTGAAGTTTCTAAAACTGTTTGAATCATGTCTGTGAGTATAACAGAACTCATTTAGCAGGCAAAACCCAGAGGACAAACCATTCAGATTTATTTTTTTAAGTCACTCTCTTTTCAATGAGGTTTCATTGGGAATCCAGATTTCTAAGGGACCTTCTTGCAGTTCCTACCGCTTGCACTGAATGTCAACAATCTTTAGAAATTGGTTGAGGTTTTTCCTTTGTGGAATGAAGAAGTACGTGACGTGTAGAGTACTGTTAGAGGCGCGTGACCAGAAAGCTAGCTACAGTTTGTTTTACTCCTGTATTGAACACAGATCATCCCGTCTTCAATTTTATCGATTATTTACATAAAAAAATACCTAAAGTTGTATGACAAAAGTAGTTTGTAATGTTTTGGCAAAGTTCACAGGTAACTTTTGAGATTGAGATATATTTTAGTCACGTTGGAACCGGTGTTTATCTGGATCAAACGCGCCAAATAAATGGACATTTTGGATATATATCGATGGAATTAATTGAACAAAAGGACCATTTGTGATGTTTATAGGACATATTGGAGTGCCAACAAAAGAAGCTCATCAAAGGTAAGGTGCGTTTTGTGTCGCACCTGCAGGGTTGAAATATGCTTTTTTCTCTTTGTTTACAGTGGTGCTTTCCTCAGATAATAGCATTGTTTTCCTTCGCCGAAAAGTATTTTTGAAATCTGACATGTTGGCTGGATTCACAACAAGTGTAGCTTTAATTTGGGATCTTGCATGTGTGATTTAATGAAAGTTAGATTTTTATAGTAGGAGCCTCTCTTTCAGTTCAAGTGGGGGGACCATTTTGGATTGAGCTGTGGATGGGGCAGCATTGTTTTGAGCTGTCCCATAATGGATACTTTGGATGGCAGTACTGTTGTTTTTCTTCCGGATTCACTATGTAAATAAACAACTTAGCACAGAAGAACATTTGCGGCTCTGCCATCTTCTTATTTGATAGAGGTTACGTTTTTTAGTTTAGCCTTCTGGCCTACTCTACGAGACACACTTATGCAGCTACATTTAAGAAAAAGCTATGTTAGACAGGTTTACCAACACAGACTGACGAGCTCAAATAGACAAAAACCTTCCATGTGGCAGACCAATCGAACTCATCTCTCTGCATGTCTCTCACCGAAACATTATCTCAGCCAATCATGGCTAGTGGGAAGGTTGCTGTATTTTTATGTGGCTTAACCGACTAGGCTCGTAATTTAACAATTTTATTTGTATTCACAGATGACATACAGGTTAGTTATTAAGGCACAAGAACGTTGACATGTTCAAGAAGACATTTCTGCCCCAAAAAACTTACGTTCTCCTATGAAGTCGTGACTTGTGACATACACCTAGTTCCTGAATCGGGTCACATATGTCTTTGGCTTTGCAGCTGTATGACCCAGTGGGTGAATAAACTTGGTTTGAGCTTTTTCCTAGTCGTCCATTTGAGTTTCTACTCTGTTTGTCAGAACCTAACACTAGGTAATGTATTCTATACCATAAACAAGCCATACCATCCCTGAGAATTGTGAAAGGAAGCCACAAATACTCATTATACATCTTAGATTTTAAAAACATACACTGAACAAAAATATAAACGCAACATGCAACAATTTTTTGCAACCAAGATTTTACTGAGTTCAAATCAAATCAAATCACATTTTTTGTGTCACATACACATGGTTAGCAGATGTTAATGCGAGTGTAGTGAAATGCTTGTGCTTCTAGTTCCGACAATGCAGTAATAACCAACAAGTAATCTAACTAACAATTCCAAAACTACTGTCTTATACACAGTGTAAGGGGATAAAGAATATGTACATAAGGATATATGAATGAGTGATGGTACAGAGCAGCATAGGCAAGATACAGTAAATGGTATCGAGTACAGTATATACATATGAGATGAGTATGTAAACAAAGTGGCATAGTTAATTAAAGTGGCTAGTGATACATGTATTACATAAGGATACAGTCGATGATATAGAGTACAGTATATACGTATGCATATGAGATGAATAATGTAGGGTAAGTAACATTATATAAGGTAGCATTGTTTAAAGTGGCTAGTGATATATTTACATCATTTCCCATCAATTCCCATTATTAAAGTGGCTGGAGTTGAGTCAGTGTCAGTGTGTTGGCAGCAGCCAACACACAATGTTAGTGGTGGCTGTTTAACAGTCTGATGGCCTTGAGATAGAAGCTGTTTTTCAGTCTCTCGGTCCCAGCGTTGATGCACCTGTACTGACCTCGCCTTCTGGATGATAGCGGGGTGAACAGGCAGTGGCTCGGGTGGTTGATGTCCTTGATGATCTTTATGGCCTTCCTGTAACATCGGGTGGTGTAGGTTTCCTGGAGGGCAGGTAGTTTGCCCCCGGTGATGCGTTGTGCAGATGTGTATTCGGTAGGCCTAGCTTTGAAAAACTACAAACCTCAGATTTCCCACTTCCTGGTTGGATTTTTCTCAGGTTTTCACCTGCCATATGAGTTATGTTATACTCACAGACTTAATTCAAACAGTTTTAGAAACTTCAGAGTGTTTCCTATCCAACACTAATAATATTATGCATATATTAGTATCTGGAACAGAGTAGGAGGCAGTTCACTTTGGGCACACTATTCATCCAAAAGTGAAATTGCTGCCCATAAAAAAGGAGCTCCAAAAATATTGGGACAGTGACACATCTTTTGTTGTTTTGGCTCCAGCACTTTGGATTTTAAATTATACAACGACTATGAGGTTACAGTGCAGACTGTCAGCGTCAGGTATTTTCATTCATATCGCGTGAACCCTTTAGAAATTACAGCACTTTTTGTACATAGTCCCCTTCATTTTAGGGGACCAAAAGTATTGGGAAAAATTCACTTATATCTGTATTAAAGTAGTAAAAAGTTAAGTATTTGGTCTCATTTTCATAGCACGCAATAACTACATCAAGCATCTGACTCTACAAATTTGTTGGATGCATTTGCTGTTTGTTTTGGTTGTGTTTCAGATTATTTTGTGCCCAACAGAAATGAAAGGTAAATAATGTATTGTGTCATTTTGGAGTCACTTCTATTGTAAATAAGAATAGAATACGTTTAAACACTTCTACATTAATGTGGATGTTACCATGATTATGGATAATTTAGAATGAATCGTGAATAATGATTAGTGAGAAAGTACCAAACCCCCAAGACAGGCTAACCTCTCACTATTACAATAACAGGGGCCGCTTGACAATACAGCCGCTTACAGCTGCCACTGAAAAAAACATGGCTATTCAACACATTGAAACCTGCTTTCAATAAAAGAACTTCATTGGATGAGACGTTGGGGTTAACCTAGTTCATGTGATATATTGCTGCAATTATAGCTGCTTCTGTCCTCATCGTTCACAGGTGTTGAGTCCGAATTATGGACAATGAAAAAGATGTATCCAGGTAAAGCAGTGGCTGAGCAGCATGCCACCCTGCATCCCACTGCTGGCTTGCTTCTGAAGCTAAGCAGAGTTGGTCCTGGTCAGTCCCTGGATGGGAGATCAGATGCTGCTGGAAGTGGTTTTGGAGGGCCAGTAGGAGGAACTCTTTCCTCTGGTCTTAAAAAATAAAATGCTCCGGGGCAATGATAGGGTGCTGTCTTTTGGATGGGGTGTTAAACTAGTGTCCTGACTCTCTGTGGTCACTAGAGAACACATGGCACTTATCGTAAGAGTAGGGGTGTTAACCCCGGTGGCTTGGCTACATTCCCAATCTGGGCCTTATATCATCCCCAGTTTACCATTGGCTCATTCATCACTATTCCCCAGGTTGTTGCCGTAAATGAGAATGTGTTCTCAGTCAATCTTTACGGTTAAATAAATAAATGAAGCAGCTCAATTAGTGATACTAGGAGAAATTTTATAAAAATGCACATCAGTATTTAGATTGATGAGAATATCTTTTGCCATCAGAAAAGCATTTGTAGGCTACACTAAAATTGCTGTATGTACATAACCAAGTGTATTTATTTAGTGTTTCTAGCACTCTGTATACATTAAGGATAGCTCATTCACAAATGTGACCTATATATCAATCCCTAATGGATATAGTAAACAGAGTTGTAAAGAAGAAATAGTAAACACATCATCATACACAATGTAAATTGTTCAGCCAAATGCTACAAATCTGCCCTATGCTGCAAATTGAATGGAGACAGTCTGCCCCTCCCTAAATTTATGCATAGTGTGACCGCTTCGGTTACAAGAGTTACAAAACCTAACTGGATAGTTGGTCCTACTTTGAAATGTGCAGGAGGATTTCATCTGCCTAGGTTTCAACAGCGCCTGACCATATGCTCTTCCCTTTTACAGAAATCACAACGCTTTGGGCTGTTTGGGATTATCCTCTGTACCGGTTCTAATAGCTGTAGTTGGGGTAATTTTGGGAGCTTGGCTGACCCACATACTAGAGAGTAGCGTGGATGCGCACACCACATCCGTAGGTGGGACTGACTGTGCGTCCATCCTGATATCCATATCAATTCACTTGGGTGACTATTTGTGCTCTGTTCCAACAAATCTCGCTGCGTATCATACAAAAAGGACTGTAAATTTGGACTGCAACGCCTGTATTTTGCACTCTGAGGTCCTCTGGGACCTCACAGGGAATCAATTATGTTCACTGCTAGTATGCCTTGTCGCAATTCGGTTTTGCTCAGTAAAAACACAGAAAGCTCTAGAATTAGCATCCTCTTAGATGTTTTCTTATTGCCAATACTGAAAAATGTCATGCCTAGTTGAATCAAATGTGAGACATTTTTTTTCTTTTTTTATCAGCTTTTGAGACAAATCATTGATACGGGTCAGGGAATCTAATGGAATAAACGCACATTTTGTCCAATTGAGCCATAAGGTCGCTAAATAATATTTAACAATAACAAAGCGTCTCCCCGCCGCTGTTTTGATAAAAAGCTGAGGGATGCGGCTGGAGAAATTTAACCACTCTCAAATTCATAGAGCTATGGCTGCAAGGACTGACCATCCACAATAAAAAAATGATAGTTTTAACCATGTTTTGAGACTTGTTTGTTTACATTTACTTTGTTTACAAACATGGAGTAAAACAAGCTGATATTTTGGGTTCTGATGGGGTTCGACAGTTGAACTAAGCTCATGAGATACAGATAAGATACATTTTTCAAGAATCAATGGGTACATATAATTAATTTAGCAACGTCAGAGTACCTCTTACAGTAAAACCATGTGCAATCAAGTATTATGCATTTAGCTGACTAAGATCAAAACAGCGAATGCAAAACTTAAGTACTATTTAATAACTTTGTAAATTGAAAATAATTCACATACAAGGCATAAACTTAAGTTACAAGGCAATACATGATTTACATGTAAACATGATCAGAGAGGGAGAGAGAGAAATAAGTCATAGCCAAAAGCCATGCCCCAAAGCTCATGGTAGAGTAGAGAGAAATAAAGAGAAAGAGAGTGGATCTTTGCATAGCAGTTCAGGAACAAAAAGAGAAATACAATGGAATCTACAACCCTTTTATAACCATTTGACCATGTTCAGATTCAAAGCCTGAGTTTTAACTAAACAGTAATGGTATTGGTTAACTTCCAATCACATATCAGACCTACTGGATGTAAAGACAACTGGGGGGGAGGGGGAGTAGAGCAACACAGAGAAGGCTGAATTTCTGAGAAGACAAAAATTATTGCATAGTTTCAATAAAAATGAGGTCGGGGCTGGGCCACCACTATAGTACAGTTGAATTGACTTGAACATTAAACATGTTGGATGAGGTTAGCTGATGTATTTTCTTTCTGTCAGTAACACCAAAGTGCTGCATTTTGCAAACTGAAAATAACCATGCTTCGGGATCTCCATTTTGACTATACTCCAACGGTAATATTGCATATCTATGCAGATGTCAAGAAGAGTGGAGTGTACCTGACTACACAAGCGGCAGTGAGTAAAGACAAAACAAAAGATTTCACGTTTTCAGATGTTTTTATTGACTGTGGCCTTCTAGTCCACAAGCCGTTCAGGCAACAGGGTGGTTCATTCAGAGGCGGCACTCCTAGTGGCAGGGGACTTAAATCAGTTTTTACCTAATTTCTATCAGCATGTTAAATGTGCAAATGTTTATGGCTAAAAAAACGTATCCATTTGAAACGGCCTATTTCTCAGGCCCAGAAACTAGAATATGCATATAATTGTCAGATTAGGATAGAAAACACTCTAAAGTTTCCAGAACAGTTAAAAATATTGTCTGTGAGTACAGAACTGATATTGCAGGCGAAAACCTGAGGAAAATACAACAAGGAAGTGCTGTTTTTCCTGAAAGCTCTCTGTTCCATTGGATGCCTATGCTCCATTTAAAGGGATATCAACCAGATTCCTTTTCCTATGGCTTCCTCAAGGTGTGAACAGTCTTTAGACATAGATTCAGGCCTTTATTTTGAAATATGAGCGAGAAAGAACCCATCGTGTCAGTGGATGGCTGGGTGCCAGCAGAGTTTTTCATGCGCAACAGCCATTTTCTCTCTCTCTCCTATGGAAGAAGCTACATTCCGGGTGGCATATTATCGATTATATATTGTAAAAACAAGAATTTATGACAGAACAGTGATAGGCCTGATCACCGATAACGATGAGACAGCCTATAGGGAGGAGGTCAGAGACCTGACCGTGTGGTACAAGGACAACAACCTCTCCCTCAATGTGATCCAGACAAAGGAGATGATTATGGACTACAGGAAAAGGAGGTCCGAGTACACCCCCATTCTCATCAACGGGGATGTAGTGGAGAAGGTTGAGAGCTTCAAGTTTTTTGGCATCCACATCACCAACAAACTAACATGGTCCAAGCACACCAAGACAGTTGTGAAGAGGGCACGACAAAACCTATTCCCGTATGGAGGCTGAAAAGATTAAGCATGGGTCCTCAGATCCTCAAAAGGTTTTATAGCTGCCTCATCGAGAGCATCAGGACGGGTTGCATCACTGCCTGGTATGGCAACTGCTCGGCCTCCGACCACAAGGCACTACAGAGGGTAGTGCGTACGGCCCAGTACATCACCGGGCCAAGCTTTTTGCCATCCAGGACCTCTATACCAGGAGTATCAGAGGAAGGCCCTAAAAATTGTCAAAGACTCCAACTACCCTAGTCATAGACTTCTCCTCTCTGCTACCACACGGCAAGCATCACCGGAGCGCCAAGTCTAGGTCCAAGAGGCTTCTAAACAGCTTCTACCCCCAAGCCATAAGACTCCTGAACAGCTAATCAAATGGCGACCATACTATTTGCATTGTCCCCCCCCCCCAAGCTGCTGCTACTCTCTGTTATAATCTATGCATAGCCACTTTAATAACTCTACCTACATGTACATAATTATCTCAATTACCTCGACGCCGGTGCACCCAGCACATTGACACATTGACTCTGTACCAGTACCCCCTGTATATATCCCCACTATTGTTATCTACCTCTGCTCTTTAATTATTTGTTATTCTTATCTTTTACTTTTTTAGGGATTTTCTTAAAACTGATTGTTCGTTAAGGGCTTCTAAGTCAGCATTTCACTGTAAGGTTGTATTCTGTTGTATTCGGGGCATGTGACAAATAAAAATGTGATTTTATTTGGTTAAATATTGTGGCAACCCGTAGTCTCTTGTGGCAGTATGGCCTCACTGGCAGAGTGTCACGCCCTGGCCTTAGTATGGGGTGTTGTCTAGTCTAGGTGTTTATGTAAGTTTATTGTTGCCTAGATTGGTTCTCAATTAGAGGCAGGTGTTTATCGTTGTCTCTGATTGGGAACCATATTTAGGCAGCCATGTTCTTTGGGTATTTTGTGGGTGATTGTTTCCGTGTCTGTTTCACCACAAGGTACTGTTTAGGTTTTCGTTCGTTTCCCGTTTATTGTTTTTGTATCAGTTGAGTTCATGTTAAGTATTTCTTATTAAAAGAACCATGGACACTTACCACGCCGCATATTGGTCCTCCGATCCTTCTCGCCTCTCCTCTTCAGACGAAGAGGAGGAAAACCGTGACAGACAGCGGCAGCAGCAGCGGCCAGCATCACAGGACTCCTGGACATGGGAGGAGATTTTGAACAGAGAAGGACCCTGGGCAAAGGCTGGGAAATATCGCCGCCCCAAAGCAGAGCGGCGGCGATATGAGGAGGCAGCACGGCAGCGCGACAGGTACGAGAGGCAGCCCCAAAACGTTTTTGGGGGAGGCACACGAGGAGTGGGGCTTAGCCAGGTAGCAGACGTGAGCTCACTCCTCGTGCTTATTATAAGCATCGCGTTACTGGTCAGGCACCGTGTTACGCGGTTAAGTGCACGGTGTCGCCAGTACGTGCCCATTGCCCGGTGCGCTATAGGGCAGCCCCCCGAAAGTGTCATGTGAGTGTGGGCATCCAGCCAGGGTGTATGGTGCCTGCTCAGCGTGTCTGGTCGCCGGTATGCCATTTCGGTCCAGGGTATACTGCGCCGGCTCTGTGTGCTGTGTCTCCGGGGCACTGGGAGGGTGCAGTGCGTCCTATGCCTGCGCTCCGCTCGTGCCGGGCAAATGTGGGAGTGGAGCCTAAGGGAGAGGTGCGTGTAGTAGGCACTAGATCTCCCGTGCTTACCCACAGCCCAGTTCAACCTGTGCCTGCACTCTGGAGGGTTCGGGCTAGAGTAGTCATACAGCCTGGGGGAGTGGTGCCAAGGCTGCGCACCAGAGCTCCAGTGCTCCCCACAGCCCGGGCTTTCAGGTGCCTCCTCCTAACTCCAAGCCTCCTGGAGGTCTCCCCAGCCTGGTGGGTCCTGTGGCAGCCGCACGCACCAGACTGTCTCTCTGTCTCCTCCCTACAGGTGCTCCCGCCTGTCCAGAGCTGCTAGAGTCTCCCGCCTGTCCAGAGCTGCTAGAGTCTCCCGCCTGTGCAGAGCTGCTAGAGTCTCCCGCCTGTCTGCAAGGAGCCGCTAGAGTCTCCCGCCTGTCTGCAAGGAGCCAGGATCCGCCAGAGCCGCCAGTCTGCCAGGATCCGCCAGAGCCGCCAGTCTGCCAGGATCCGCCACAGCCGCCAGTCTGCCAGGATCCGCCAGAGCCGCCAGTCTGCCAGCCGCCAGTCAGCCAGGATCCGCCAGAGCCGCCAGTCAGCCAGGATCCGCCAGAGTCGTCAGCCAGTCCGGAGCTGCCCTTCAGTCCTGAGCTACCCCTCATTCCGGAGCTGCCCCTCAGTCCAGTGGGGCCATTTAGTAGGGTTGCCAATCCTAGGTCGGCGGCGAGGGTCGCCGTTCCTAGGATGCCACAAAGGCGGACTAAGACTATGGTGGAGTGGGGTCCATGTCCCTCGCCAGAGCCGCCACCATGGACAGACGCCCACCCAGACCCTCCCCTATGGGTTTAGGTGTGCGGCCGGGAGTCCACACCTTTGGGGTGGGGGGGGGGGGGGGGGGGAGTACTGTCACACCCTGGCCTTAGTTATCTTTGTTTTCTTTATTATTTTGGTTAGATCAGGGTGTGACATGGGGGATTTGTGTTTTGTCTGGTCTAGGGGTTTTGTATGTTTATGGGGTGTTGTCTAGTCTAGGTGTTTATGTAAGTCTATGGTTGCCTAGATTGGTTCTCAATTAGATGCAGGTGTTTATCGTTGTCTCTGATTGGGAACCATATTTAGGCAGCCATGTTCTTTGGGTATTTTGTGGGTGATTGTTTCCGTGTCTGTGTTTATTTCACCACACGGTACTGTTTAGGTTTTCGTTCGTTTCCCGTTTATTGTTTTTGTTTCAGTTGTGTTCATGTTGAGTATGTCTTATTAAAATAACCATGGACACTTACCACGCCGCATATTGGTCCTCCGATCCTTCTCGCCTCTCCTCTTCGACGAAGAGGAGGAAAACCGTGACACAGAGTCCGTAACTCTCCTTCTGAGGAGTCTGTGGAAGGAGTACAAACCACTACTAGAGTAGGCTCGCTGTCTCTTCCTACCTGCTCCACTTGAATGAGGTCCAGCCTGCACTCTTTTGCCAGTCAGTTGATTAGGGAATGCCTTACAGGTGTGCTGATTAGTAATCAGGGACACGTGTGTTGGGTGAGCAGCGCTGTGGGTCTGTCTTCAGCTGGCCTGGTGCTGAAGGTAGTGCAGCCTTCCACAGTGTTGAACTGAGTGCCGCTGTCCACTGTCCTGCAGCGAGTGCCACTGTCCATGGTTCTGAAGTGAGCGCACCTGTCTCCTGTGCTGATGTGAGTGTATACGTCCATGGTCCTTAAGTCACACCTATGCCCATGCCACTCACGGTGCCACAGCAGGAGACTTAGAATGAAAAGAAAAGAAATGTCCTGAATATTACCTTCCTTGAACACTCAGCCAAGTCTTAGTGGTTCAATTTATCTCAAATCTCTGAGTCTGTCACAGTATGGCAGAGAGAGAAAAGACATCAACTCAGCACACCTTCTCTGGCTGTTAATACCATTTCACTTTGATATCCTACTTGCAGCTCAGAGCTCTCTCCCTCTCTCTCTCTCTGAGCCCCTCTGACATTAAACTTCCATAGTTTACAAGTTTCCAGTGGAGCTATTTGGAACACAAATAAGAAACTCTTAGCGGATGCACCTACAAATCTCTCCATTCAACACACATACTGTAGACACGTTCTGAGTCACGGAATTAGAAGAAGACAAATGGGAATTTCACTTATGGCTTATCCCGGTAATGCTTAGAGAAGATCTTATTTCAAGTGTTATTGAAGTGTTGTGGTTGCAGGTTCACTTGGCACATGTAAAGCCTTTTATTTTGGGGTGTTGCTATAGGCCACCAAGTGCTAACAGTCAGTATCTAAATAATATGTGTGAAATGCCTGATAGTGCATGTGATGTAAACAGAGAGGTCTACTTTCTTGGGGACTTGAATATTGACTGGTTTTCATCAAGCTGTCCACTCAATAGGAAGTTTATTACTGTAACCAGTGCCTGTAATCTGGTTCAGGTTATTCATCAACCTACCAGTGTGTTTACAAACACTACATGAACAAGATCATCCACAAGTATCGATCACATTTTTACTAACACTGTAGAACTTTGTTCTAAAGCTGTATTGGATGCAGTGATCACAATATAGTTGCTATTTCCAGGAAAGCCAAAGTTTCAACAGCTGGGCCTAAAATAGTGTATAAGAGCTCATACAAAAGATTTTACTGTGACTCTTATGTGGATGATGTTAAAAATATTTGTTGGTCTGATGTGATTATTAATGAGGAGCATCCAGACGTTGCACTTGATGAATTTATCAAATTACTGGTCAAACTAAGTAGAGAATCAATCTTCAGGATGTTATTTTCATATATATACAATAACGTTCCACCCGGAGCATTCGTTTTTGTCTACAGAGTCATGGAACGCAGGTGTAATGTGCGCAACCAGGAACTAACATTCTGACAGGCCACTGACTCATTCCCCTCCCATCCGGTCATACTTTACACTAGGGGCTTCATTTCACGTTCTACTGACTGCTGACATCTAGTGGAAGGCGTAGGAAGTGCGAACAAATCCATATATTGTTTGGAAGTGAATAGGCGATGACTTGAAATTAGACCATTCCTAGAATTTCCACTTCCTGTTTGGAAATTTGCCTGCCCTATGAGTTCTTTTATACTCACAGACATAATTCAAACAGTTTTAGAAACTTCAGAGTGTTTTCTATCCAATAGTAATAATAATATGCATATATCAGCATCTAGGACAGAGTAGGATGCAGTTCACTATGGGCACGCAATTCATCCACAGTGAAAATACTGCCCCCTATCCCTAATAGGAAACGGACTGTTAGAACTGTTAAGGCTCCATGGATTGATGAGGAATTTAAAAACTGTATGGTTGAAAGAGATGTGGCAAAAGGAGTAGCTAATTTCAGTGCAGCCTTTGATATTATTGGCCATAACCTGTGTTTGAAAACAACTTGTGTTGTGGTTTTTCAACCTCTGCCATATTGTGTATTCAAAGCTATCTATCGATCTAATAGAACTCTATTAGATTTCTTTAATGTCAAACATGTAAAGTGTGGTGTACCGCAGGGCAGTTCTCTAGGCCCTCTAGTCTGTTCTATTTTTACCAATGCATTAAATACTATGCATGCCAGTCTCTCTTGACTAAGAGTTGAGGAGAGACTGACTGCATCACTTCTTCTTTTATAAGAAACAATGTGTTGAAAATCCCAAATTGTTTCCATAGTCAACTTACACACAGCTCTGACACACTCACTTATCCAAGCAGACATACCACCAGGGGTCTTTTCATAGTCCCCAAATCCAGAAAAATTCAAGAAAATGTACAGTATTATATAGAGCCCAAATTGCATGGAACTTCCTTCCATCTCATATTGCTCAAATAAACTTCAGACCTGGTTTCAAAAAACAGATAAAGCAACACCTTGCGGCACAACGCCTCTCCTCTATTTGACCTAGATAGTTTGTCTGTATGCATTGATATGTGCCTTTTTAAAAATGTTTATGTAGTTCTGTCTTTGAGCTGTTCTTGTCTATTGATCTGTATTATGTAATTCTGTATTATGTTTCATGTTGTGTGTGGACCCCAGGAAGAGTAGCTGCTGATTTTGCAACAGCTAATGGGGATCCTAATAAAATACCATATACCATTTGCATTATGAAATGGATATTCATAGGAGACACAACCCCCAACATTAAATACCAAACAAGGTTAATATTAAGGTCTATTTACAGTGCCTTGCGAAAGTATTCGGCCCCCTTGAACTTTGCGACCTTTTGCCACATTTCAGGCTTCAAACATAAAGATATAAAACTGTATTTTTTTTGTGAAGAATCAACAACAAGTGGGACACAATCATGAAGTGGAACGACATTTATTGGATAGTTCAAACTTTTTTAACAAATCAAAAACTGAAAAATTGGCCTCGCAAAATTATTCAGCCCCTTTACTTTCAGTGCAGCAAACTCTCTCCAGAAGTTCAGTGAGGATCTCTGAATGATCCAATGTTGACCTAAATGACTAATGATGATAAATACAATCCACCTGTGTGTAATCAAGTCTCCGTATAAATGCACCTGCACTGTGATAGTCTCAGAGGTCTGTTAAAAGCGCAGAGAGCATCATGAAGAACAAGGAACACACCAGGCAGGTCCGAGATACTGTTGTGAAGAAGTTTAAAGCCGGATTTGGATACAAAAAGATTTCCCAAGCTTTAAACATCCCAATGAGCACTGTGCAAGCGATAATATTGAAATGGAAGGAGTATCAGACCACTGCAAATCTACCAAGACCTGGCCGTACCTCTAAACTTTCAGCTCATACAAGGAGAAGACTGATCAGAGATGCAGCCAAGAGGCCCATGATCACTCTGGATGAACTGCAGAGATCTACAGCTGAGGTGGGAGACTCTGTCCATAGGACAACAATCAGTCGTATATTGCACAAATCTGGATTTATGGAAGAGTGGCAAGAAGAAAGCCATTTCTTAAAGATATCCATAAAAAGTGTAGTTTAAAGTTTGCCACAAGCCACCTGGGAGACACACCAAACATGTGGAAGAAGGTGCTCTGGTCAGGTGAAACCAAAATTGAACTTTTTGGCAACAATGCAAAATGTTATGTTTGGCGTAAAAGCAACACAGCTGAACACACCATCCCCACTGTCAAACATGGTGGTGGCAGCATCATGGTTTGGGCCTGCTGTTCTTCAGCAGGGACAGGGAAGATGGTTAAAAATTGATGGGAAGATGGATGGAGCCAAATACAGGACCATTCTGGAAGAAAACCTGATGGAGTCTGCAAAAGACCTGAGACTGGGACGGAGATTTGTCTTCCAACAAGACAATGATCCAAAACATAAAGCAAAATCTACAATGGAATGGTTCAAAAATAAACATATCCAGGTGTTAGAATGGCCAAGTCAAAGTCCAGACCTGAATCCAATCGAGACTCTGTGGAAAGAACTGAAAACTGCTGTTCACAAATGCTCTCCATCCAACCTCACTGAGCTCGAGCTGTTTTGCAAGGAGGAATGGGAAAAAATTTCAGTCTCTCGATGTGCAAAACTGATAGAGACATACCCCAAGCGACTTACAGCTGTAATCACAGCAAAAGGTGGCGCTACAAAGTATTAACTTAAGTGGGCTGAATAATTTTGCACGTCCAATTTTTCAGTTTTTGATTTGTTAAAAAAGTTTTAAATATCCAATAAATGTCGTTCCACTTCATGATTGTGTCCCACTTGTTGTTGATTCTTCACAAAAAAATAGAGTTTTATATCTTTATGTTTGAAGCCTGAAATGTGGCAAAAGGTCGCAAAGTTCAAGGGGGCCGAATACTTTCGCAAGGCACTGTACCTGAATTTCCGCCTGACTGACGTGCCCAAAGTAAACTACCTGTTACTCAGGCCCAGAAGCCAGGATATGCATATAATTGGTAGCATTGGATAGAAAACACTTTGAAGTTTCTAATTTTTTTTAAATAATGTCTGTAACTATAACATAATTCATATGGCAGGTGAAAATCCAAACAGAATCTTATAATGGAAAGCTATTGTTCCTATGTAATTCCGGCTCTCAGATTGCAATTCTTATGGCTTCCACTAGATGTCAACAGTCTTTATTCAAGGTTTCAGGCCTCCAGAACATTATCAGTCTTTCGGTGCGTGAGGAAGAGGGCGCGTGCTTACTAATTTTACTTTCCTTTTGAACATACTACTTTCAGTATGAAATATTATAGTTTATTTACATGTTAGGGTACCTGAGGATTAAATAGAAATCTTTTTACTTGTTTGGGCAAAGTTTAGTGGTAGCTTTTTGGATTCCTTTGTCTGCATGTTGAACAAGTGGATTACTGAAATAGATGGTGCCAACTAAACAGACTTTTTTGGGATATGAAGAAGGATTCTATCTAACAAAACGACCATTAATGTTGCAGCTGGGACCCTTGGGATTGCAAATAGAGGAAGATTTTCAAAAGCAAGTGATTTATTTATCGCTATTTGTGATTTTGTTGATATATGTTGATGTGGGGCGCCGTCCTCAGACAATCGCATGGTATGCTTTCGCTGTAAAGCCTACTGTAAATCGGACAACACAGTTAGATAATTTAAGCTTTTAAATGATGTGAGATACTTGTATGTTCATGAATGTTTCATATTAAGATTATTTATTAGAATTGCGCGCCCTGCAATTTCACCGGATGTTGTCGACTGGTGTCCTGCTGACGGGACATCTATCTCTAATGGAGCTACTTCAAAACCAAGTCATACCCGACTGCATTCTGTAAAAGGCAATTACAGTGTCCATTAGGACAGCCTCAATCTTAGCAGGACTAAAAAGTTGAGGCTGTCCTAATATGGACTCCATATGACATAAACAACTATGTCCATTCTGTGGGGCGGCAGGTAGCCTAGTGGTTAGAGCGTTTCCCGAGCTGATAAGGTAACAATTTGTCATTCTGCCCCTGAACAAGGCCCACTGTTCCTAAGCCATCATTGAAAATTAGAATTTGTTCTTAACTGACTTGCTTGGTTTTTATTTTTTTTAATTAAACCTTTAAATAAAGGTTTAAAAAAATAAACATTCAGCAGAATACAAGTAAGATGTGAAACTAAGAAGACCATTCACCAGTGATTTTGTGAAGCCTGTGCTCCACAGCCAAAGTTAATGAATCATCCTATGAACATATAAACAAGTGACCTGCAGTTGAAGTGGAAAGGAAACATGCACATCTGTTATTGTCTCCATAGTGAGAAGTTTACCATATGGGTTTAAAGGGATATGCCTCTCCCTGGCATTGGGCCAAGTCTACAGAAGTAGTTTGGAGGCATCTGTCTATTTAGCTGCATTAAACTTGCAAATAAGTGCAACAGTCTAGATCCTACGTTTTCAATGGATAAACATAAAATTAGCAACAGTTCTCTATAGTATTCCTATGACCTTACTGATGTTACTTTGGTTTTTATTTGTTCATTAGACAACGACAAAGTAGGGCATGTTTAGCAATTACAATGTACAAGACTCAATTACATTTTTTTTTACTCACACTAAAAAGTGCTAAAAAACTATTATCGTATTAGACATAGACAGGTACACTCAAAGTCACTTAAAACCTCTTAGATGTAAAGTCCTCTGTTTAGGGGGACCTGCGTGGTTCTGGTACCGACTGACATTTTCGCTTAGAAATCAATCTGTGGACACTGTAGCATTGAGCAATACGGACACAGTAGTATATTTTTTTGTGCCTGTGTGACTTAGGATGTGAAATCTGAAACCACTTGAAGCTGGGATGTCCCTCCTATCCTTTAATTTGCTCTTCCGACTGTCCATCAACTCCTGGCTGAAACCTACATCATGCCTACAATCCTTCCATTGTTGTGCAGCAGGAGAGAGTGGTTTCATCACTAAGGCACATTCAGAGATCGATTTATAGCTAGCTACTCATCGAAAATAATTTGGAGATTTTAAACAAAAAACACTTTCTGTTCATCATACACTGTAGATTGACAAAATTAATATGAGATGAAAGGAGAGTTCCTAACGAGTCCAGGAATCTAAGCTAGAGCTTTGTGTGACGTTCACAGCGGTCAGAGCAGACGTTTTGATCAAGAGAGACCTGCACATTTTCTCTAACACTGCGTAAAAATATGTATTATACAGTTATAAGGAAGATGAAATCTTAGAGTTAGTGGTTTTATAATTCGACTATACTATGTTTAGAAAACATATAAGACATTTCAAGCCTAATTCATACAGTTTTGTTAAATAGGAAATATGTCATATAAAATATGCAAGATTTATATTTCATATTTGTACAGTGTACTTGAGCTTGTGTTCTCAAAAGTGACTACACCTCCAGCAATTTACAAAACAATGAGATTTTAATTATTAGTTAGTTATTGTTTGAGGTCCTCTCATGGTAAATAATTACTTTTGAGGATGAAGTGGATTACATTTTAGATGACATAGTTACATTTCAATTGATTAGACACATTTGACGCAATTGCAACGCATGATCGTTGTAACATTAGGTACTGTTAAATGCCATTTCTGAAACAATACTGTTTTAAAGTGCTTCATAACATATCACACAGTTATCACACATATCACACCGTTAAGGTTAGTCAGCTACTGTCATAAGCTTTTCCTTCTTATGACTGGCAGCTCATGAAGACATTCAAGTTCACCCTCGTAAAGGCCTGAATTTCGCTCCGATCAGTCATGGGATTGTTAGAATGCAATCTAGGTCTTAATCACTCCTGTTGTTGATTAATCTGGGAGAAGAGGGTCAAATGAATGTAATTATTCACCCCATCCCATGAGCACTTGGGTGGCCCAACCTAGAGCTGAGGAATGATTCATCACGGGTCTCACTGTTGAACGTCCATCTGCTCTGCTGCAGCAGCCAAACATTTATCATCCTGGGCGAAGCCTCCTTGACTCAAATCAAGATTACAATGTAACACAACTCATTCTGTGACAAGGATGGCGCAGTCTCAGCGAAGGGGAAAAAAACAGGATTAGTTAAAGCTATGTGTCTTTACGTTGAGACGGAGTAAGCCAATGGGTCGACAAGATGCCGAAAAGGGCATTATGTCGAACCTTACATCTGAAATTAAGCTAGCTAACAGATTTGCTAAGTTTAAAACTAAATCAATGTCAGCTAATTGATTAATCACTTGAAATTGATTTGGATTTAGAACTCAAACAAACGTATCAACACTACAGTCCAACAGATGTCCCGTGTAGTGTCTCCACTTGCTGTAGTTGTAGTACGGCTAGGAGAGGCACAGAAAATACCTCAATATTTATCTTCTGTGGTTAAAACTAACTCCATTGCAGTTTGACTGGCAGAACAGTCAAGGACCATATCACATCCACCTTGCCCGACACCCTAGACCCACTACAATTTGCATACTATCCCAACAGATCCACAGATGGCGCAATCGCTGTTGCAGAGCACACCGCCCTATTCCACTTGGACAAGAGGAATACCAACAGGGCATTTGGAAAGTATTCAGACCACTTGACTTTTTCCACATTTTGTTACGTTACAGTGGATTAAATAGTTTTTTTTCTTCATAAATCGACACACGATACCCCATAATGACAAAACAAAAACAGATTTTTAGAAGTATTTGCAAATGTATTCAAAATAGAAAACTGAAATATGACCTTTAACTCAGTACTTTGTTAAAGCACCTTTGGCAGTGATTACAGCCTCAAGTATTCAAATACACCTGTATTTGGGGAGTATCTCCCATTCTTCTCTGCAGATTATTTCAAACTCTGTCAGATTGGACGGGGAGGGTCGCTGCACAGCTATTTTCAGGTCTCTCCAGAGATGTTAGATTGGGTTCAAGTTTCGGGCTCTGGCTGGGCCACTCAAGAAATTCAGATACAACACAGCCACTCCTGCATTGTCTTGGCTGTGTGCTTAGGATCATTGTCCTGTTGGAAGGTGAACGTTCGCCCCAGTCTGAGATCCGGAGCGCTCTGGAGCAGGTTTTAAAAGGTTTGGAAAGAACTGAAAACTGAAACTGAAACTGAAAACTGCTGTTCACAAATGCTCTCCATCCAACCTCACTGAGCTCGAGCTGTTTTGCAAGGAGGAATGGGAAAAGAATTCAGTCTCTCGATGTGCAAAACTGATAGAGACATACCCCAAGCGACTTACAGCTGTAATCGCAGCAAAAGGTGGCGCTACAAAGTATTAACTTAAGGGGGCTGAATAATTTTGCACGCCCAATTTTTCAGTTTTTGATTTGTTAAAAAAGTTTGAAATATCCAATAAATGTCGTTCTACTTCATGATTGTGTCCCACTTGTTGTTGATTCTTCACAAAAAAATAGAGTTTTATATCTTTATGTTTGAAGCCTGAAATGTGGCAAAAGGTCGCAAAGTTCAAGGGGGCCGAATACTTTCGCAAGAAACTGTATATAGTCATTGAATGCTGGTCACCTTATATTCTGTATATATACACATTTGTTTACTCACTGTATGCTATATTCTTGACATTGCTCATCCCAATGTACCTACTACTGTACATAACATTTTCTTTCCAAATTATATACTGTCTATACAGACCACGCATTTACTGTATATTCTGGATTCTGACACATGCTCACTCTAATATATCTACTCTGGATTGTTCATTGGACTTATTTATTGATTTTTTGTTAAGTTTAGTTTGAATTGTATTTGCAAGACATTACTGCCCTTCTGGAGTTAGTAAACCAAGCATTTTGCTGCACCTGCTGTACTACCTGCAAATCTGTGTATGCAACCAATAAACTTTGATTTGAAATATGCTGGACTGGTTCAATATATCTGCCTTTTTTCCAGTGCATGGAAACTCAAGGTCCCTCCTCTCTGCTTGAAAATGACTGCACGTCATGAGTCAAAATCTCAGGACCAGGATACAAAACTCCTGCCAAAAGAGACAGGGAAACATAGCCACTGTCAGCTACCTAATGAGGACATTGAGTCCAGTCTGTCAGTCAGATGTTTGGGTCTGCTGACTCCACTGTCCCACAGCTCCCAGCTCTCTACTGTTTCTACAGCACAGGCACGTCTGCACCAATGTTTAAAGTCAGTAAAGTAATGCAAAAGTGCATCCAGTTCAGGTAACTTGAGTCAATTGCAGTCTACATTGTTAAAATAATCAAGACAATCTAGTGCTTATATGTTTAAATTAGCATACAGTAATAATTGTATGCAGGTACGAGTTACAAAATTTTAAAAGTTACCATACAGTAAATGTTGAATTTAAGGTAGTTGAGTGACCAGTGACATAATTGTGTGGGTCCACTCTCTACCTTTGAAGTACACATTTGTTGTGTGTGTGTGTCATTTTGGGTCGGCTCAGAGCCTTGGTGAATAAGTCAAAGACAGTACAGTATGAAGATTGGCAGATACTGCTTCTCCAATAAAAATCCGGGTCACACTTGCAGGCGATGTCATGGCAATGTTGGCTAGCAATGCTCATGCGTAGAAACACATCATCGGGTCTAACGGTTGTCTCGCGCTGAACTGCGCAGGCCGTCAAATCAAAGGAACTCCTTCAATATAAAGTTGTTTTTGACGAAAATGAAAGCATGTCAGTTTGTCACCTGTTTTTATTTTAACCTTTAGTTAACTTGGCAAGTCACGATGTTGGAGAAAAAACATGTTCAACTACTTAAGACATTGGCTCTAATCTAGTTTGTGCCTTTAGATTTCGAGAAAAATAACAACTAAGGAAGAATTTTTCACTTCTCTCATTCACTTCTCAAACCCCAAACCCCAGCCTGGTCTGCTTGGTCTGTTTCGCGAGCATTCCCCCAGAAGTCTCGAGGTGTTGCACCTCTGGGTTTAGAAACTTTTTTGATCGCCCCCTTTTGAAATCCAAACAATACCAAAAACTGAATGTGACCTTGAGACCTTGTGTGAAACAGGACAAATACAAGCACCCCCAATTTGACCTTTTGAGTAATGCATTGTAACGCAAGTCTAATTTATAATGGTCAACCGGAATACAAACTGGCACTAAGGGAGGTGGACTACGGCTATGTCCTTGTTATCTTTAAGCTTGAGCTGAGCCCAGCAGAGAACGCAGGGTTAACGTAGTTTCCAGCTGCTTATTTTGTGTTAATACAAATAATGGACAGTAAGCCTTAAAGACCATTGAGGATTCTGCAATCTACCCTTCTGATTCCGAAAGGGCTGGATTGAGACGTTAATTTCTCCTCTTTCCGAGGATATTTTCACCCCTCACTGAGAAAGGTGAGCAGTAGGCCTCCTTGTCCTCGATCTCCAGAGGCAGAATGACTGGAGCTTGCCTAGACATAGAGAGAGAGAGGGACAGAGATGAGAAGAGTGAGAGAGAGAGAGAAAGAGGACAGCTGTTTGTGTTTTCTTATTTATTTATATTTTATTACTTTGAGCATAGGAGAGGGTTGACAGGAGTCTCTGGGATCAGGCTTGTCGTAAATTCCTCTCGAAGTTGAAGGGAAATGGCACAGTTGGGTTCGGTGCTAGGGTTTAGGGACTTTAATTAGGATTTGTCAGATTAATGCTTCTCCCTCGTTTGAGTAGAGGCTCAGTGTGTCTGTCTGTGCTGTGCAGTGAGGGGATTGAAGACGGCCGAGCACAGAAGGACCCTTCTCTGACAGACGGGCCAGGCAGAGCGGTCATACAGATATTAAATAGCAATACTCCCCTGACTTAGTCTCTCAGTCTGCAGTCCATGAATTTTAATACACTCGCTGATCAAGTGAGATGCAGAATGGTTTAAAACTGTGTTGAACTTGCATTAAATTAGTCCACTGAGAAATTAGGGAAGGCATTATTTTATCATTCAAGCCCAAATATTAATATCAGTTTGTCCCTCATCCATGTGTTTGGGAGCTGTTGGCATTTTTTTACAGTATGAGATTTCAACTCTGCAAGCAGGTGAGCAAAGTTTTCTTAGTATCACACTGTCTCCCCCTGCTGGAGAGAAATGGAAACAAGAATTTAAAATTCTAAAATCTGTTATTCCTTAATTTGGCTGGAGCTAATAGAAAAAGCATGAATCAGTTTGTGAATCTAATCTAATTCATTGTCTTTAATGATGAATTAGAATTAAGAAGTTGTTTTAACTGTTTTGCCAATAATCAAGAGTCTATTATTAATAATATTTTAAAAATCCAGTCAAAGGTTTGGCAAAATTAATAGATCTGGGAGTACCTAGCCTTTGTTAACCATATTCCCATGTTGAAAAAACCTGGAATCAAGGCTAGAAAGTATCAAGCGCAGTAAGATAACAGACACTGTAACCTTAAGACTCAGTAATCACTAATTGCTATACAATTGAATTACAAACAGTCAAGAACTCATTCAGTAGTCAGTTGAATAACAAGTAGTGTGTTGTGGTATTTGCTAAAACTTGCACTGCTTTTGCTCTCCATTACTTAATCATTCGTCGGGTACATTTTGAACCACACATTTCTCAAAGTGAGGCAAATCTGATCAAAGTGCAAGTCCCTTCTCCTCACTCGATTGCTGATCACATGGTGTTTACAGTATGTGCCATTTTCCTCATCTAAAGCTGAATGAATTCCATCTCAGAAAAACACTTTCCAAATCCATAAACAGTCTCTCTCTCTCTCTCTGATTCGTGCATTTTTGTGAACATACGACTGAAATCTTGCACAGAGAACAAAGTGCATGAGAATTAAAATTCATAATAAGGCATTCCTCAAAACAGAGATGTGCGGTCATCAAATATTAACTGGCAAAATCAAAGGGCTAGGTCTTTGTTCCCTCCTTTACATGTCCAGACGTGTAGGAAGCTTGAGCAATTACATCACAGGTGTGTCAGTGAAATGTGGCTCTTTTTCAGCTTGAGCTCTCATCTGACAGGGTGCACGCTAACCTAAGGTGTTTCAAACTCTCTTTTCAGGGAGGTTGTCATCTACAGTCTTCATGCTCAGAATTTGTATTGAACTTTCTTTTAATCTTCTCCAAACTTGATGGCATAAGCATATCGCTGCGCTCCACGCATGGCTGTAGAGCAGAGAGAGTGAACAAGAGAGAGGGAGAGATAAAGGGGGAGAGAGCACAGACAGACAGGACCAGTGAACAAACAGGCAGAAGGAGACAGAAATGCAAGCAAGCTCTGTTGCCCCAGCTTTGCAATCACATCGTTCCTCCTTTTCAAGCTTTACTCACAGCACCAGGAGATAATCTCACAAAGCTGTTTTCAAAGCTACTCTCCTTTTTCAAAAGAGCCACAAACAGAGACATTATCCCCCACTTCAAAAACAACTGGAGAGTTGTTTTAGAGGTGTTAGCATTTTGTGTATAGCATAGATGAAAATACACAGCCAGCACGTTCACTCATAAATGTGAAATATTGAGTAAAGTCATGTAAAGTCATTTCCAATTGAGCCGACAAATTACAAAATACATATATACAAAACACCATAAAGATCAATTTATCAAAATAAAATACTAAATACTTGTATTTTGTAACGTGTTTAAATAAAATGCCAAAATATATTTGCAAGTCGACATGCCGAACAGCAACAACACTAAGTAACGTTTATAAAACCTTTTTTGTTGCTATGACTGTGATATGTTGTTGTTTATCTACCTTAGTTGAGCAAGTTACTCTGGATAAGAGCGTCTGCTAAATGACCAAAATGTAAATGTGAAAAGGAACTGCAAAGCACACTGGCTATTGTTATTGGCCTTGTATTTGGGGAGGAGCTTATTAGAATAATACTCAGCATGCTTTGCAATTGTTCATTTTTTGCATTTATATTAAACATTTTGTCACCTTAGCAGATGCTCTCATTTAGCAACTTAGAATTAATGCATTAATCTTAAGATAGCTACATGAGACAACAACATATCACAATCATATAAAGTACATTCATTAGCCAATGTCCACAAAATATTTCACAGTATATTATCCAATACCAAAGTGATAACACTATCTTACTGTGAGTTAGGGTTGGGTGTTTTGGACAAGTTTCAACAACAAAACAATTATGTCAAGCCCTGTGTGGTAGGAATAGTCTAATTACTCTGAATGTCACTAGTGTGCTTCTCTTCTGTGAATTTCCCTACTCCATTCTTTACTGCTCAATTTTCAATAGGTCTACTCGTTGCTGAGGAATGAATCCTTATCCCATCAGTACTAGACAGTAGATGGCAGTGATTATAACATGCTGGCAACTTTGTCTCTTTATAAACCATTGTTAACTTTCATGCCTGGAATGTATCCATTTGCACAGACCATAAAAGCTCACATACAGTAGAAGCAACAGGTCTTTCTATCTAAATATTTAAAATTTGACCTATTCCACCAGATAGGGAAATCATAAATCAGACAGTCACTGATAAGATTACAGCAAAATTAGCTATCTGCCGTTAGCTTGTTAGCTATCAGACATCATGATGCTGCCACAAATGAATGTTCATGTTCACTCTAGTAATCTAATAGAGAGCAATATTAATGGTGTCTTTTGTTGAAGCCTTTTTGTAGGCACTAACTCCGCCATGGTTTGTTGAGCAAGCCTAGGGGATTTTTTTGTTGTTGTTGGGATAAATGCTGAAAATAAGGTCTGTGGTAAACACAAGTTTAGAAGATCTCATACATTTGGTTCCATGAGATAATCTTCATCAGCTATTTTTTTATTTTATTTAACGCACATAAAGGCTTCATAATTCATAAAGGTCATGTTAACTGACTGATATTATCTCATAGAACAAAACATATAAGATCTCATAAGCATGTGTTAACCTTAGAACATATTTACAGCATTTATCCCAAAACCCTGTTTCCCAATTCAGTTTGTAGTAGTAACGGCTGAACAAACCAGAGGTAATTAATTTCCGGGTTTTAGGACTACAAGCTGGCGGTCTCTATTGCTAATTCATTCTATGAAGAGCGTCTTTTTTCAACTAACCGAACACAACATGAGTCACGTGGAGTAGCTAATAGCTAGGTTGGCTATTGAAATGTTGCACTGTCTAAGCTTCCGCCAGACAGTCTAATTAAATGTTGATAACATTACTATCAAAGTCTGACATTATCTATTAACGACCATCTAACGACTTATCATTTGTTAAAACCTGTTGATGCCAGGAGTTCCTCAAGAGGAACTCCCCCCCCCCCCCCCTGGTTCAGGGGGTTGTTCAGAAGCTAGTTAGCTTATTTACTGGCTAATCGTTGGTACTCAGCTGACCACGGTTTGTGGTCATCGGCTGTCCTTTGGCTCGAGAATCTATCGCCAGTTTTGTACGGCGCGGGGTAAGCGCAGCGCGGCTCGGAGCGGAACAAATCGGACCAATTTTTCTCTCCATGTCCCTGGATTTCGGCCGCTGGCTCTGGACGTCCATGCCTGGATCTCGCAGCTAGCTAGCTGCTATCCGTGTGACTATCGGCTTTCGTCGATTCCGGAGCTAACATCAATTGTTCCGGAGCTAGCCAGCTGAAGAGTTCCATCAATCACTCCTGGGCTGCAGTCACCTATCCGGACCCGTTTTGCTGCCTACGCGGAGCCCCACCGGGCCTTCACGGCTAGACTGCCGACGTTGTCTACCCGAGGGAACTGTCCGGCTGGCTCCTCCGGCGCAACGTTGCCTGGGCGCTCATCTGCGGCCTGCTAGCCGTTGGCTATCTTATCGGCTGCTATCTGAATAGACAATCGGACAATTTTTATTTTATTTTTATTTATTATTTTTATTTTTATTTATTGATTTATTTTTCTTCTTGGGCCTCTATAACTATATCTATTGTTTTTATTTTTGTTGTTGTTGTGTGATTTGGATTCATCCCCTCTACCACACGGAAACTCACTAATCTACTGACGGAACGCAAGAGTTGGCTAATAACAGACCTCCATCTTATGCTAGCTTGCTCCTATGCTAGCTTGCTACCGATTTAGCTGTCTAAATCGCCGTGACCCCCAACCAACCTCTCCACTCACTGGACCCTTTTGATCACTTGACTGAGCATGCCTCTCCTTCATGTCAATATGCCTTGTCCATTGCTGTTCTGGTTAGTGTTTATTGGCTTATTTCACTGTAGAGGCTCTAGTCCTGCTCATTATACCTTATCCAACCTATTAGTTCCACCACCCACACATGCAATGACATCTCCTGGTTTCAATGATGTTTCTAGAGACAATATCTCTCTCTTCATCACTCAATACCTAGGTTTACCTCCACTGTATTCACATCCTACCTTACCTTTGTCTGTACATTATACCTTGATGCTATTTTATCGCCCCCAGAAACCTCCTTTTACTCTCTGTTCCAGACGTTCTAAACGACCAATTCTTATTGCTTTTAGCCGCACCCTTATTCTACCACTACTCTGTTCATCTGGCGATGTAGAGGTGAATCCAGGCCCTGCAGTGCCTAGCTCCACTCCTATTCCCCAGGCGCTCTCTTTTGACGATTCTGTAACCGTAATAGCCTTGGTTTCATGCATGTTAACATTAGAAGCCTCCTCCCTAAGTTAGTTCTATTCACTGCTTTAGCACACTCTGCCAACCCGGATGTTCTAGCTGTGTCTGAATCCTGGCTTAGGAAGACCACCAAAAATTCAGACATTTTAATTCCAAACTACAACATTTTCAGACAAGATAGAACTGCCAAAGGGGGCGGTGTTGCAATCTACTGCAAAGATAGCCTGCAGAGTTCTGTCCTACTATCGAGGTCTGTACCCAAACAATTTGAACTTCTACTTTTAAAAATCCACCTCTCTAAAAACAAGTCTCTCACCGTTGCCGCCTGCTATAGACCACCCTCTGCCCCCAGCTGTGCTCTGGACACCATATGTGACACTGATTGCCCCCCATCTATCTTCAGAGCTTGTGCTGCTAGGCGACCTAAATTGGAACATGCTTAACACCCCAGCCATCCTACAATCTAAACTTGATGCCCTCAACCTCACACAAATGATCAATAAACCTACCAGGTACCTCCCCAAAGCCTTAAACACGGGCACCCTCATAGATATCATCCTAACCAACTTGCCCTCTAAATACACCTCTGCTGTTTTCAACCAAGATCTCAGCGATCACTGCCTCATTGCCTGCATCCGTAATGGGTCAGCGGTCAAACGACCTCCACTCATCACTGTAAAACGCTTCCTGAAACACTTCAACGAGCAGGCCTTTCTAATCGACCTGGCCGGGGTATCCTGGAAGGATATTGATCTCATCGCGTCAGTAGAGGATGCCTGGATATTTTTTTTAAATGCCTTCCTAACCATCTTAAATAAACATGCCCCATTCAAGAAATTTAGAACCAGGAATAGATATAGCCCTTGGTTCTCCCCAGACCTGACTGCCCTTAACCAACAAAAAAACATCCTATGGCGTTCTGCATTAGCATCGAACAGCCCCCGTGATATGCAGCTGTTCAGGGAAGCTAGAAACCATTATACACAGGCAGTTAGAAAAGCCAAGGCTAGCTTTTTCAAGCAGAAATTTGCTTCCTGCAACACTAACTCAAAAAAGTTCTGGGACACTGTAAAGTCCATGGAGAATAAGAACCCCTCCTCCCAGCTGCCCACTGCACTGAAGATAGGAAACACTGTCACCACTGATAAATCCACCATAATTGAGAATTTCAATAAGCATTTTTCTACGGCTGGCCATGCTTTCCACCTGGCTACTCCTACCCCGTTCAACAGCACTGCACCCCCCACAACAACTCGCCCAAGCCTTCCCCATTTCTCCTTCTCCCAAATCTGCTCAGCTGATGTTCTGAATGAGCTGCAAAATCTGGACCCCTACAAATCAGCCGGGCTAGACAATCTGGACCCTTTCTTTCTAAAATTATCTGCCAAAATTGTTGCCACCCCTATTACTAGCCTGTTCAACCTCTCTTTCGTGTCGTCTGAGATTCCCAAAGATTGGAAAGCAGCTGCGGTCATCCCCCTCTTCAAAGGGGGTGACACTCTTGACCCAAACTGCTACAGACCTATATCTATCCTACCATGCCTTTCTAAGGTCTTCGAAAGCCAAGTCAACAAACAGATTACCGACCATTTCGAATCTCACCATACCTTCTCTGCTATGCAATCTGGTTTCAGAGCTGGTCATGGGTGCACCTCAGCCACGCTCAAGGTCCTAAATGATATCTTAACCGCCATCGATAAGAAACATTACTGTGCAGCCGTATTCATTGATCTGGCCAAGGCTTTCGACTCTGTCAATCACCACATCCTCATCGGCAGACTCGACAGCCTTGGTTTCTCAAATGATTGCCTCGCCTGGTTCACCAACTACTTCTCTGATAGAGTTCAGTGTGTCAAATCGGAGGGTCTGCTGTCCGGACCTCTGGCAGTCTCTATGGGGGTGCCACAGGGTTCAATTCTTGGACCGACTCTCTTCTCTGTATACATCAATGAGGTCGCTCTTGCTGCTGGTGAGTCTCTGATCCACCTCTATGCAGACGACACCATTCTGTATACTTCTGGCCCTTCTTTGGATACTGTGTTAACAACCCTCCAGGCAAGCTTCAATGCCATACAACTCTCCTTCCGTGGCCTCCAATTGCTCTTAAATACAAGTAAAACTAAATGCATGCTCTTCAACCGATCGCTACCTGTACCTACCCGCCTGTCCAACATTACTACTCTGGACGGCTCCGACTTAGAATACGTGGACAACTACAAATACTTAGGTGTCTGGTTAGACTGTAAACTCTCCTTCCAGACCCATATCAAACATCTCCAATCCAAAGTTAAATCTAGAATTGGCTTCCTATTTCGCAACAAAGCATCCTTCACTCATGCTGCCAAACATACCCTTGTAAAACTGACCATCCTACCAATCCTCGACTTTGGCGATGTCATTTACAAAATAGCCTCCAATACCCTACTCAACAAATTGGATGCAGTCTATCACAGTGCAATCCGTTTTGTCACCAAAGCCCCATATACTACCCACCATTGCGACCTGTACGCTCTCGTTGGCTGGCCCTCGCTTCATACTCGTCGCCAAACCCACTGGCTCCATGTCATCTACAAGACCCTGCTAGGTAAAGTCCCCCCTTATCTCAGCTCGCTGGTCACCATTGCATCTCCCACCTGTAGCACACGCTCCAGCAGGTATATCTCTCTAGTCACCCCCAAAACCAATTCTTTCTTTGGCCGCCTCTCCTTCCAGTTCTCTGCTGCCAATGACTGGAACGAACTACAAAAATCTCTGAAACTGGAAACACTTATCTCCCTCACTAGCTTTTAAGCACCAACTGTCAGAGCAGCTCACAGATTACTGCACCTGTACATAGCCCACCTATAATTTAGCCCAAACAACTACCTCTTTCCCTACTGTATTTTATTTATTTATTTATTTTGCTCCTTTGCACCCCCATTATTTGTATTTCTACTTTGCACATTCTCCCATTGCAAATCTACCATTCCAGTGTTTTACTTGCTATGTTGTATCTACTTTGCCACCATGGCCTTTTTGCCTTTACCTCCCTTATCTCACCTCATTTGCTCACATCGTATATAGACTTGTTTATACTGTATTATTGACTGTATGTTTGTTTTACTCCATGTGTAACTCTGTGTCGTTGTATGTGTCGAACTGCTTTGCTTTATCTTGGCCAGGTCGCAATTGTAAATGAGAACTTGTTCTCAACTAGCCTACCTGGTTAAATAAAGGTGAAAAAAAATAAAAAAAATAACAATGCACAAGTACATTTGAGTGGCTATTTACAAATGCCAAACACAATTACCATATTTTAAGCATCATAACATGCACAAGTGGCTCAAATAATTCCCATGGATCCAATAACACACTTTCTCTCTTTTGTGCTTTCGAAACCTCTTATCGCTCATGTTAATGGCCCTGTATAACTCAGTTTAACTGTGTCCTTTTCCATCACTCTATAGCAGAAGTATCCTACCAGGACAAGTGAACAAAGTTAATACGCAACCAGAAATTGAATTTAAGTGATTAGCTGATGTACAGGCATATTGTCATATTTGACAATTATAAAATCATTCAAACCCAAGGAATCAATAGCTCTCTTTCTTTCTCCTGATGTCTCTGTCCCTCACTAATTTCACCCCACTGTCTTGCATTCTGATGACCCTGTATATCTAATACTTTTTCAATCTACAGCAATGAGTAGTAAAACAGCAAACCTTTATAGCACTTGTTGATTTAATGAATAAGCCCTATTTTCAAATAAATTCCAGTGTGTGTGTGTGTGTGTGTGTGTGTGTGTTTATATATACAGGACCAGTCAAAAGTTTGGACAAACATACTCATTCAAGGGTTATTTCTTTATTTGTACCATTTTCTACATTGTAAAATAATAGTGAAGACATCAAACTATGAAATAACACATATGGAATCATGTAGTAACCAAAAAAGTATTAAAATATATTTTAGATTTTAGATTCTTCAAAGTAGCCACCCTTTGTCTTGATGACAGCTTTGTACACTCTTGGCACTCTCTCAACCAGCTTCACCTGGAATGTTTTTCCAACAGTCTTGAAGGAGTTCCACATATGCTGAGCACTTGTTGTCTGCCTTTCCTTCACTTTGCGGTCCATCTCATCCCAAACCATCTCAATTGGGTTGAGGTCAGGTGATTTTGGAGGCCAGGTCATCTGATGCAGTACTCTCCTTCTTGGTCAAATAGCCCTTACACAGCCTGGAGGTGTGTTGGGTCATTGTCTTGTTCAAAAACAAATGATTGTCCCACTAATCACAAACCAGATGTGATGGCATATCGCTGCAGAATGCTGTGGTAGCCATGCTGGGTAAGTGTGCCTTGAATTCTAAATAAATCATGACAGTGTCACCAGCAAAGCACCCCCACACCATCACAGCTCCTCCTCCATGCTTCACGGTGGGAACTACACATGCGGAGATCATCCGTTCACCTACTCTTGTCTCACAAAGACACGGCGGTTGGAACCAAAAATCTCAAATTTGGTCTCATCAGACCAAAGGACAGATTTCCACCGGTCAAAGTAGTGGTTTCTTTGCAGCAATTAGATCATGAAGGCCTGATTCACGCAGTCTCCTCTGAACAGTTGATGTTGAGATGTGTCTGTTACGTGAACTCTGTGAAGCATTTATTTGGGCTGCAATTTCTAAGGATGGTAACTCTAATGAACTTATCCCCTGCAGCAGAGGTAACGCTGGGTCTTCCTTTCCTGTGATGGTCCTCATAAGAGACAGGTTCATCATAGCGCTTGATGATTTTTGCGACTGCACTTGACAAAACTTTCAAAGTTCTTGAAATTGTCTGTGTTGTCTGACCTTCATGTCTGAAAATAATGGACTGTCGTTCTTGCCATAATATGGACTTGGTCTTTTACCAAATATGGTATCGTCTGTATACCACCACTACCTTGTCACAACACAACTGATTGGATCAAACACATTAAGAAGGAAAGAAATTCCACACATTAACTTTTAACAAGGCACACCTGTTAATTGAAATGCATTCCAGGTGACTACCCCATGAAGCTGGTTGAGAGAATGCCAAGCATGTGCAAAGCTGTCATCAAGACAAAGGGTGGCTACTTTGAAGAATCTCAAATATAAAATATATTTTGATTTGTTTAACCTGTCTACGATACTGGTTCCCAATTGGGGATCAACCCTCCCACGTTCAGCTGAAACGGTGGCGCATGGAACGCAAAAATATTCTTAAAAATATTTAACCTCCACACATTAACAAGTCCAATAGCTCAAATGAAAGATAAACACCTTGTTCATCTAGCCAGCAAGTCAGATTTCTAAAATGTTTTACGGCGAAAACATAGCACATATATATGTAAAACCACCACCAGACACAGCTCATTTCAATAGCCAAAACATGCAATCAACAAACGCAGGATTAAAAAATAAATCGCTCACTAACCTTTTGAAAATCTTCATCAGATGACAGTAATATGACATATTACACAGTACATATTTTTTTTTTCAATAATATGCCATTTATATCCATAAATGTCCATTTACAGTGAGTTCACCTTCAGAAATTACTCAAAAATGCCCGCAGGAAATCTATGTAGCGCGGCAAGATAACGTAAATAGACATCATAAACTTTGACTAAATATACATGTTCTACATATAGTTAGAAAGATACACTGCTTCTTTATGCAACCGCTGTGTTAGATTTATTTTTAACGTTACAGAAATCGCACACTATTCCATATGCTGAGACAGCGCTCAGTTCCAAGCTACATTTCCACGTAATGTTGGAGTCAACAGAAACACAGATTTAAGCATAAATATTCCCTTACCTTCGATGGTCTTCGTTCAGAATGTTCTGGAAGGCTTCATACTTACCCAATACATCGTTTGGTTTCAAGTCTTGCGTCTTTGTATTAGCTACTGCTAATAACATCAGCTGAAATGCACCCAAAACGTCCTCTGGTCCGGATAAGTTGCGCATCAAAACTTCAAAATTACACATTATATGTCGACTAAACAGGTCAAACTAAGTGCAGAAGCAAGCTTTATGATGTTTTAGACATGCAAAACAAACTTCAATTCAATCGGCCATCGTCTGCCCTTCTCTTGAGTGCTGGAAACAAAGGAATGGCTAGGACCAATTCGCGCCCATACGCACAGCCTATTCTCTCGTGGCACGCACTAATTTCACTCCCATAGGGTCAATTCTCGCGGGATTTGAACGATTTGAAGCTCTAATGAAAGAGGACATCTAGCGGAAGAGATAGAAAGTGTCCCCAGAATCATAGCTCGTTGGGAAGGGTGGGGGCCATGACGTCAAAGTTGCTCCAACTTTCATGGCCACAAAAACTAGTTTGGAAGAATGCCTGCCCTGTGAGTTCTGCTATACTTACAGACATAATTCCAACGGTTTTAGAATCTTTAGAGTGTTTTCTATCCAATAATAATTTTTATCTGCATATATTAGCAATTTTTGACAGATTTTTTTCCCAGTTTACTAGGGGTACCCAATCTCTCCAAGGGGGGCGTATGTCTGCCATATCCTTAACTATTTTGGTAACTACAGTGGCAAGAAAAAGTATGAACCCTTGGATTTAATAACTGGTTTACCCTCCTTTGGCAGCAATAACCTCATCCAAACATGTTCTGTAGTTGTGGATCAGACCTGCACAACGGTCAGGAAGAATTTTGGACCATTACTGTTTACAAAACTGTTTCAGTTCAGCAAAAATCTTGGGATGTCTGATGTGAACCGCTCTCAAGGTCATGCCACAGCATCTCAATCATGTTGAGGTCAGGACTCTGACTAGGCCAGTCCAGAAGGCGTATTTTCTTCTGTTGAAGCCATTCTGTTGAAGCCATTCTGTTGTTGATTTACTTCTGTGTTTTGGTTTGTTGTCCTGTTGCATCACCCAACTTCTGTTGAGCTACAATTGATGGACAGATAGCCTTACATTCTCCTTCAAAATATCTTGATAAACATAGTAATTAATTTTTCCATCGACAATAGCATGTAGTTCAGGCCCTGATGCAGCAAAGCAGCCCAAACCATGATGCTCCCTCCACCATACTTTACAGTTGGGATGAGGTTTTGATGTTGCTGTTCTGTGTCTTTTTTTCTCGACACAGTGTTGTGTGTTCCTTCCAAACAACTCAACTTTAGTTTCATCTGTCCACAGAATATTTTGCCAGTAGCGCTGTGAAACATCCAGGTGCTCTTTTGCGAACTTCAAACGTACCACAATGTTTTTTTTGGACAGCAGTTGCTTCTTCCTTGGTGTCCTCCCATGAACACCATTCTTGTTTAGTGTTTTACGTGTCGTAGACTCGTCAACACCGATGTTAGCATGTTCTAGAGAACTTTAAAATCTGTAAGTCTTTAGCTGACACTCTAGGATTCTTCTTAACCTCACTGAGTATTCTGCGCTGTGCTCCTGCAGTCATCTTTGCAGGACGGCCACTCCTAGGGAGAGTAGCAACAGTGCTGAACTTTCTCAATTTATAGACAATTTGTCTTACATTGCCTGATTGACTGATGAACATCAAGGCTTTTAGAGATACTTTTGTAACCCTTTCCAGCTTTATGCAAGTCAACAATTCTTATTCTTAGGTCTTCTGAAATCTCCTTTGTTCGAGGAATGGTTCACATCAGGCAATGTTTCATGTGAATAGCAAACTCACATTTTGTGAGTGTTTTTTATATTGCAGGGCAGCTCTAACAAACAACTCCAATCTTGTCTCATTGATGGACACCACATTAGCTGACTCCTGACTCCAATTAGCTTTTGGAGAAGTGATTAGCCTAGGGGTTCACATACTTTTTCAAACCTACACTGTGATGTTTAAATTATGTATTCAATATAGACAAGAAAAATACAATAATTTGTGAGTTTTTAGTTTAACCACACTGTATTTGTCTATTGTTGTGACTTAGAGGAAGATCAGATTTATGTAGCAATCCAGGTAAATTCATTACTTTAACTAATTATGACAAATGTTAAAACCTCTACAGTATCGGTGTTCCCCCGTGGGACTGTTGAGCTAACATTGGCTAATGTGATTAGCATGAGGTTGTAAGTAACAAGAACATTTCCCAGGACATAGACATATCTGATATTGGCAGAAAGCTTACATTCTTGTTAATCTAACTGCACTGTCCAATTTACAGTAGCTATCACAGTGAAATAATAACATGCTATTGTTTGAGGAGAGTGCACAGTTTTGAACTTTAAAATATATTAATAAACCAATGAGGCACATTCGGGCAGTCTTGATACCACATTTTGAACAGTAATGCAATGGTTCATTGGATCAGTCAAAACTTTTACCAGATCTAATGTGTTATATTCTCCTATTCTCCTAAAAAAGGTGTGGATCCTTAAATTAAGAAAATGTTGAACAATGTAATAAAGTAATTACTAGCTAGACTTTTTACAACTTCGGGTGTGTTCTTAAACTCAATCTGGAGTGCCAGCGGGCGTTGTCAACAGCATCAACTTCCAGTAGATAGGCGAAGCTCTAGTACACTCATCTGAAAGGATACCGTTCATTTAGATTATACTAAAAGGAACTAATAGTATATATTCATTAAGTATGTAGTATACAGGATGTTGTATGGCTATATAGCATCTACTGTATGAATGCATATCTTCAAATGTACTATTTTTCATAACTCTCACTGAAATAATATGGTCACTATAGGCCAATTCACTTGTTTGAATGGTTATTCCTGGCCAACAGCTCCACAATGTGGCCAACCTCAACTATATTTTACAAGTTAGCTAGACTTATATCCTTGAGCATGTGTGCTAAATTTCATCACTCTGAGTCAAACAGAACAAGATATATAAAAATGTACCCTTCATAGCACCACCGTGTTAGCGGGACCAACACTCTCTGGACAGTTTATTAGGTACACCCATCTAGTACCGGGTCAGACCCCCCATTGCCTCTAGAACAGCCTGAATTATACAGGGCATGGATTCTACAAGGTGTTGGCGGAAAACATTTGTTGCTCAATTGGTATCAAGGGACCTAACGTGTGCCAGGAAAACATTCCCCACACCAGTACACCACCGCCATCAGCCTGTACCATGCAGGATGGGTCCATGTCATAATAATAATACATTTCATTTGGGTTATCTCAAAGCTCTGCTAGGGAGAAAAAAATCCAATGAAAGCAGCATACAATTATTTGGTGTATTGCCCTTCACAATCACTGTGTTCTACTTTCATTTTATAGTTTGTTTATACTGTGTGTAAATAAATACAACTCAATGTCCAATTAAGAGTAAAACATTTCAAGGAAAGTTGGGAGAAAGAGAAATACAGTATATAGTTCTTGAATGGGTAACTGGGCTTTTCTGGCCTTGCCATGCATAATGAATAAAGTGATGCAGTTAAACTCTCCAAAAGTCACACAGTCATGCCAGGGCTGAGGATGTGGTCCTCTGGAGACAGGCAGGGGACCTGGGGCAGCAGAAATGTGGGCTCTCCAAGCTCAGCATGGAATATAGACATTCCAGACTGTATGCAGAACACCTTACAAAGCTGCAAATTAGAGACTATTGCTACTTGAATAAGGTTAAATATTATGGCAGACAGGTAGGCAGACACAGTCAGTTGTCTTAACCATTAAGCTTCAACACTAACTTTGGTTGATGCCCTAGCACACCATTCTAACCTTGAATGTCAAAATCAACCCCCATCTCTTACTCCTAAGACACTTGTGGATATCTGATAGGCCTTCTGTGTTGCTTTGTTCTGAACACCTCCTTTCATTAAAGCCAGGGCTCACTTTCCTCTCTGGCAACTGAGTTGCCACCACTGAAATTAGAGGTGTAATGTGGCCTGAAATTATTGTTTGTCATTGCTGTGGAATTGACCTCGACATGAAAATCCATCATCCAACATTCACAAAAGTAGAAGTGAGCTCGTTTGTCCTGGACTACCCATTGCCCTTGTTGGTATCTATGGCATTATTGATTTACTAAAACGCTGTGTGTTTCTATTCATAAAGGGAAGCTTATGCATTGTGTAATCACATAGTGCCACACGCTTTAGTCCAACCCATTTATTTAGCCAGAGGAGTGATTTACCTTCTTAAAAGTAAACTGCCCCTTAAAACCTCTTCTCTGGTTTTAAACAGCTTATGTGGCATCGATATGAGTCACAAACATAAATTACTGTGTCAACATTGACTACAAATTGTAAATAAGATAATTTTGGTCATAAAGTCAGTCTCGTCCAAAACAGAGTTTTGTAAGTGAGTTTGTTACAATTTACTGGAGGGTTGTGTATGGATTATTAAAGTGCTCTTTTGCCAATGATGCCCAATTGCCCAGAGACAACACGTCGTGGTTCTCCCCCAGCTGCCATGTGGACATTTGTTGTCAAGTATGTATTTGGGTGCAACGCAAGCACCTTCAGCTCGGCAAGTAGGACAATACAGGCGACACGGTCACTTCTGCTTCCTGTCTATCGTCAAATCACTGGTGTTGGTGAATACGTTAGCCAAGTAGATAGCTGTTACTTCTGGTTATACAACATTATTTCATAATGCTAGCGAACCAGGCTAGCTATGATACTGTAAAAGGCTGCGTCTTTCGAATCCGGTATCAGGAAGAATAAAAGTCAGAATCTGTTGTTAATTATCTTTTAATTAAATTCAAGCAATAAATGGCAAATGCAATTTTTCGTATATACGAGTTCACTATAACACCACGCAGGGTAGAACAGAGAACTGACAGGATGTAAGTAAACAGCTGTTCTTATACTGTGATAGATATAGGCCAACAGACGGGTTGGAACTATCACAGTAGAGGCTGAGCGCGGTTTAGACTTGCTCACCCTATCGCAGGCGCTCAGGCTAGTCCCAGCCTCTTGGCGCTTCTTGGAGTCCACCCTCTGTCGATGTATAGATTCTTACTGTTCTGGTATCACACCTAGTTATAGGTGCTCAGTTGCTCAGTTCCTGCTATTGTGTTGTTCAGTATTTTTCCATCTCAGTTAAACCTCGTGATGACCACCCCTCCCTATACCTGATTAACCACAACTTTGTAACATGCAGCAAGTCACACCATGTGCTCAATATTGTCACACACACAGACAGGCAGGGCAAATGTAGCAAACAGTACACCGCTTTGCAACATGCAACATGCAAGTCACACCATGTTGCTCAGCTCTTGTCACACACACACACACACACACACACACACACACACACACACACACACAGACAAAGACGAAGCAGCTGTTGTTCAAACAATTCAATATTACGTAATATGGTAGCGGGTTATAGAGCATAAGCATAAATCCTCACAATACCACAGACGAAAGGGGAATGATACTAGTGTAGCATGTCATAGGAAGATGTGCATAGCTCATGTTAGCTAGCTACCTTGCTAACAACAGCTAACTGTAACCCATTGGCATTTCGGGTCAATACAGGGCAGGCACTTGGATACTAGCTTGCTAGCTAATCATAGGATGTAGCCAGCTTGCTTTCAATAATGTTTAAACTCGAACTGGCTAGCTACCGTTAACTAGCTATAGTTAGCTACTGCACTTCTGTTCATCGCGCTGTAACGTGCAATTGAACTTAAGTGCCCAAAAAACATAATACTTCCAGGTCAACTGTAAAATGAATAAAATTGTAAAGCACAATTTCACAAGCTCCATCGGGTCTTGTTTTTAAATTGGGGGTGGGGAAGCGAAACCTACTGCGTGATAAGCCATGTGGGGAAACTACTTTTTTCACCCAATCTGTCCAACTGATCACCTCTAAAATGTAAAAAAAAACACACTATAAAGAGTTTATATGATGTGTCATTACATACCTATTTGAATATGTATCGGATTTTTAGGGCACCGCTAAAGTTATCTTCAGAAGTAAATAGTGGCTTCGCGGCTTTTGAAAGTCATGATGGCTTGCAGTGATGATGCAAAAAAATAAATGCCTTCAGTTGTACAATTGACTAGGTATCCCCCTTACCCTGTCCCTGTCCCTTTCTTGTTTTTAATCTGCGAGAGAAGCACTAGCATTGCGTTGCATTATGCATGCTGTACGTCATGACACGACACAATTTAACGTACAGCATCGGAGGGGTCAGTTTTTCAACTTTTCTCCAACAATATCGGGCCATTATCATGTAAATAAACGCTTGAATAGAAACGTAGTTCACACCCCAGATGTTGATGCCAACACAGTCGCTACAGTCCCATTCGTTTTTATAGCAGCCTCGTTTGAATGTCGCGGTTGCGCAAATTTGTACGGAATGAGGTTAGTCAACAGTAACCAACTAACTTAAACTCGGACAAAGATATTATAACTAACCTGGATTTGCAAGTTAGGAAGCTAGCTAGCTAGTATTCAAGGGCTTCGTCTGCTAACCCAAAACATCATTATTCTTTTCATAAAAGTTTATTGTGTATTTTCTAGGGCAAAAATAAAAAATAAAGGATGGTACTTGTCTACTTCAAATATAACTATGGCTCATATCAGCAAGCATTCGTATCTGCACTATCTGCTATAGATTCTAAGAAATCATTAGGCGCTGACAATCTGGATCCATATTTACTCAAGTGTGTGGCACCTATTATTGCTAGTGCCGTGACATATAGCTTTAATCAAACATTAGTTGTAGGAAATATTCCTAAATCTTGGAAAACAGCTTTTGTTTTACCACTCCTCAAGGGAGGTGATGAGAGTGAATTGGATAATTATCTGCCCATCTCTAAGCTCTCCTGTTTGACTAAAATTCTAGAGTCACTGGTGAATAGGCAACTACAATCATTTTTAACTGTTAACAATACTCTTTCTAGCAATCAATCTGGCTTCAGACATAAACACAGTACCACTAGGGCCACTGTACGTGTTGTAAATTATATTACTAATGCCCTAGATAATAGACAGTACTGTGCCGCCTTGTTCATAGATTTGTCTAAAGCTTTTGACACTGAAGACCATGCGATACTTTTGGGTAAGCTGTCTTTCATAGGACTGGGATCGGATGCCTGTCGTTGGTTTCATGACTATCTAAAGGATGGAAGTCAGGCTGTTAGAGTCGACGGCATCCAGTCGGAGCCAGTGGTTGGCTCTCAAATTAATCAGGTCTCTGCATATAAATACTTAGGGATATGGTTGGATGATAAACTGTCTTTTAAAATGTATAGTGACGAACTTTGTAAAGAGCTAAAAATCAAGCTAGGCTTCCTCTATAGAAACAGGACATGTTTGTCCTCTACAAATAGAAGACAAATTGTGCAAGCTACTTTTATGTCTGTTATAGATTATGGGGATATTATCTACATGCGTGCTACGGCATACACACTTAAATCGCTGGATGCTAATCATTGCGCACTTAAGTTTATTACGGGTGGTAGCTACAGAACTCACCACTGTGTTTTATATCAAAATGTAGGTTGGACTTCGCTGTCCGTGAGACGAGAACAACATGCTCTCGTGTTTGTCTATAAAGCACTTCTGAATAAACCACCTTCTTATTTATCATCACTCAACATTATAATTATAATTCCTAAAACCAGGTCTCAAGCATGGATTACACTTGAGGCCCATGCGATCTCCACAGAGTTTGGTATGGCTGCCTTTTCCTGTTACGCTCCTTGCTTATGGAATAGCCTGCAGACTAAACTTAAACTTGAGACTCTTGTCCCCCTGTCGCCCATTTATACATTTATAGGGGGATTTTTATTTTTGTATTGCTTGTTACTGTTTCGGGTAAAGCAGGTTCTTGTGCTGTGAGGAGAAAACCTGTGTGTAAATGTAGCAATCTGCTGCCGTATTTTTTGTGTGTTATCTGTTATGGTTTTGTTTGTCTTGTGTAGTTTCTTAATCATTGTACCTAAACTGTATGTGTAAACATGTTTACAGGGCCCAGCTGTAAAAGAAACCTTGGTCTCAGTCTGTGTTCCTTGTTGAAATAAAGGTATAATAATTCAGCAAGGTAAACAGCTGGTTGCATAGTAACGGCGTCAGCGTAACTGGCTTGAATCTATTCTGTAGTTACTGTCCCTCTATTAGCTTATAATTGACTTCCAAACCAGAGAAAGTCATGTTTATTGAGTGATTATGTTTTAACTCATTCACACGCAACGTACAAAATCTGGTGGATTTTTTGTTCAGGAGCTGTTACAGAGGGCTGAGGCAGTGGCCAGACACCCACTTTAGATTAATGGAGGACACTTGAATCAGGTTGGTCACATTTGATCAGGTCAATGGTCAAAATACTATTTGTCCTGGAATTCATCTAACCACCATTGACAATGTAATCAGAGGATTTAGTTTATTTCTTTTCCTCACCGAATCTTCACACAATACCCCATTATGACAGAGTGAAAACGTGTGTGTAGAGGTTTTTGCAAAATTTTTTTTATATACAGAATTATCTAATTTACATACCTTAAGGGAACATTTTGACATTCGCCATATGGTTAGTGAGAAAGACCACATTGCAAATGTACGGTCCCTTACTAGACGTCCGAAAACGTTTGTAAAATTTGAGGACGGCGTCGGGCCGTGCGGCAGGGCCAGATCTTCCGGGAAGTCATCAAACGAACTCTCTCGGACATTCGGTTTCAGTTTTATAAAATAATCACATTTTGGTCATTTTTCCGCTGTCCTGGTAAATCCCACAAGAGGGCGAATGGAATCATATTGCAAATGTACAAAACATCATGAATCATGACGTGGCCTTATCTCCTAAATGGAAAATATTTTGAAGCCGAAACTTGGTGAGCATAGGTTTGGCATAATGGGCAGTTGGCCCCGAACAAGATGGCGTCTAGGCCTCAACGGTTGTTGAGTTATGGCCATTTTTCTGGGATTAAAGGTCTAAAATGAAAATAGAGCAATAATTTTTCCACTTCACATCAAAGTAAAGGAACCTCCGGTGTCAATAAAAAAATAACCAGCCATTTATCTATCGTCATTTAAGAGAAATCGTACAATGTCAAATTGGTGATGTTGAAAAATATATATATATGTTTTAAACAGTTACAGATCCAGTTGCAGCGTGTTCATACGAATATTTTTAAAGTGTGCTTCGGAGCTCTGTGAGATTTCTGTGATTTTCTGTGATTTTCTGAAATAACACACACTCACTAAACCCTCCATAAATAAGTCAGTTCTTCACACAGACTTAAAACTCTGCAAACTCTAAAAATTATATAATTGCCTACCCTAAGGAGGATATGTGTTCACTTTCAGGTCAGATCTTTTCAAAACTTCCCGTGTGATTAGGCAACCCCCATGAACTAACTGTAAGTCAGTCATTTCTCCCAACAGATGTCAAAGAAAAGCTCTCACACACACACACACACACACAGCAAGGATGGAGTGACAAAGTGCGGTGCTTAAAGACACACAGAGCCTGCAATGGTATTTCCATATTCTCTAGGCCGTGCTGAGTTCAACGAGATGCCCCGCTTGACCGTAGCTCGCTCTGAGTGCAGCGACCTTGAAAAAAAGATGGCCAAAATTGAAACATGGCCCTAAATGTCATTTGCTTTTGGGTGACAGTGAGAGAACCGTTAGGGTGAGAGCACAATTCGACCTCAGGTCCTCCCGATCTGTGCAAGCCTAACCTTGACCGTGTGGCATTAACCCTTAACAGTTAATCAGGGTTTTTTGATCTCACAGATTACAATGACATCTCTCCCCATAGGAATACACTGCCTGCTCCTCTAAAGTCAAGCTGAAGCCTATGTGGGTTATGAATGCCTTAGGAACCTGTCTTCAATGACAGTCCATCAGGACACTATGAGGTCTACCTGTGTCGATTCTAAGCTTCCTAAAGCAATGGGAAGTGGTTAATTGAAAACTGTAACTCAGCCACTCAGGAACATTCACTGTCTTCTTGTTAATTAAGCAACTCCAGTGTAGATTTGGCCTTGTGTTTTAGGTTTTTGTCCTACTGAAAGGTCGGTGTCAGTAAAACTCAGCAAACAAAAGTGTATTTCAATTGTTTCAAGCAGCACAGTTAGTCACCAATGCTCTGCTTAACACTGCCTAACCAGCTCTGCTAGGGTGAGTAAAATGGTTCGAGTGGTCTCATTTGTGTCTGGAAGTAGCTAGCAAGCTAGCCAACGTTAGCTTGGGTGCTTGACTGCCGTCGTAAGGCCAGAACGCTCAAATCAACCCTACTTCTAGGCCGAACGTAACATTCTCATTACGCAGACATAAGCACAGTTGACACCATGGAGGTGCGGATGTTTACTTTCTACACAAGTTGTTTTTTTCCAGTTTCGTCCTATTGTAGTGGTAAAATAAAAAGGGAAACATTTTTAAGGGATTTCTAAGCATCACGCCAGTCAAAACAGGCTCTGCGAACATTCGATTCCATTAATTTTCTATGGACTCGCGCTAGTGTTCCAGTTTAGCCAACATTCTTAAGCCGTCTTTTTCAGCCTTGGGTGAATTTTGACTCGTTCTATTGTCCAGCCTATAGATAGCCAGAGAGAATTTACGAAAGCACCCGAATGTCCATTGAGAAAGCACAATAACTATAACATTTAGCTAAGCTACGAATGACTAGAATAATCAAGTCAATAAACGTTGGGTAGTTAGATAGCCTGTAGTTAATATACTGGCAGGTTTGATATATAATCACTAGCGTTAGGTAGATAGCTAACAAGTCATACTGCTGTAATGATATGCTATGTGGTTCGTAAGGACAGTGTAGCTAACAAATTGTCAGCTAACATAACGTGTAAGGTAACTTATTTTAAAAGTAATTACTTTATTACATTGAGTAGCAAGCTACCCCTTGGTCATTAGGGCAAATCTGGTCTGTGATAGGAGTGGGGGTTTTCACACCGAGCTCGGATATTAGACTATTCTTTAGTAAAGGTTGAATAGTCTATTGTTCAGCTATTAGCCCTCCTCCCCAACTTGCAACAAATTGCTGTTCCAATCTCATTCCTTTCCCTCTTCCACATGTCATCATTCTGCTCCTAAGTGGCTCACTTGTGGGAATGCTGGCAAGATATGGCAGCATCTTCGGTTGTGCGTCAAGAATGCTGCATACAGTATCACGTCTGTATGAAGGTGTGGTTATTCATAGGCAAATTGTTATATGTTATGGAGGTACATTTGTGTCTTTTTGTCGAGAGCAAAACTTTTTCTTTTTTTCAATCAAAAATAATTGTTCTGAAAGCAACTTTTTTCTGACATAAAGGAAGTCAAAGCGGACACCTACGAAGATGGCATCTCAGGTAAGCAGCACTGGGCTGTATTGACGTATCCTAAAAATGACATCTGCTGCTTTATATCTCAGTTATTGTTTTCATATCTATAAAAAATAAGCAGTTTTTTTTTTACTTTTAGAGAGCGAGCTGACCAAGAGGTCAGAAATGTAGATATTGCCAGATGTTCATTGTCTGAGGAACAGGCTGTGGAAGCTTTATTGCCGGCAAAAGTGTACATAACCAGAGGTAATTAAACTGTTCTGTGTTCTTTTTCTCTATCTCTGCCTGTCTCACATGCATTCATTAAAAAACCCTTAAGATGTCAGCTGCTAATTTTCAGATTTACACCACATAAAAACAGCCATTTTCACTGGACTATCTGTTGCTGTCAAGTCATGATTTCCCTGGGGGTTAGCCTTGCAATAACCAAGTGGTGAGACACATAGCCCTCTATATTTAAATGTTTCAGGTACACTCCGATAGGTGTCTGCGTCACATACATTATCTTCTATTGACATTATCTTATATTGCTTGTCCATGTGTCTGTTTTTCAGCATAAAGTACTCTGTAGCCACTTAGTGTGGACATCAGGTGAGACCACACACACAATAACAGTCTCTCTTCTTCACTTCATCCCTCTCCCCCTTCTCCCCTTTCTCCCTAAATCTTCTAGGTTATATCAGCTGTTTTGGTGAACCCCTCCCGCATCTGAACTGGCTGACACAGAGGGCACAGCATGATCATAGGTGAGATGTTACTTGTTCGGGTCAATAGGAAGTATTATTAAAGAGATGCTTTACATTGAAATACAGACAGAGATGTAGTAGTCCCAGAGTTAATGAAATCGGAGTAGATAGCCAGACTGAATTTACGAACGCACCAGAAATTGTTACTTGTATAGTAGAGACTTTTGTTATGACATGTAGCTAGCTAAAGAATGAACCATAATCACAACTCATGACGTTACTACCCTGCATGAATCTGTAGGTAGCTAACCAACCTGGTTCAATATTAGCTAGCCAAGCAAATGGCTCTGAGATACGAATAATAAGATCATACACGTGACGTTAGCTAGTAAACCAACCAGCTAATGTTAGCTAGCTAACAGTACACTTTAACTTGAAATTAAACCACTTTCTTACCCATATACATCATAGATGGACGCGTCTCCTGACAGGGATGCCATGGTTAGAAGATGTAATCCGAAGACAGGTATTTTCTGCATCTCCTTAGCTATCATACCCAAATTTCACTGAACTCGGTCCTCCAGTAAGTGGAGAGCAACACTTTGGCAGTTTTACTACGTGATACAGGATTACCGATACATACTGACCAGCTCAAATAGACAGAGACGTACTATATGGCAGACCAATCCAAACTCATCCCTCGGCATGTCCAGCCCAGTCATTATCTCAGTCAATTTTCAAAGAAAAATGTGGCTTTTTCTGTGGCTAAACCAACTAGGCTCGTAATTTAACAATTGTATTCGTATTTACAGATGGCATTCAAGTTTTTTATTAAGGAAAGTTCACATGTTCGAGAAGGCATTTCAGCCAAAAAACACATTTAGATCAAAACAAAGGTTACGTTCAAACGGCTCTCCTGTGAAGTAGTGACAGGCGAATACGCCTAGTTTCCCGAAGCGTTTCACATATGGAATCATGTAGTTACCAAAAAAAAGTGTTAAATATATTTTATATGTATATTTTATATTTATATTTGAGATAATTCAAAGTTGCCACCCTTAGCCTTGATGACAGCTTTACAAACGCTTGGATTTCACGAGGTAGTCACCTGGAATGCATTTCAATTAACAGGTGTGCCTTGTTGAAAGTTAAATTGTGGAATTTCATTCCTTCTTAATGCGTTTGAGCCAATCAGTTGTGTTGTTACAAGGTAGTGGTGCTATACAGAAGATAGCCTTATTTGGTAAAAGACCAAGTCATATTTTGACAAGAACAGCTCAAATAAGTAAAGGGGAACAACAGTCCATCATTATTTTAAGACATGAAGGTCAGTCAATCTGGAAAATGTCAAGAACTTTGCAAGTTTCTTCAAGTGAAGTCATAAAAACCATCAAGTGCTATGATGAGGCCTGCCACAGGAAAAGAAGACCCAGAGTTAACCTCTGCTGCAGAGGATAAGTTCATTAGAATTAACCGCCTCAGAAATTGCAGCCCAAATAAATGCATCATAGAGTTCAAGTAACAGACACATTTCAACATCAACTGTTCAGAGGAGACTGCTTGAATCAGGCCTTCATGGTCAATTTGCTGCAAAAAAAAACACTACTAAAGGAAACCAATATGAAGAAGAGACTGGCTTGGGCCAAAAAACACGAGCAATGGATATTAGACCTGTGGCAATCTGTCCTTTGGTCTGGAGTCCAAATTAGAGATTTTTGGTTCCAACATCCGTGTCTTTGTGAGATGCAGAGTAGGTGAATGGAGGATCTCCGCATGTGTGGTTCCCACCGTGAAGCATGGAGGAGAAGGTATGATGGTGTAGAGGTGCTTTGCTGGTGACAACGTCTGTGATTTATTTAGAATTCAAGGCACACTTAACCGGCATGGCCACCACAGCATTCTGCAGCGATACGCCATCCCATCTGCTTTGAGCTTAGTGGGACTATGTTTTTTTTAATAAGACAATGACCCAACACACCTGCAGGCTGTGTAAGGGCTATTTTACCAAGAAGGAGAGTGATGGAGGGCTGCATCAGATGACCTGGCCTCCACAATCACCCTACCTCAACCCAATTGATATGGTTTGGGATGAGGTGGTCCGCAGAGGGAAGATGCTCATCATATGTGGGAACTCCATTATGACTGATGGAAAAACAATCCAGGTGAAGCTAGTTGAGAGAATGCCAAGAGTGTTCAAAGCTGTCTTTAAGGCAAAGGGTGGCTACTTTGAAGAATCTCAAATTTATTTGATTTGTTTAACACTTTATTGGTTAGTGCATGATTCCATATGTGTTTTTTCATAGTGTTGATGTCTTCATTATTATTCTACAATGTAGCAAATAGTGAAAATAACAAAAAACCCTTGAATGAGTAGGTGTGTCCAAACGTTTGACTGGTACTGTATGTGAAGTATGGTTAATTCTACATGAACTGTTACATTTGAAAGTTATCCAAACACTTTGTTTAGAAAAGTTACATGATCAGCAATTACACTCCTCTCATATTACTCTGTGGGCTACTCAATCACATGTATTTATATAGCCCTTCTTACATCAGCTGATGTCACAAAGTGCTGTACAGAAACCCAGCCTAAAACCCCAAACAGCAAGAAATGCAGGTGTAGAAGCACGGTGGCTAGGAAAAACCTAGGAAGAAACCTAGAGAGGAACCAGGCTATAAGGGGTGGCCAGTCCTCTTTTGGCTGTGGAGATTATAACAGAACATGACCAAGATTTTCAAATGTTCATAGATGGCCAGCAGGGTCAAATAATAATAATCACTGTGGTTGTCGAGGGTGCAACAGGTCAGCACCTCAGGAGTAAATGTAAGTTGGCTTTTCATAGCTGATCATTCAGAGTATCTCTACCGCTCCTGCTGTCTCTAGAGAGTTGAAAACAGCAGGTCTGGGGCAGGTAGCACGTCCAGTGAAAAGGTCAGGGTTCCATAGCCGCAGGCAGAACAGTTGAAACTGGAGCAGCAGCACAGCCAGGTGGGCTGGGGACAGCAAGGAGTCATCAGGCTAGGTAGTCCTGAGGCATGGTCCTAGGGCTCAGGTCCTCCGAGAGAGAGAAAGAAAGAAAGAGAGAAAAAGAGAGAGCATACCTAAATTCACACAGGACACCGGATAAGACAGGAGAAATACTCCAGATATAACAGACTGACCCTAGCCCCCCGACACATAAACTACTGCAGCATAAATACTGGAGACTGTGACAAGAGGGGTCGGGAGACACTGTGGCCCCGTCCGACGATACCCCCGAACAGGGCCAAACAGGCAGGATATAACTGACCAATGCAGTAGTCCACAGAGTGGTATGAGAAGAGTAACATCCTCCTGCATATCACATCTGTTTGTAGTTATTGCCTGCTGGACCCATAGGTTGAGGCTAGCCTCATCGAGAAACAGGCTTCCCCTAAAACAGGAAGCCTGGGGAAATTCATGGCCGAACAATAGCTAAATAGGGGTGGAGACCCGGTGTAAATCAATGACTCCTTACAACACATTAAACCAATCAAATGCCTTTGTTACGCTCGTCGTTTGAATGAGGAGCGTGGTAGGCGAACATCTTACTAAAAATGAACGCCTAAAAACAACAAAATACAAAACGAACGTAAAGTTCTGCAGGCTACACAGCAACTATACAAAATAAAGATCCCACAAACTAAGGTGGGAAATAGGCTGCCTAAGTATGATCCCCAATCAGAGCCAACAATAGACAGTTGCCTCTGATTGGGAACCATACCAGGCCAAACAAAGAAATGGGAAAACTAGCTTGCCCACCCCAGACACCCTGACCTAACCAAAATAGAGAATTATAAGGATCTCTAAGGTAAGGGCGTGACAGCCTTGCTTGGGCGGAACTCAAATAGTGCTCACTAGATTAGTGTTCTCCTTGCAACAGTGGAAATAGCAGATTTAAACACACATCAAAATAAATTGATGAGTTTCAATGTTGTGTATGGTGCACACTTTCTAGCAAAACATAATTCTGTTTTTCTTCCATGTTCTGTAATATTGCAAACTAGCATACGGAACAACTTTCTGCAAAAGGTGTTTTTCCCAGTCTGAAAACAGTGACAAACACAACACATACATTGTGTTGTGGGGGAGGGTTCTTGAAATGTAACATCCAATCGAAATCTTGTTGCTGTGAGCCAGTGGACCACTCAAACCATTTTTTTTGCAATATAAAATTCTCTAGACCTCCAAGGGTGGCATGACAGTGACGTGATTTTGGAGGTATGGCAACATGAGACTAGGTTAATGCAAACACTGTCATATCCAGGAGAGTCATGCACTCACCCCTCCTTCCACCTGACTGCACCGGTCCATAACCTGTAGTACATTACATAGATGGAAGGTACATTTGTGTCTTTTTGTCGAGAGCAAAACTTTTTCTTTTTTTCAATCAAAAATAATTGTTCTGAAAGCAACTTTTTTCTGACATAAAGGAAGTCAAAGCGGACACCTACGAAGATGGCATCTCAGGTAAGCAGCACTGGGCTGTATTGACGTATCCTAAAAATGACATCTGCTGCTTTATATCTCAGTTATTGTTTTCATATCTATAAAAAATAAGCAGTTTTTTTTTTACTTTTAGAGAGCGAGCTGACCAAGAGGTCAGAAATGTAGATATTGCCAGATGTTCATTGTCTGAGGAACAGGCTGTGGAAGCTTTATTGCCGGCAAAAGTGTACATAACCAGAGGTAATTAAACTGTTCTGTGTTCTTTTTCTCTCTCTCTGCCTGTCTCACATGCATTCATTAAAAAACCCTTAAGATGTCAGCTGCTAATTTTCAGATTTACACCACATAAAAACAGCCATTTTCACTGGACTATCTGTTGCTGTCAAGTCATGATTTCCCTGGGGGTTAGCCTTGCAATAACCAAGTGGTGAGACACATAGCCCTCTATATTTAAATGTTTCAGGTACACTCCGATAGGTGTCTGCGTCACATACATTATCTTCTATTGACATTATCTTATATTGCTTGTCCATGTGTCTGTTTTTCAGCATAAAGTACTCTGTAGCCACTTAGTGTGGACATCAGGTGAGACCACACACACAATAACAGTCTCTCTTCTTCACTTCATCCCTCTCCCCCTTCTCCCCTTTCTCCCTAAATCTTCTAGGTTATATCAGCTGTTTTGGTGAACCCCTCCCGCATCTGAACTGGCTGACACAGAGGGCACAGCATGATCATAGGTGAGATGTTACTTGTTCGGGTCAATAGGAAGTATTATTAAAGAGATGCTTTACATTGAAATACAGACAGAGATGTAGTAGTCCCAGAGTTAATGAAATCGGAGTAGATAGCCAGACTGAATTTACGAACGCACCAGAAATTGTTACTTGTATAGTAGAGACTTTTGTTATGACATGTAGCTAGCTAAAGAATGAACCATAATCACAACTCATGACGTTACTACCCTGCATGAATCTGTAGGTAGCTAACCAACCTGGTTCAATATTAGCTAGCCAAGCAAATGGCTCTGAGATACGAATAATAAGATCATACACGTGACGTTAGCTAGTAAACCAACCAGCTAATGTTAGCTAGCTAACAGTACACTTTAACTTGAAATTAAACCACTTTCTTACCCATATACATCATAGATGGACGCGTCTCCTGACAGGGATGCCATGGTTAGAAGATGTAATCCGAAGACAGGTATTTTCTGCATCTCCTTAGCTATCATACCCAAATTTCACTGAACTCGGTCCTCCAGTAAGTGGAGAGCAACACTTTGGCAGTTTTACTACGTGATACAGGATTACCGATACATACTGACCAGCTCAAATAGACAGAGACGTACTATATGGCAGACCAATCCAAACTCATCCCTCGGCATGTCCAGCCCAGTCATTATCTCAGTCAATTTTCAAAGAAAAATGTGGCTTTTTCTGTGGCTAAACCAACTAGGCTCGTAATTTAACAATTGTATTCGTATTTACAGATGGCATTCAAGTTTTTTATTAAGGAAAGTTCACATGTTCGAGAAGGCATTTCAGCCAAAAAACACATTTAGATCAAAACAAAGGTTACGTTCAAACGGCTCTCCTGTGAAGTAGTGACAGGCGAATACGCCTAGTTTCCCGAAGCGTTTCACATATGGAATCATGTAGTTACCAAAAAAAAGTGTTAAATATATTTTATATGTATATTTTATATTTATATTTGAGATAATTCAAAGTTGCCACCCTTAGCCTTGATGACAGCTTTACAAACGCTTGGATTTCACGAGGTAGTCACCTGGAATGCATTTCAATTAACAGGTGTGCCTTGTTGAAAGTTAAATTGTGGAATTTCATTCCTTCTTAATGCGTTTGAGCCAATCAGTTGTGTTGTTACAAGGTAGTGGTGCTATACAGAAGATAGCCTTATTTGGTAAAAGACCAAGTCATATTTTGACAAGAACAGCTCAAATAAGTAAAGGGGAACAACAGTCCATCATTATTTTAAGACATGAAGGTCAGTCAATCTGGAAAATGTCAAGAACTTTGCAAGTTTCTTCAAGTGAAGTCATAAAAACCATCAAGTGCTATGATGAGGCCTGCCACAGGAAAAGAAGACCCAGAGTTAACCTCTGCTGCAGAGGATAAGTTCATTAGAATTAACCGCCTCAGAAATTGCAGCCCAAATAAATGCATCATAGAGTTCAAGTAACAGACACATTTCAACATCAACTGTTCAGAGGAGACTGCTTGAATCAGGCCTTCATGGTCAATTTGCTGCAAAAAAAAACACTACTAAAGGAAACCAATATGAAGAAGAGACTGGCTTGGGCCAAAAAACACGAGCAATGGATATTAGACCTGTGGCAATCTGTCCTTTGGTCTGGAGTCCAAATTAGAGATTTTTGGTTCCAACATCCGTGTCTTTGTGAGATGCAGAGTAGGTGAATGGAGGATCTCCGCATGTGTGGTTCCCACCGTGAAGCATGGAGGAGAAGGTATGATGGTGTAGAGGTGCTTTGCTGGTGACAACGTCTGTGATTTATTTAGAATTCAAGGCACACTTAACCGGCATGGCCACCACAGCATTCTGCAGCGATACGCCATCCCATCTGCTTTGAGCTTAGTGGGACTATGTTTTTTTTAATAAGACAATGACCCAACACACCTGCAGGCTGTGTAAGGGCTATTTTACCAAGAAGGAGAGTGATGGAGGGCTGCATCAGATGACCTGGCCTCCACAATCACCCTACCTCAACCCAATTGATATGGTTTGGGATGAGGTGGTCCGCAGAGGGAAGATGCTCATCATATGTGGGAACTCCATTATGACTGATGGAAAAACAATCCAGGTGAAGCTAGTTGAGAGAATGCCAAGAGTGTTCAAAGCTGTCTTTAAGGCAAAGGGTGGCTACTTTGAAGAATCTCAAATTTATTTGATTTGTTTAACACTTTATTGGTTAGTGCATGATTCCATATGTGTTTTTTCATAGTGTTGATGTCTTCATTATTATTCTACAATGTAGCAAATAGTGAAAATAACAAAAAACCCTTGAATGAGTAGGTGTGTCCAAACTTTTGACTGGTACTGTATGTGAAGTATGGTTAATTCTACATGAACTGTTACATTTGAAAGTTATCCAAACACTTTGTTTAGAAAAGTTACATGATCAGCAATTACACTCCTCTCATATTACTCTGTGGGCTACTCAATCACATGTATTTATATAGCCCTTCTTACATCAGCTGATGTCACAAAGTGCTGTACAGAAACCCAGCCTAAAACCCCAAACAGCAAGAAATGCAGGTGTAGAAGCACGGTGGCTAGGAAAAACCTAGGAAGAAACCTAGAGAGGAACCAGGCTATAAGGGGTGGCCAGTCCTCTTTTGGCTGTGGAGATTATAACAGAACATGACCAAGATTTTCAAATGTTCATAGATGGCCAGCAGGGTCAAATAATAATAATCACTGTGGTTGTCGAGGGTGCAACAGGTCAGCACCTCAGGAGTAAATGTAAGTTGGCTTTTCATAGCTGATCATTCAGAGTATCTCTACCGCTCCTGCTGTCTCTAGAGAGTTGAAAACAGCAGGTCTGGGGCAGGTAGCACGTCCAGTGAAAAGGTCAGGGTTCCATAGCCGCAGGCAGAACAGTTGAAACTGGAGCAGCAGCACAGCCAGGTGGGCTGGGGACAGCAAGGAGTCATCAGGCTAGGTAGTCCTGAGGCATGGTCCTAGGGCTCAGGTCCTCCGAGAGAGAGAAAGAAAGAAAGAGAGAAAAAGAGAGAGCATACCTAAATTCACACAAGACACCGGATAAGACAGGAGAAATACTCCAGATATAACAGACTGACCCTAGCCCCCCGACACATAAACTACTGCAGCATAAATACTGGAGACTGTGACAAGAGGGGTCGGGAGACACTGTGGCCCCGTCCGACGATACCCCCGAACAGGGCCAAACAGGCAGGATATAACTGACCAATGCAGTAGTCCACAGAGTGGTATGAGAAGAGTAACATCCTCCTGCATATCACATCTGTTTGTAGTTATTGCCTGCTGGACCCATAGGTTGAGGCTAGCCTCATCGAGAAACAGGCTTCCCCTAAAACAGGAAGCCTGGGGAAATTCATGGCCGAACAATAGCTAAATAGGGGTGGAGACCCGGTGTAAATCAATGACTCCTTACAACACATTAAACCAATCAAATGCCTTTGTTACGCTCGTCGTTTGAATGAGGAGCGTGGTAGGCGAACATCTTACTAAAAATGAACGCCTAAAAACAACAAAATACAAAACGAACGTAAAGTTCTGCAGGCTACACAGCAACTATACAAAATAAAGATCCCACAAACTAAGGTGGGAAATAGGCTGCCTAAGTATGATCCCCAATCAGAGCCAACAATAGACAGTTGCCTCTGATTGGGAACCATACCAGGCCAAACAAAGAAATGGGAAAACTAGCTTGCCCACCCCAGACACCCTGACCTAACCAAAATAGAGAATTATAAGGATCTCTAAGGTAAGGGCGTGACAGCCTTGCTTGGGCGGAACTCAAATAGTGCTCACTAGATTAGTGTTCTCCTTGCAACAGTGGAAATAGCAGATTTAAACACACATCAAAATAAATTGATGAGTTTCAATGTTGTGTATGGTGCACACTTTCTAGCAAAACATAATTCTGTTTTTCTTCCATGTTCTGTAATATTGCAAACTAGCATACGGAACAACTTTCTGCAAAAGGTGTTTTTCCCAGTCTGAAAACAGTGACAAACACAACACATACATTGTGTTGTGGGGGAGGGTTCTTGAAATGTAACATCCAATCGAAATCTTGTTGCTGTGAGCCAGTGGACCACTCAAACCATTTTTTTTGCAATATAAAATTCTCTAGACCTCCAAGGGTGGCATGACAGTGACGTGATTTTGGAGGTATGGCAACATGAGACTAGGTTAATGCAAACACTGTCATATCCAGGAGAGTCATGCACTCACCCCTCCTTCCACCTGACTGCACCGGTCCATAACCTGTAGTACATTACATAGATGGAAGGTACATTTGTGTCTTTTTGTCGAGAGCAAAACTTTTTCTTTTTTTCAATCAAAAATAATTGTTCTGAAAGCAACTTTTTTCTGACATAAAGGAAGTCAAAGCGGACACCTACGAAGATGGCATCTCAGGTAAGCAGCACTGGGCTGTATTGACGTATCCTAAAAATGACATCTGCTGCTTTATATCTCAGTTATTGTTTTCATATCTATAAAAAATAAGCAGTTTTTTTTTTACTTTTAGAGAGCGAGCTGACCAAGAGGTCAGAAATGTAGATATTGCCAGATGTTCATTGTCTGAGGAACAGGCTGTGGAAGCTTTATTGCCGGCAAAAGTGTACATAACCAGAGGTAATTAAACTGTTCTGTGTTCTTTTTCTCTATCTCTGCCTGTCTCACATGCATTCATTAAAAAACCCTTAAGATGTCAGCTGCTAATTTTCAGATTTACACCACATAAAAACAGCCATTTTCACTGGACTATCTGTTGCTGTCAAGTCATGATTTCCCTGGGGGTTAGCCTTGCAATAACCAAGTGGTGAGACACATAGCCCTCTATATTTAAATGTTTCAGGTACACTCCGATAGGTGTCTGCGTCACATACATTATCTTCTATTGACATTATCTTATATTGCTTGTCCATGTGTCTGTTTTTCAGCATAAAGTACTCTGTAGCCACTTAGTGTGGACATCAGGTGAGACCACACACACAATAACAGTCTCTCTTCTTCACTTCATCCCTCTCCCCCTTCTCCCCTTTCTCCCTAAATCTTCTAGGTTATATCAGCTGTTTTGGTGAACCCCTCCCGCATCTGAACTGGCTGACACAGAGGGCACAGCATGATCATAGGTGAGATGTTACTTGTTCGGGTCAATAGGAAGTATTATTAAAGAGATGCTTTACATTGAAATACAGACAGAGATGTAGTAGTCCCAGAGTTAATAAAATCGGAGTAGATAGCCAGACTGAATTTACGAACGCACCAGAAATTGTTACTTGTATAGTAGAGACTTTTGTTATGACATGTAGCTAGCTAAAGAATGAACCATAATCACAACTCATGACGTTACTACCCTGCATGAATCTGTAGGTAGCTAACCAACCTGGTTCAATATTAGCTAGCCAAGCAAATGGCTCTGAGATACGAATAATAAGATCATACACGTGACGTTAGCTAGTAAACCAACCAGCTAATGTTAGCTAGCTAACAGTACACTTTAACTTGAAATTAAACCACTTTCTTACCCATATACATCATAGATGGACGCGTCTCCTGACAGGGATGCCATGGTTAGAAGATGTAATCCGAAGACAGGTATTTTCTGCATCTCCTTAGCTATCATACCCAAATTTCACTGAACTCGGTCCTCCAGTAAGTGGAGAGCAACACTTTGGCAGTTTTACTACGTGATACAGGATTACCGATACATACTGACCAGCTCAAATAGACAGAGACGTACTATATGGCAGACCAATCCAAACTCATCCCTCGGCATGTCCAGCCCAGTCATTATCTCAGTCAATTTTCAAAGAAAAATGTGGCTTTTTCTGTGGCTAAACCAACTAGGCTCGTAATTTAACAATTGTATTCGTATTTACAGATGGCATTCAAGTTTTTTATTAAGGAAAGTTCACATGTTCGAGAAGGCATTTCAGCCAAAAAACACATTTAGATCAAAACAAAGGTTACGTTCAAACGGCTCTCCTGTGAAGTAGTGACAGGCGAATACGCCTAGTTTCCCGAAGCGTTTCACATATGGAATCATGTAGTTACCAAAAAAAAGTGTTAAATATATTTTATATGTATATTTTATATTTATATTTGAGATAATTCAAAGTTGCCACCCTTAGCCTTGATGACAGCTTTACAAACGCTTGGATTTCACGAGGTAGTCACCTGGAATGCATTTCAATTAACAGGTGTGCCTTGTTGAAAGTTAAATTGTGGAATTTCATTCCTTCTTAATGCGTTTGAGCCAATCAGTTGTGTTGTTACAAGGTAGTGGTGCTATACAGAAGATAGCCTTATTTGGTAAAAGACCAAGTCATATTTTGACAAGAACAGCTCAAATAAGTAAAGGGGAACAACAGTCCATCATTATTTTAAGACATGAAGGTCAGTCAATCTGGAAAATGTCAAGAACTTTGCAAGTTTCTTCAAGTGAAGTCATAAAAACCATCAAGTGCTATGATGAGGCCTGCCACAGGAAAAGAAGACCCAGAGTTAACCTCTGCTGCAGAGGATAAGTTCATTAGAATTAACCGCCTCAGAAATTGCAGCCCAAATAAATGCATCATAGAGTTCAAGTAACAGACACATTTCAACATCAACTGTTCAGAGGAGACTGCTTGAATCAGGCCTTCATGGTCAATTTGCTGCAAAAAAAAACACTACTAAAGGAAACCAATATGAAGAAGAGACTGGCTTGGGCCAAAAAACACGAGCAATGGATATTAGACCTGTGGCAATCTGTCCTTTGGTCTGGAGTCCAAATTAGAGATTTTTGGTTCCAACATCCGTGTCTTTGTGAGATGCAGAGTAGGTGAATGGAGGATCTCCGCATGTGTGGTTCCCACCGTGAAGCATGGAGGAGAAGGTATGATGGTGTAGAGGTGCTTTGCTGGTGACAACGTCTGTGATTTATTTAGAATTCAAGGCACACTTAACCGGCATGGCCACCACAGCATTCTGCAGCGATACGCCATCCCATCTGCTTTGAGCTTAGTGGGACTATGTTTTTTTTAATAAGACAATGACCCAACACACCTGCAGGCTGTGTAAGGGCTATTTTACCAAGAAGGAGAGTGATGGAGGGCTGCATCAGATGACCTGGCCTCCACAATCACCCTACCTCAACCCAATTGATATGGTTTGGGATGAGGTGGTCCGCAGAGGGAAGATGCTCATCATATGTGGGAACTCCATTATGACTGATGGAAAAACAATCCAGGTGAAGCTAGTTGAGAGAATGCCAAGAGTGTTCAAAGCTGTCTTTAAGGCAAAGGGTGGCTACTTTGAAGAATCTCAAATTTATTTGATTTGTTTAACACTTTATTGGTTAGTGCATGATTCCATATGTGTTTTTTCATAGTGTTGATGTCTTCATTATTATTCTACAATGTAGCAAATAGTGAAAATAACAAAAAACCCTTGAATGAGTAGGTGTGTCCAAACTTTTGACTGGTACTGTATGTGAAGTATGGTTAATTCTACATGAACTGTTACATTTGAAAGTTATCCAAACACTTTGTTTAGAAAAGTTACATGATCAGCAATTACACTCCTCTCATATTACTCTGTGGGCTACTCAATCACATGTATTTATATAGCCCTTCTTACATCAGCTGATGTCACAAAGTGCTGTACAGAAACCCAGCCTAAAACCCCAAACAGCAAGAAATGCAGGTGTAGAAGCACGGTGGCAAGGAAAAACCTAGGAAGAAACCTAGAGAGGAACCAGGCTATAAGGGGTGGCCAGTCCTCTTTTGGCTGTGGAGATTATAACAGAACATGACCAAGATTTTCAAATGTTCATAGATGGCCAGCAGGGTCAAATAATAATAATCACTGTGGTTGTCGAGGGTGCAACAGGTCAGCACCTCAGGAGTAAATGTAAGTTGGCTTTTCATAGCTGATCATTCAGAGTATCTCTACCGCTCCTGCTGTCTCTAGAGAGTTGAAAACAGCAGGTCTGGGGCAGGTAGCACGTCCAGTGAAAAGGTCAGGGTTCCATAGCCGCAGGCAGAACAGTTGAAACTGGAGCAGCAGCACAGCCAGGTGGGCTGGGGACAGCAAGGAGTCATCAGGCTAGGTAGTCCTGAGGCATGGTCCTAGGGCTCAGGTCCTCCGAGAGAGAGAAAGAAAGAAAGAGAGAAAAAGAGAGAGCATACCTAAATTCACACAGGACACCGGATAAGACAGGAGAAATACTCCAGATATAACAGACTGACCCTAGCCCCCCGACACATAAACTACTGCAGCATAAATACTGGAGACTGTGACAAGAGGGGTCGGGAGACACTGTGGCCCCGTCCGACGATACCCCCGAACAGGGCCAAACAGGCAGGATATAACTGACCAATGCAGTAGTCCACAGAGTGGTATGAGAAGAGTAACATCCTCCTGCATATCACATCTGTTTGTAGTTATTGCCTGCTGGACCCATAGGTTGAGGCTAGCCTCATCGAGAAACAGGCTTCCCCTAAAACAGGAAGCCTGGGGAAATTCATGGCCGAACAATAGCTAAATAGGGGTGGAGACCCGGTGTAAATCAATGACTCCTTACAACACATTAAACCAATCAAATGCCTTTGTTACGCTCGTCGTTTGAATGAGGAGCGTGGTAGGCGAACATCTTACTAAAAATGAACGCCTAAAAACAACAAAATACAAAACGAACGTAAAGTTCTGCAGGCTACACAGCAACTATACAAAATAAAGATCCCACAAACTAAGGTGGGAAATAGGCTGCCTAAGTATGATCCCCAATCAGAGCCAACAATAGACAGTTGCCTCTGATTGGGAACCATACCAGGCCAAACAAAGAAATGGGAAAACTAGCTTGCCCACCCCAGACACCCTGACCTAACCAAAATAGAGAATTATAAGGATCTCTAAGGTAAGGGCGTGACAGCCTTGCTTGGGCGGAACTCAAATAGTGCTCACTAGATTAGTGTTCTCCTTGCAACAGTGGAAATAGCAGATTTAAACACACATCAAAATAAATTGATGAGTTTCAATGTTGTGTATGGTGCACACTTTCTAGCAAAACATAATTCTGTTTTTCTTCCATGTTCTGTAATATTGCAAACTAGCATACGGAACAACTTTCTGCAAAAGGTGTTTTTCCCAGTCTGAAAACAGTGACAAACACAACACATACATTGTGTTGTGGGGGAGGGTTCTTTAAATGTAACATCCAATCGAAATCTTGTTGCTGTGAGCCAGTGGACCACTCAAACCATTTTTTTTGCAATATAAAATTCTCTAGACCTCCAAGGGTGGCATGACAGTGACGTGATTTTGGAGGTATGGCAACATGAGACTAGGTTAATGCAAACACTGTCATATCCAGGAGAGTCATGCACTCACCCCTCCTTCCACCTGACTGCACCGGTCCATAACCTGTAGTACATTACATAGATGGAAGGTACATTTGTGTCTTTTTGTCGAGAGCAAAACTTTTTCTTTTTTTCAATCAAAAATAATTGTTCTGAAAGCAACTTTTTTCTGACATAAAGGAAGTCAAAGCGGACACCTACGAAGATGGCATCTCAGGTAAGCAGCACTGGGCTGTATTGACGTATCCTAAAAATGACATCTGCTGCTTTATATCTCAGTTATTGTTTTCATATCTATAAAAAATAAGCAGTTTTTTTTTTACTTTTAGAGAGCGAGCTGACCAAGAGGTCAGAAATGTAGATATTGCCAGATGTTCATTGTCTGAGGAACAGGCTGTGGAAGCTTTATTGCCGGCAAAAGTGTACATAACCAGAGGTAATTAAACTGTTCTGTGTTCTTTTTCTCTATCTCTGCCTGTCTCACATGCATTCATTAAAAAACCCTTAAGATGTCAGCTGCTAATTTTCAGATTTACACCACATAAAAACAGCCATTTTCACTGGACTATCTGTTGCTGTCAAGTCATGATTTCCCTGGGGGTTAGCCTTGCAATAACCAAGTGGTGAGACACATAGCCCTCTATATTTAAATGTTTCAGGTACACTCCGATAGGTGTCTGCGTCACATACATTATCTTCTATTGACATTATCTTATATTGCTTGTCCATGTGTCTGTTTTTCAGCATAAAGTACTCTGTAGCCACTTAGTGTGGACATCAGGTGAGACCACACACACAATAACAGTCTCTCTTCTTCACTTCATCCCTCTCCCCCTTCTCCCCTTTCTCCCTAAATCTTCTAGGTTATATCAGCTGTTTTGGTGAACCCCTCCCGCATCTGAACTGGCTGACACAGAGGGCACAGCATGATCATAGGTGAGATGTTACTTGTTCGGGTCAATAGGAAGTATTATTAAAGAGATGCTTTACATTGAAATACAGACAGAGATGTAGTAGTCCCAGAGTTAATGAAATCGGAGTAGATAGCCAGACTGAATTTACGAACGCACCAGAAATTGTTACTTGTATAGTAGAGACTTTTGTTATGACATGTAGCTAGCTAAAGAATGAACCATAATCACAACTCATGACGTTACTACCCTGCATGAATCTGTAGGTAGCTAACCAACCTGGTTCAATATTAGCTAGCCAAGCAAATGGCTCTGAGATACGAATAATAAGATCATACACGTGACGTTAGCTAGTAAACCAACCAGCTAATGTTAGCTAGCTAACAGTACACTTTAACTTGAAATTAAACCACTTTCTTACCCATATACATCATAGATGGACGCGTCTCCTGACAGGGATGCCATGGTTAGAAGATGTAATCCGAAGACAGGTATTTTCTGCATCTCCTTAGCTATCATACCCAAATTTCACTGAACTCGGTCCTCCAGTAAGTGGAGAGCAACACTTTGGCAGTTTTACTACGTGATACAGGATTACCAATACATACTGACCAGCTCAAATAGACAGAGACGTACTATATGGCAGACCAATCCAAACTCATCCCTCGGCATGTCCAGCCCAGTCATTATCTCAGTCAATTTTCAAAGAAAAATGTGGCTTTTTCTGTGGCTAAACCAACTAGGCTCGTAATTTAACAATTGTATTCGTATTTACAGATGGCATTCAAGTTTTTTATTAATAAGGAAAGTTCACATGTTCGAGAAGGCATTTCAGCCAAAAAACACATTTAGATCAAAACAAAGGTTACGTTCAAACGGCTCTCCTGTGAAGTAGTGACAGGCGAATACGCCTAGTTTCCCGAAGCGTTTCACATATGGAATCATGTAGTTACCAAAAAAAAGTGTTAAATATATTTTATATGTATATTTTATATTTATATTTGAGATAATTCAAAGTTGCCACCCTTAGCCTTGATGACAGCTTTACAAACGCTTGGATTTCACGAGGTAGTCACCTGGAATGCATTTCAATTAACAGGTGTGCCTTGTTGAAAGTTAAATTGTGGAATTTCATTCCTTCTTAATGCGTTTGAGCCAATCAGTTGTGTTGTTACAAGGTAGTGGTGCTATACAGAAGATAGCCTTATTTGGTAAAAGACCAAGTCATATTTTGACAAGAACAGCTCAAATAAGTAAAGGGGAACAACAGTCCATCATTATTTTAAGACATGAAGGTCAGTCAATCTGGAAAATGTCAAGAACTTTGCAAGTTTCTTCAAGTGAAGTCATAAAAACCATCAAGTGCTATGATGAGGCCTGCCACAGGAAAAGAAGACCCAGAGTTAACCTCTGCTGCAGAGGATAAGTTCATTAGAATTAACCGCCTCAGAAATTGCAGCCCAAATAAATGCATCATAGAGTTCAAGTAACAGACACATTTCAACATCAACTGTTCAGAGGAGACTGCTTGAATCAGGCCTTCATGGTCAATTTGCTGCAAAAAAAAACACTACTAAAGGAAACCAATATGAAGAAGAGACTGGCTTGGGCCAAAAAACACGAGCAATGGATATTAGACCTGTGGCAATCTGTCCTTTGGTCTGGAGTCCAAATTAGAGATTTTTGGTTCCAACATCCGTGTCTTTGTGAGATGCAGAGTAGGTGAATGGAGGATCTCCGCATGTGTGGTTCCCACCGTGAAGCATGGAGGAGAAGGTATGATGGTGTAGAGGTGCTTTGCTGGTGACAACGTCTGTGATTTATTTAGAATTCAAGGCACACTTAACCGGCATGGCCACCACAGCATTCTGCAGCGATACGCCATCCCATCTGCTTTGAGCTTAGTGGGACTATGTTTTTTTTAATAAGACAATGACCCAACACACCTGCAGGCTGTGTAAGGGCTATTTTACCAAGAAGGAGAGTGATGGAGGGCTGCATCAGATGACCTGGCCTCCACAATCACCCTACCTCAACCCAATTGATATGGTTTGGGATGAGGTGGTCCGCAGAGGGAAGATGCTCATCATATGTGGGAACTCCATTATGACTGATGGAAAAACAATCCAGGTGAAGCTAGTTGAGAGAATGCCAAGAGTGTTCAAAGCTGTCTTTAAGGCAAAGGGTGGCTACTTTGAAGAATCTCAAATTTATTTGATTTGTTTAACACTTTATTGGTTAGTGCATGATTCCATATGTGTTTTTTCATAGTGTTGATGTCTTCATTATTATTCTACAATGTAGCAAATAGTGAAAATAACAAAAAACCCTTGAATGAGTAGGTGTGTCCAAACTTTTGACTGGTACTGTATGTGAAGTATGGTTAATTCTACATGAACTGTTACATTTGAAAGTTATCCAAACACTTTGTTTAGAAAAGTTACATGATCAGCAATTACACTCCTCTCATATTACTCTGTGGGCTACTCAATCACATGTATTTATATAGCCCTTCTTACATCAGCTGATGTCACAAAGTGCTGTACAGAAACCCAGCCTAAAACCCCAAACAGCAAGAAATGCAGGTGTAGAAGCACGGTGGCTAGGAAAAACCTAGGAAGAAACCTAGAGAGGAACCAGGCTATAAGGGGTGGCCAGTCCTCTTTTGGCTGTGGAGATTATAACAGAACATGACCAAGATTTTCAAATGTTCATAGATGGCCAGCAGGGTCAAATAATAATAATCACTGTGGTTGTCGAGGGTGCAACAGATCAGCACCTCAGGAGTAAATGTAAGTTGGCTTTTCATAGCTGATCATTCAGAGTATCTCTACCGCTCCTGCTGTCTCTAGAGAGTTGAAAACAGCAGGTCTGGGGCAGGTAGCACGTCCAGTGAAAAGGTCAGGGTTCCATAGCCGCAGGCAGAACAGTTGAAACTGGAGCAGCAGCACAGCCAAGTGGGCTGGGGACAGCAAGGAGTCATCAGGCTAGGTAGTCCTGAGGCATGGTCCTAGGGCTCAGGTCCTCCGAGAGAGAGAAAGAAAGAAAGAGAGAAAAAGAGAGAGCATACCTAAATTCACACAGGACACCGGATAAGACAGGAGAAATACTCCAGATATAACAGACTGACCCTAGCCCCCCGACACATAAACTACTGCAGCATAAATACTGGAGACTGTGACAAGAGGGGTCGGGAGACACTGTGGCCCCGTCCGACGATACCCCCGAACAGGGCCAAACAGGCAGGATATAACTGACCAATGCAGTAGTCCACAGAGTGGTATGAGAAGAGTAACATCCTCCTGCATATCACATCTGTTTGTAGTTATTGCCTGCTGGACCCATAGGTTGAGGCTAGCCTCATCGAGAAACAGGCTTCCCCTAAAACAGGAAGCCTGGGGAAATTCATGGCCGAACAATAGCTAAATAGGGGTGGAGACCCGGTGTAAATCAATGACTCCTTACAACACATTAAACCAATCAAATGCCTTTGTTACGCTCGTCGTTTGAATGAGGAGCGTGGTAGGCGAACATCTTACTAAAAATGAACGCCTAAAAACAACAAAATACAAAACGAACGTAAAGTTCTGCAGGCTACACAGCAACTATACAAAATAAAGATCCCACAAACTAAGGTGGGAAATAGGCTGCCTAAGTATGATCCCCAATCAGAGCCAACAATAGACAGTTGCCTCTGATTGGGAACCATACCAGGCCAAACAAAGAAATGGGAAAACTAGCTTGCCCACCCCAGACACCCTGACCTAACCAAAATAGAGAATTATAAGGATCTCTAAGGTAAGGGCGTGACAGCCTTGCTTGGGCGGAACTCAAATAGTGCTCACTAGATTAGTGTTCTCCTTGCAACAGTGGAAATAGCAGATTTAAACACACATCAAAATAAATTGATGAGTTTCAATGTTGTGTATGGTGCACACTTTCTAGCAAAACATAATTCTGTTTTTCTTCCATGTTCTGTAATATTGCAAACTAGCATACGGAACAACTTTCTGCAAAAGGTGTTTTTCCCAGTCTGAAAACAGTGACAAACACAACACATACATTGTGTTGTGGGGGAGGGTTCTTTAAATGTAACATCCAATCGAAATCTTGTTGCTGTGAGCCAGTGGACCACTCAAACCATTTTTTTTGCAATATAAAATTCTCTAGACCTCCAAGGGTGGCATGACAGTGACGTGATTTTGGAGGTATGGCAACATGAGACTAGGTTAATGCAAACACTGTCATATCCAGGAGAGTCATGCACTCACCCCTCCTTCCACCTGACTGCACCGGTCCATAACCTGTAGTACATTACATAGATGGAAGGTACATTTGTGTCTTTTTGTCGAGAGCAAAACTTTTTCTTTTTTTCAATCAAAAATAATTGTTCTGAAAGCAACTTTTTTCTGACATAAAGGAAGTCAAAGCGGACACCTACGAAGATGGCATCTCAGGTAAGCAGCACTGGGCTGTATTGACGTATCCTAAAAATGACATCTGCTGCTTTATATCTCAGTTATTGTTTTCATATCTATAAAAAATAAGCAGTTTTTTTTTTACTTTTAGAGAGCGAGCTGACCAAGAGGTCAGAAATGTAGATATTGCCAGATGTTCATTGTCTGAGGAACAGGCTGTGGAAGCTTTATTGCCGGCAAAAGTGTACATAACCAGAGGTAATTAAACTGTTCTGTGTTCTTTTTCTCTATCTCTGCCTGTCTCACATGCATTCATTAAAAAACCCTTAAGATGTCAGCTGCTAATTTTCAGATTTACACCACATAAAAACAGCCATTTTCACTGGACTATCTGTTGCTGTCAAGTCATGATTTCCCTGGGGGTTAGCCTTGCAATAACCAAGTGGTGAGACACATAGCCCTCTATATTTAAATGTTTCAGGTACACTCCGATAGGTGTCTGCGTCACATACATTATCTTCTATTGACATTATCTTATATTGCTTGTCCATGTGTCTGTTTTTCAGCATAAAGTACTCTGTAGCCACTTAGTGTGGACATCAGGTGAGACCACACACACAATAACAGTCTCTCTTCTTCACTTCATCCCTCTCCCCCTTCTCCCCTTTCTCCCTAAATCTTCTAGGTTATATCAGCTGTTTTGGTGAACCCCTCCCGCATCTGAACTGGCTGACACAGAGGGCACAGCATGATCATAGGTGAGATGTTACTTGTTCGGGTCAATAGGAAGTATTATTAAAGAGATGCTTTACATTGAAATACAGACAGAGATGTAGTAGTCCCAGAGTTAATGAAATCGGAGTAGATAGCCAGACTGAATTTACGAACGCACCAGAAATTGTTACTTGTATAGTAGAGACTTTTGTTATGACATGTAGCTAGCTAAAGAATGAACCATAATCACAACTCATGACGTTACTACCCTGCATGAATCTGTAGGTAGCTAACCAACCTGGTTCAATATTAGCTAGCCAAGCAAATGGCTCTGAGATACGAATAATAAGATCATACACGTGACGTTAGCTAGTAAACCAACCAGCTAATGTTAGCTAGCTAACAGTACACTTTAACTTGAAATTAAACCACTTTCTTACCCATATACATCATAGATGGACGCGTCTCCTGACAGGGATGCCATGGTTAGAAGATGTAATCCGAAGACAGGTATTTTCTGCATCTCCTTAGCTATCATACCCAAATTTCACTGAACTCGGTCCTCCAGTAAGTGGAGAGCAACACTTTGGCAGTTTTACTACGTGATACAGGATTACCAATACATACTGACCAGCTCAAATAGACAGAGACGTACTATATGGCAGACCAATCCAAACTCATCCCTCGGCATGTCCAGCCCAGTCATTATCTCAGTCAATTTTCAAAGAAAAATGTGGCTTTTTCTGTGGCTAAACCAACTAGGCTCGTAATTTAACAATTGTATTCGTATTTACAGATGGCATTCAAGTTTTTTATTAAGGAAAGTTCACATGTTCGAGAAGGCATTTCAGCCAAAAAACACATTTAGATCAAAACAAAGGTTACGTTCAAACGGCTCTCCTGTGAAGTAGTGACAGGCGAATACGCCTAGTTTCCCGAAGCGTTTCACATATGGAATCATGTAGTTACCAAAAAAAAGTGTTAAATATATTTTATATGTATATTTTATATTTATATTTGAGATAATTCAAAGTTGCCACCCTTAGCCTTGATGACAGCTTTACAAACGCTTGGATTTCACGAGGTAGTCACCTGGAATGCATTTCAATTAACAGGTGTGCCTTGTTGAAAGTTAAATTGTGGAATTTCATTCCTTCTTAATGCGTTTGAGCCAATCAGTTGTGTTGTTACAAGGTAGTGGTGCTATACAGAAGATAGCCTTATTTGGTAAAAGACCAAGTCATATTTTGACAAGAACAGCTCAAATAAGTAAAGGGGAACAACAGTCCATCATTATTTTAAGACATGAAGGTCAGTCAATCTGGAAAATGTCAAGAACTTTGCAAGTTTCTTCAAGTGAAGTCATAAAAACCATCAAGTGCTATGATGAGGCCTGCCACAGGAAAAGAAGACCCAGAGTTAACCTCTGCTGCAGAGGATAAGTTCATTAGAATTAACCGCCTCAGAAATTGCAGCCCAAATAAATGCATCATAGAGTTCAAGTAACAGACACATTTCAACATCAACTGTTCAGAGGAGACTGCTTGAATCAGGCCTTCATGGTCAATTTGCTGCAAAAAAAAACACTACTAAAGGAAACCAATATGAAGAAGAGACTGGCTTGGGCCAAAAAACACGAGCAATGGATATTAGACCTGTGGCAATCTGTCCTTTGGTCTGGAGTCCAAATTAGAGATTTTTGGTTCCAACATCCGTGTCTTTGTGAGATGCAGAGTAGGTGAATGGAGGATCTCCGCATGTGTGGTTCCCACCGTGAAGCATGGAGGAGAAGGTATGATGGTGTAGAGGTGCTTTGCTGGTGACAACGTCTGTGATTTATTTAGAATTCAAGGCACACTTAACCGGCATGGCCACCACAGCATTCTGCAGCGATACGCCATCCCATCTGCTTTGAGCTTAGTGGGACTATGTTTTTTTTAATAAGACAATGACCCAACACACCTGCAGGCTGTGTAAGGGCTATTTTACCAAGAAGGAGAGTGATGGAGGGCTGCATCAGATGACCTGGCCTCCACAATCACCCTACCTCAACCCAATTGATATGGTTTGGGATGAGGTGGTCCGCAGAGGGAAGATGCTCATCATATGTGGGAACTCCATTATGACTGATGGAAAAACAATCCAGGTGAAGCTAGTTGAGAGAATGCCAAGAGTGTTCAAAGCTGTCTTTAAGGCAAAGGGTGGCTACTTTGAAGAATCTCAAATTTATTTGATTTGTTTAACACTTTATTGGTTAGTGCATGATTCCATATGTGTTTTTTCATAGTGTTGATGTCTTCATTATTATTCTACAATGTAGCAAATAGTGAAAATAACAAAAAACCCTTGAATGAGTAGGTGTGTCCAAACTTTTGACTGGTACTGTATGTGAAGTATGGTTAATTCTACATGAACTGTTACATTTGAAAGTTATCCAAACACTTTGTTTAGAAAAGTTACATGATCAGCAATTACACTCCTCTCATATTACTCTGTGGGCTACTCAATCACATGTATTTATATAGCCCTTCTTACATCAGCTGATGTCACAAAGTGCTGTACAGAAACCCAGCCTAAAACCCCAAACAGCAAGAAATGCAGGTGTAGAAGCACGGTGGCAAGGAAAAACCTAGGAAGAAACCTAGAGAGGAACCAGGCTATAAGGGGTGGCCAGTCCTCTTTTGGCTGTGGAGATTATAACAGAACATGACCAAGATTTTCAAATGTTCATAGATGGCCAGCAGGGTCAAATAATAATAATCACTGTGGTTGTCGAGGGTGCAACAGGTCAGCACCTCAGGAGTAAATGTAAGTTGGCTTTTCATAGCTGATCATTCAGAGTATCTCTACCGCTCCTGCTGTCTCTAGAGAGTTGAAAACAGCAGGTCTGGGGCAGGTAGCACGTCCAGTGAAAAGGTCAGGGTTCCATAGCCGCAGGCAGAACAGTTGAAACTGGAGCAGCAGCACAGCCAGGTGGGCTGGGGACAGCAAGGAGTCATCAGGCTAGGTAGTCCTGAGGCATGGTCCTAGGGCTCAGGTCCTCCGAGAGAGAGAAAGAAAGAAAGAGAGAAAAAGAGAGAGCATACCTAAATTCACACAGGACACCGGATAAGACAGGAGAAATACTCCAGATATAACAGACTGACCCTAGCCCCCCGACACATAAACTACTGCAGCATAAATACTGGAGACTGTGACAAGAGGGGTCGGGAGACACTGTGGCCCCGTCCGACGATACCCCCGAACAGGGCCAAACAGGCAGGATATAACTGACCAATGCAGTAGTCCACAGAGTGGTATGAGAAGAGTAACATCCTCCTGCATATCACATCTGTTTGTAGTTATTGCCTGCTGGACCCATAGGTTGAGGCTAGCCTCATCGAGAAACAGGCTTCCCCTAAAACAGGAAGCCTGGGGAAATTCATGGCCATAGCTAAATAGGGGTGGAGACCCGGTGTAAATCAATGACTCCTTACAACACATTAAACCAATCAAATGCCTTTGTTACGCTCGTCGTTTGAATGAGGAGCGTGGTAGGCGAACATCTTACTAAAAATGAACGCCTAAAAACAACAAAATACAAAACGAACGTAAAGTTCTGCAGGCTACACAGCAACTATACAAAATAAAGATCCCACAAACTAAGGTGGGAAATAGGCTGCCTAAGTATGATCCCCAATCAGAGCCAACAATAGACAGTTGCCTCTGATTGGGAACCATACCAGGCCAAACAAAGAAATGGGAAAACTAGCTTGCCCACCCCAGACACCCTGACCTAACCAAAATAGAGAATTATAAGGATCTCTAAGGTAAGGGCGTGACAGCCTTGCTTGGGCGGAACTCAAATAGTGCTCACTAGATTAGTGTTCTCCTTGCAACAGTGGAAATAGCAGATTTAAACACACATCAAAATAAATTGATGAGTTTCAATGTTGTGTATGGTGCACACTTTCTAGCAAAACATAATTCTGTTTTTCTTCCATGTTCTGTAATATTGCAAACTAGCATACGGAACAACTTTCTGCAAAAGGTGTTTTTCCCAGTCTGAAAACAGTGACAAACACAACACATACATTGTGTTGTGGGGGAGGGTTCTTGAAATGTAACATCCAATCGAAATCTTGTTGCTGTGAGCCAGTGGACCACTCAAACCATTTTTTTTGCAATATAAAATTCTCTAGACCTCCAAGGGTGGCATGACAGTGACGTGATTTTGGAGGTATGGCAACATGAGACTAGGTTAATGCAAACACTGTCATATCCAGGAGAGTCATGCACTCACCCCTCCTTCCACCTGACTGCACCGGTCCATAACCTGTAGTACATTACATAGATGGAAGGTACATTTGTGTCTTTTTGTCGAGAGCAAAACTTTTTCTTTTTTTCAATCAAAAATAATTGTTCTGAAAGCAACTTTTTTCTGACATAAAGGAAGTCAAAGCGGACACCTACGAAGATGGCATCTCAGGTAAGCAGCACTGGGCTGTATTGACGTATCCTAAAAATGACATCTGCTGCTTTATATCTCAGTTATTGTTTTCATATCTATAAAAAATAAGCAGTTTTTTTTTTACTTTTAGAGAGCGAGCTGACCAAGAGGTCAGAAATGTAGATATTGCCAGATGTTCATTGTCTGAGGAACAGGCTGTGGAAGCTTTATTGCCGGCAAAAGTGTACATAACCAGAGGTAATTAAACTGTTCTGTGTTCTTTTTCTCTCTCTCTGCCTGTCTCACATGCATTCATTAAAAAACCCTTAAGATGTCAGCTGCTAATTTTCAGATTTACACCACATAAAAACAGCCATTTTCACTGGACTATCTGTTGCTGTCAAGTCATGATTTCCCTGGGGGTTAGCCTTGCAATAACCAAGTGGTGAGACACATAGCCCTCTATATTTAAATGTTTCAGGTACACTCCGATAGGTGTCTGCGTCACATACATTATCTTCTATTGACATTATCTTATATTGCTTGTCCATGTGTCTGTTTTTCAGCATAAAGTACTCTGTAGCCACTTAGTGTGGACATCAGGTGAGACCACACACACAATAACAGTCTCTCTTCTTCACTTCATCCCTCTCCCCCTTCTCCCCTTTCTCCCTAAATCTTCTAGGTTATATCAGCTGTTTTGGTGAACCCCTCCCGCATCTGAACTGGCTGACACAGAGGGCACAGCATGATCATAGGTGAGATGTTACTTGTTCGGGTCAATAGGAAGTATTATTAAAGAGATGCTTTACATTGAAATACAGACAGAGATGTAGTAGTCCCAGAGTTAATGAAATCGGAGTAGATAGCCAGACTGAATTTACGAACGCACCAGAAATTGTTACTTGTATAGTAGAGACTTTTGTTATGACATGTAGCTAGCTAAAGAATGAACCATAATCACAACTCATGACGTTACTACCCTGCATGAATCTGTAGGTAGCTAACCAACCTGGTTCAATATTAGCTAGCCAAGCAAATGGCTCTGAGATACGAATAATAAGATCATACACGTGACGTTAGCTAGTAAACCAACCAGCTAATGTTAGCTAGCTAACAGTACACTTTAACTTGAAATTAAACCACTTTCTTACCCATATACATCATAGATGGACGCGTCTCCTGACAGGGATGCCATGGTTAGAAGATGTAATCCGAAGACAGGTATTTTCTGCATCTCCTTAGCTATCATACCCAAATTTCACTGAACTCGGTCCTCCAGTAAGTGGAGAGCAACACTTTGGCAGTTTTACTACGTGATACAGGATTACCGATACATACTGACCAGCTCAAATAGACAGAGACGTACTATATGGCAGACCAATCCAAACTCATCCCTCGGCATGTCCAGCCCAGTCATTATCTCAGTCAATTTTCAAAGAAAAATGTGGCTTTTTCTGTGGCTAAACCAACTAGGCTCGTAATTTAACAATTGTATTCGTATTTACAGATGGCATTCAAGTTTTTTATTAAGGAAAGTTCACATGTTCGAGAAGGCATTTCAGCCAAAAAACACATTTAGATCAAAACAAAGGTTACGTTCAAACGGCTCTCCTGTGAAGTAGTGACAGGCGAATACGCCTAGTTTCCCGAAGCGTTTCACATATGGAATCATGTAGTTACCAAAAAAAAGTGTTAAATATATTTTATATGTATATTTTATATTTATATTTGAGATAATTCAAAGTTGCCACCCTTAGCCTTGATGACAGCTTTACAAACGCTTGGATTTCACGAGGTAGTCACCTGGAATGCATTTCAATTAACAGGTGTGCCTTGTTGAAAGTTAAATTGTGGAATTTCATTCCTTCTTAATGCGTTTGAGCCAATCAGTTGTGTTGTTACAAGGTAGTGGTGCTATACAGAAGATAGCCTTATTTGGTAAAAGACCAAGTCATATTTTGACAAGAACAGCTCAAATAAGTAAAGGGGAACAACAGTCCATCATTATTTTAAGACATGAAGGTCAGTCAATCTGGAAAATGTCAAGAACTTTGCAAGTTTCTTCAAGTGAAGTCATAAAAACCATCAAGTGCTATGATGAGGCCTGCCACAGGAAAAGAAGACCCAGAGTTAACCTCTGCTGCAGAGGATAAGTTCATTAGAATTAACCGCCTCAGAAATTGCAGCCCAAATAAATGCATCATAGAGTTCAAGTAACAGACACATTTCAACATCAACTGTTCAGAGGAGACTGCTTGAATCAGGCCTTCATGGTCAATTTGCTGCAAAAAAAAACACTACTAAAGGAAACCAATATGAAGAAGAGACTGGCTTGGGCCAAAAAACACGAGCAATGGATATTAGACCTGTGGCAATCTGTCCTTTGGTCTGGAGTCCAAATTAGAGATTTTTGGTTCCAACATCCGTGTCTTTGTGAGATGCAGAGTAGGTGAATGGAGGATCTCCGCATGTGTGGTTCCCACCGTGAAGCATGGAGGAGAAGGTATGATGGTGTAGAGGTGCTTTGCTGGTGACAACGTCTGTGATTTATTTAGAATTCAAGGCACACTTAACCGGCATGGCCACCACAGCATTCTGCAGCGATACGCCATCCCATCTGCTTTGAGCTTAGTGGGACTATGTTTTTTTTAATAAGACAATGACCCAACACACCTGCAGGCTGTGTAAGGGCTATTTTACCAAGAAGGAGAGTGATGGAGGGCTGCATCAGATGACCTGGCCTCCACAATCACCCTACCTCAACCCAATTGATATGGTTTGGGATGAGGTGGTCCGCAGAGGGAAGATGCTCATCATATGTGGGAACTCCATTATGACTGATGGAAAAACAATCCAGGTGAAGCTAGTTGAGAGAATGCCAAGAGTGTTCAAAGCTGTCTTTAAGGCAAAGGGTGGCTACTTTGAAGAATCTCAAATTTATTTGATTTGTTTAACACTTTATTGGTTAGTGCATGATTCCATATGTGTTTTTTCATAGTGTTGATGTCTTCATTATTATTCTACAATGTAGCAAATAGTGAAAATAACAAAAAACCCTTGAATGAGTAGGTGTGTCCAAACTTTTGACTGGTACTGTATGTGAAGTATGGTTAATTCTACATGAACTGTTACATTTGAAAGTTATCCAAACACTTTGTTTAGAAAAGTTACATGATCAGCAATTACACTCCTCTCATATTACTCTGTGGGCTACTCAATCACATGTATTTATATAGCCCTTCTTACATCAGCTGATGTCACAAAGTGCTGTACAGAAACCCAGCCTAAAACCCCAAACAGCAAGAAATGCAGGTGTAGAAGCACGGTGGCTAGGAAAAACCTAGGAAGAAACCTAGAGAGGAACCAGGCTATAAGGGGTGGCCAGTCCTCTTTTGGCTGTGGAGATTATAACAGAACATGACCAAGATTTTCAAATGTTCATAGATGGCCAGCAGGGTCAAATAATAATAATCACTGTGGTTGTCGAGGGTGCAACAGGTCAGCACCTCAGGAGTAAATGTAAGTTGGCTTTTCATAGCTGATCATTCAGAGTATCTCTACCGCTCCTGCTGTCTCTAGAGAGTTGAAAACAGCAGGTCTGGGGCAGGTAGCACGTCCAGTGAAAAGGTCAGGGTTCCATAGCCGCAGGCAGAACAGTTGAAACTGGAGCAGCAGCACAGCCAGGTGGGCTGGGGACAGCAAGGAGTCATCAGGCTAGGTAGTCCTGAGGCATGGTCCTAGGGCTCAGGTCCTCCGAGAGAGAGAAAGAAAGAAAGAGAGAAAAAGAGAGAGCATACCTAAATTCACACAGGACACCGGATAAGACAGGAGAAATACTCCAGATATAACAGACTGACCCTAGCCCCCCGACACATAAACTACTGCAGCATAAATACTGGAGACTGTGACAAGAGGGGTCGGGAGACACTGTGGCCCCGTCCGACGATACCCCCGAACAGGGCCAAACAGGCAGGATATAACTGACCAATGCAGTAGTCCACAGAGTGGTATGAGAAGAGTAACATCCTCCTGCATATCACATCTGTTTGTAGTTATTGCCTGCTGGACCCATAGGTTGAGGCTAGCCTCATCGAGAAACAGGCTTCCCCTAAAACAGGAAGCCTGGGGAAATTCATGGCCGAACAATAGCTAAATAGGGGTGGAGACCCGATGTAAATCAATGACTCCTTACAACACATTAAACCAATCAAATGCCTTTGTTACGCTCGTCGTTTGAATGAGGAGCGTGGTAGGCGAACATCTTACTAAAAATGAACGCCTAAAAACAACAAAATACAAAACGAACGTAAAGTTCTGCAGGCTACACAGCAACTATACAAAATAAAGATCCCACAAACTAAGGTGGGAAATAGGCTGCCTAAGTATGATCCCCAATCAGAGCCAACAATAGACAGTTGCCTCTGATTGGGAACCATACCAGGCCAAACAAAGAAATGGGAAAACTAGCTTGCCCACCCCAGACACCCTGACCTAACCAAAATAGAGAATTATAAGGATCTCTAAGGTAAGGGCGTGACAGCCTTGCTTGGGCGGAACTCAAATAGTGCTCACTAGATTAGTGTTCTCCTTGCAACAGTGGAAATAGCAGATTTAAACACACATCAAAATAAATTGATGAGTTTCAATGTTGTGTATGGTGCACACTTTCTAGCAAAACATAATTCTGTTTTTCTTCCATGTTCTGTAATATTGCAAACTAGCATACGGAACAACTTTCTGCAAAAGGTGTTTTTCCCAGTCTGAAAACAGTGACAAACACAACACATACATTGTGTTGTGGGGGAGGGTTCTTGAAATGTAACATCCAATCGAAATCTTGTTGCTGTGAGCCAGTGGACCACTCAAACCATTTTTTTTGCAATATAAAATTCTCTAGACCTCCAAGGGTGGCATGACAGTGACGTGATTTTGGAGGTATGGCAACATGAGACTAGGTTAATGCAAACACTGTCATATCCAGGAGAGTCATGCACTCACCCCTCCTTCCACCTGACTGCACCGGTCCATAACCTGTAGTACATTACATAGATGGAAGGGACTTCATCACCCATACAGAAACCACCAAGTGCTAACAGTCAGTGTCTGGATAGTATGTGTGAACTGCTTTATAATGTATGTGATATCAACAGAGAGGTATAATTATTTATTTTTTCTTTTTACTTAGGGTAACCTAAATATTGACTGGCTTTCATCAAGCTGCCCTCTCAAGAAAAAGCTTCAAAATCTAACCAGTGCCTGCATGTAACAGTCATCGTCGTCTGATGAGGAAGAATCGGGACAAGCGCAGCGTCGTAAATGTTCATGACTTTTAATAAACTGAACACTGAAACAAAAATAACAACGTGCAAAACGAAACCAAAACAGTCCTGTCAGGTGCAGAACACGAAACAGAAAACAACCACCCACAAAACATAGGTGGGAAAAATCGACCTAAGTATGGTTCCCAATCAGAGACAACGATAGTCAGCTGTCCCTGATTGAGAACCATACCCAGTCAAAACAAAGAAATACAAAACATAGAAACAAGAACATAGAATGCCCACCCCAAATTACACCCTGACCAAACCAAAATAGAGACATAAAAACCTCTCTAAGGTCAGGGCGTGACAGTACCAGCCCCCCCCCCCCCCCCCCCCCCCCAAAGGTGCAAAACCAGAACCTATAGGGGAGGGTATGGGTGGGCATTTCTCCGTGGTGGCGGCTCTGGTGCGGGACGTAGACCCCGCTCCACCTCTGGCTTGGCCCACTTTGGTGGCGCCTCTAGTGCGAGGACCCTTGCCGCCGACCCCGGACTGGGGACTGTGGAACCTCGTTGCGGGCCCCGGACTGGGCACCCTCGTTGCGGACCCCGGACTGAGGACCCTCGCTGCGGGCCTCGGACTGGGCACCCTCGTTGCGGGCCCCGGACTGGGCACCCTCGTTGCGGGCCCCGGACTGGGCACCCTCGTTGCGGGCCCCAGACTGGGCACCCTCGTTGGAGGCTCCGGACTGGAGGGCGTCGCTGGAGGCTCCGGACTGGAGGGTGACTCTGGAGGCTCCAGTCAGGAGGGCGACTCTGGAGGCTCCGGACTGGAGGGCGACTATGTAGGCACCGGACTGGAGACTGTCATGGAGGGAGGAGATGCAGAGACAGCCTGGTGCGTGGGGCTGCCCCAGGGCCAACCAGGCTGGGGAGACCTACAGGAGGCCTGGTGGTGTGTAGAGGAGGCACAGGATGAACCGGGCTGTGGGGGAGCACTGGAGCTCTGGTGCACAGCTTTGGCACCACTCCTCCAGGCTGAATGCCCACTTTAGCCCGGCCCCTCCAGAGTGCAGGCACAGGTCGAACCGGGCTGTGGGGGAGCACTGGAGATCTGGTGCTTACAACTCGCACCTCTCCACTGGGCTCAATGCCCACTTTAGCCCAGCACGGGCGGAGCACAGGCATAGGACGAACTGAACAGCACACCGGAGACACAGTGCGCAGAGCCGGCGCAGGATACCCTGGGCCGAAACGGCACACCGGAGACCAAGCGCGCTGAGCTGCCACAATCCACCCTGGCTGGATGCTCACTCTCGCATGGCACTTGCGGAGGGCTGGCATATAGCGCACCGGGCTATGAGCACGCCCTGGAGACACCGTGTGCTTTTTCAGCGGCAATATTCCCCAGCCTGGGTCCCTTTCCGTCCAGTCATACAATAAGTTTTGTAAACATTCCTATGTTGATGATGTAAGGAATATTTGCTGGTCTGTGGTGTGTAATGAGTGAGGAGCAACCAGACGCTAGACTTAACACATTTATGAAATTGCTCATTCCAGTTAAGCATGCACCCATTAAGAAAATTACTGTCAAAATGGTTAAATCCCAATGGACTGATGAGGAATAGAAAATATTGTATGGTTTAGAGGGATGAGGCAAAAGGAATGGCAAATAAGTCTGGCTGCACAACCGATTGGCAAACATACTACAAATAGAGATGGTGCCGGAGATGATGGCTGCCGTCTTATTGGCTCTTAACCAACTGTGCTATTTGGTTTGTTTTTTCACATTGTTTGTAACTTATTTTGTACATAATGTTGCTGCTACCATCTCTTATGACCAAAAAGAGCTTCTGGACATAATAACAGCTATTACTCACCTCGAATTTGACAAATCATTTTTCTTTTAACTTCTTCGGGATATGGGGCAGCATTTTCACTTTTGGATAAATAGCGTGCCCAAATTCAACTTCCTGCTACTCATCCCCAGAATATAAGATATGCATATCATTAGTAGATTTGGATAGAAAACACTCGGAAGTTTCTAAAACTGTTTGAATCATGTCTGTGAGTATAACAGAATGTATGTAGCAGGCAAAACCCAGAGGACAAACCATTCAGATTTTTTTTTTGAGGTCACTGTCTATTCAATGAGTTTCATTGGGAAACTAGATTTCTAAGGGACTTGTTTGCAGTTCCTACCGCTTCCACTGGATGTCACCAGTCTTTAGAAATTGGTTGAGGTTATTCCTTTGTGTAATGAAGAAGTACGGCCATGTTGAAAGAGTGTCACGTCATGTGTACTTTTTGAGAGAGGCGCATGACTCGAAAAGTAGCGTCAGTTTGTTGTCTTCCTGTATTGAACACAGATAGTCCCGTCTTCTATTTGATCAATTATTAACGTTTAAAAATACCTAAAGTTGTATTACAAAAGTAGTTTGAAATGTTTTGGCAAAATTTACAGGTAACTTTTGAGATATTTTGTAGTGACAAGTTGGAAGCTGTGTTTTTCTGGATCAAACGCGCCAAATAAATTGACATTTTGGATATATATTGGCGGAATTAATCGAACAAAATGACCATTTGTGATGTTTATGGGACATATTGGAGTGCCAACAAAAGATGCTCGTCAAAGGTAAGGCATGATTTATATTTTATTTCTGCGTTTTGTGTGGTGCCTGCAGGGTTGAAGTATGCTACTCTCTCTTTGTTTACTGTTGTGCTATCATCAGATAATAGCATCTTATGCTTTCTCCAAAAAGCCTTTTTGAAATCTGACATGTTGGCTGGATTCACAACGAGTGTAGCTTTAATTTGGTATCTTACATGTGTCATTTAATGAAGGTTTGATTTTTATAGTATTTTATTTGAATTTGGCGCTCTGCATTTTCCCTGGCTATTGGCCAAGTAGGACGCAAGCGTCCAGCCTATCCCAGAGAGGTTTAAAACTCGTTTTTCAACCACTTCACAGATTTCTTGTTAAATAACAAACTATAGTTTTGGCAAGTCTGTTAGGACATCTACTTTGTGCATTTCCCAACAATTGTTTACAGACAGATTATTTCACTTATCATTCACTGCATCAGACTTCCAGTGGGTCAGAAGTTTATATACACTAAATTGACTGTGCCTTTAAACAGCTTGGAAAAATACAGAAAATGATATAATGGCTTTAGAAGTTTCTGATAGGCTAATTGACAGTCATATTAGACAATTGGAGGTGTACCTGTGATGTATTTCAAACCCTACCTTCAAACTCAGTGCCTCTTTGCTTGACATCATGGGAAAATCAATAGAAATCAGCCAAGACCTCAGAAAAAGAGTTCTAGACTTCCACAAGTCTGGTTCATCCTTGGGAGCAATTTCGAAACGTCTGAAGGTACCACGTTCATCTGTACAAACAATAGTAAGCAAGTATAAACACCATGGGACCACGCAGACGTCATAACGCTCAGGAAGGAGACACGTTCTGTCTCCTAGAGACAGGCATGTACACATGCTACATGTACACAAATAATGACTGATGATTGGTTGAGAGGAATTGATTATTATTGTTAGACTTCAGTTCAGCTTTTGACATTATCTATCATAATCTGCTGCTGGAAAAAACGTATGTGTTATGGTTTTACATCCCCTGCTATATTGTGGATTGAGAGTTACCTGTCTAACAAAATACAACGAGTGTTCTCCTCTTGAAGATAAGGGGGCACTATTTTTATGTTTGGAAAAATAACGTTCGCAAAGTAAACAGCCTATTTCTCAGGACCAGATGCTGGAATATGCATATACTTGACAGATTAGGATAGAAAACACTCTAAAGTTTCCAAAACTGTCAAAATTTTGTCTGTGAGTTAAACAGAACTGATAATTGCAGACTAAAACCTGAGGAAAATCCAATCAGGAAGTGCCCCTGTTTTTGAAACCTCTCTGTTGTTATGCATCCCTATTGCCCATTTAAAGGGATATCAAACAGATTCCTTTTCTATGGCTTCCCTAAGGTGTCAACAGCCTTTAGACATAGTTTCAGGCTTTTATTTTGAAGAATGAGCGTGAACGACCACATTGCGTAAGTGGAGAGGTGGGGGCTCTCAGAGTGAGCTGTGCGCAAAAGGGAAAGGTGGTCATTGTCATTCCCGGTCCTAGTGAAAAGCCAACTGTCCCGGTTGATATATTATCAAATAGATATTTGAAAAACACCGTGAGGATTGATTATAAAAAACGTTTGACATTTTTCTGTGGACATTATGGATATAATTTGGAATTTTTGTCTGCGTTGTCGTGACCGCTCTTTCCGGTGGATTCCTGGGCATAACGCACCAAACTAACGGAGGTATTTGGATATAAAAAATGTAATAATGGAACAAAAGGAACATTTGTTGTCTAATTGGGAGTCTCGCGAGTGAAAACATCCGAAGATCATCAAAGGTAAAAGATTAATTTGATTGCTTCTCTGATTTTCGTGACCAAGTTACCTGATGCTAAGTGTACTTATTGTTTTGTCGAGCGATCGATAAACTTACACAAATGCTTGTATTGCTTTCGCTGTACAGCATAATTTCAAAATCTGAGACGACAGGTGGATTAACAAAAGGCTAAGCTGTGTTTTGCAATAGGGCACTTGTGATTTCATGAATATGAATATTTTCTAGTAATATTATTTGACTGTGGCGCTATGCTATTCAGCGTTGCTGATGACAATTATACCGGATCCGGGATGGGTGGTTCAGAGAGGTTAAGGGAAAGCCAACAATTTCCTACCATCGTCAGCTTCCTCTCAGCTTGTGCGAAGTAAAAGTTATTGCATGTGATGTTGTGGCCACGGAGTCCCTGTGTCACGTCCAGTGGGTCCTCCATCTGGCTTCCCTGTAAACACTTGCAAGTTCCAAACGTATGATGAAGCATTATCACAGGGAGCTTAGATTTCGATTCCATATTTTGCAGGTTTAGACAGTATGTACTGCCTGAAGGGGCAGCGGCCCCTAAATAACATAAGCTGCTCATCAACAGTAACGTTGGGCCCAAGGGCAAGAACCCCAAAGTATTCATGTAAATGAGTTCGGTCCATCTCCTTCCAACTCTCTCCAAAAACACGCCTTCCCTCCAAATTAGTGCAGTCCAGAATGATTTTCTGGATGGTGTTTGGGATGAACAGTTGACAAAAAATACTTTATGTCCTGCATATGAGTAACCATCCTCACATTGGCAGCCATTTGGGGTGGGTCATTCCTTGATTAAGAAGACATCCATATTGATGAGCTGGTTGTTGATTTTATTTAGTTTATTTAGTAAATATTTTCTTGCATTCTTGCATTAATAAGGGCTTGTAAGTAAGCATTTCAAGGTAAGGTCTACAACTGTTGTATTCGGCGCATGTGACAAATACACATTTATTTGATTTAGCTGTGGTCAGCTTGGCTTGGAAGGTCAGCGCAGGCTTTAGCCTACACATGTAACTGAATTAGCTGACCATCTTGAGATGGTGAGTCAGTCAGAAGGGGAGAAGTCCTTAACTTCAAAACTTTGTTCTCTCCATAGCAAAGCTAACTTAGCTTACTCGCTACTGCCCTTGTTTGTTGTGATTGAGAGGCAAAGACACACCCAAGAAACATTCACATCAAACCACACCCACAAGACAACTCTTGCTTGGATATAGTCATGGCCGCTACCATTTCTTAATAATGATCATTGTTGAAAAATGAATGCCAAATCAGGAAGTACAGTCACCCTTTAAGGGTGTAGATTCAGGAGTGTGCCAAAGCCTTTAGTGTTTCTGTTCTCAGGTGTGGATTTTCTGTTGGCACCACAATATCAGAACATTTTACTGCATGTTGCTAGGATGAGCATTAGTAAAACATATTTAGGGTTTGAGCCTAAGCAAACAGATTTTGAATGCTGTATTAGGTGCTCATTAAAAATAGATAAGCCAATTCCGCTCAAGATGGACCAAAATGTAGTGATGAGGCTAAGGCCTAGGAGTCTGCCCAATTTCACTGGAGAGTGGAGTGAAGCACTTTGGATCTTTATATGAGATTAAATATTTAATATGATAATACTAAGTTAGGCACTAAACAGACCTTTACCATCAGAATCTACGGTTGATTATTAATTTATCACTGACCATCACTCAGCATACTTAGTGTAGAGCTATGTTCCTCATTAGCAAGAAACTTCATTGAATATATATAGTTATACAGTTGAGCCTATCTTGTAAATAGTTTGCCTATGGTAATAACAACGTAAATATATTATTTATGAACAACCACATGTAAAGGTTTTTTGGGGGGGGCAACATTTAAGTTGCCCTTGTGCTACGAGTTACTCAACTACTTTGGTAACCAGTATAAAACTACCCCGCTTTACATGGTTTCATATGAATAATTCATGTAGGGTGACTTTGTACTGTGTGACCAGTTTCCCCTACGTCCCATAGTGAAATGCAGACTGTTTACAATAACACTGTTTTTAGCTAAAGTTGTTACAGTATCGTGTGATGCAGTCTCATTTGACCGAACTGTTTGTCATATTTATTTGCTTTGAGTCAGTGGTGCCTGCGTCATAAAGGACCTTGTCTTTTCCAATGACAATGGGCTCGTGCCCTCTATCTCAGTTCCCCACTCCCTTGACCCTTGTCACTCACAGCTTTCGATGACAACTGGCTCACCACGAATAAGGAAAATACTTTAGACCTTATTAACCACACCTAATGAAGCACTGTCCTTGATTAAGACAGAATTTGATGATATCAACTTGAAGTCTTGTTTTTTAGCTTAAATAATATGAGAACCACATTTTCAACGGTTATTATGTGCAAAGATAATTAATTGTTAAGTTCAGATGGCATGGCATGAGTCTGTAATCTATCAATCATCGACGCATCCAATACTTGGTGACTTGTATGTGTGAGTACACTAGGCAGGAACCTAGGATGAAACCTAGAGAGGAACCAGGCTCTGAGGGGTGGCCAGTCCTCCTTTGGCTGCGCCAGGTTGAGATTATAACAGTACATGGCCAAGATGTTCAAAGGTTCATAGATGACCAGCAGGGTGAAATAATAATAATAATCACAGTGGTTGTAGAGGGTGCAACAGGTCAGCACCTCAAGAGTAAACATGAACAGTTTAGAGTTCCATAGCCGCAGGCAGAACAGTTGAAACTGGAACAGCAGCAAGGCCAGGTGGACTGGGGACAGCAAGGAGTCATCATGTCAGGTAGTCCTGACGCATGGTCCTAGGGCTCAGGTCCTCTGAGAGAGCGAAAGAGAGAATTAGAGAGAGCATACATAAATAAACACAGGACACCGGATAAGACAGAAGAAGTACTCCAGATATAACAAACTGACCCTAGCCCCCGACACATAAACTACTGCAGCATAAATACTGGAGGCTGAGACAGGAGGGGTCAGGAGACACTGTGGCCCCATCCGATGAGACCCCCGGACAGGGCCAAAAAAGAAGGATATAGCATCACCCACTTTGCCAAAGCTCTACACAATCTTGTGCTGCTGAGGTATAATAAACACATATATATATATATATATATATATATATATATGAGGGAACATAAGGTTGAATATATTATTATAGACCTGCTAGATCTACTGTCTCTTTTATATTATGACATTTCAGCTAGATCTACTGTCTCTATTATATGATAACAGACCAGCTAGATCTACTGTCTTTATTATATTACAACAGACCAGCTGTATCTACTGTCTCCATTTCACTTTGGCCATTGATGTGGTCCTGCCCTCTCCTCAACAGCCTCAAATAGGCTATTTCATGTGGGTTGAGGTGGGGCGGCAGACACACGCATCTCACATTTCATGACATTACATGTTTATATTTTGCTTCTACAATTTAAAAAAAATCACAAATAATATTTTATATTATTAATTTCAAACAAGGGCATTAGCATGATAAGAATTTACCAGTCCAAAACGATGTCCTCTCCCGTTAAAAAATATTCCTCCACAATCGCTAAATGAAGCATCCTACAACAATCTCTCTCACCTTCCCAATCAATGTATTCTAAAATGGTGTGTACATCTGTATATCTAGACTTAGATTTAGCTTTCCCTGACTTAGTTGCCATAATGATTGATATATAAACAGCTGAATCTGCGCGTTTACCAAACAATGCAATGCGTAATATGTGTTTCTCCTTTCGGTGTGAAAGTTCAATAGGGAATGACTCACTTTACGCAGGAGCTTACTACATGGGTTGGTCTTGCAACACATAAACATGGCATATTGCCATTTAGCTCAGCTCATTGGCTATCTACCCAGCTAGATTTCAAGACAATCAGTGGTCATTGGGTTAAAAGACAGTCAATCAACGAAACAGCGGGCAAATCATTGGTGCACAATGATGTCATGACTTGTTGTCTTCATATTGGTTTCTTTCAGTCAATACGTCCCTCGAAATGGCCCATCACGTTTGATTGTGTTACAAACAAACCAGTTGATTGAAGTGAAACCAAACATGACTGGAAAAGTCACGTTCTGTGTTGGTTATTTACCTGGAATGTGTCGTTGAAAATGGAATGAGACGGAATTCACGACACAAGCGGTTCACAAAATGTTTCGTGTTAGGCTATAAAAACGTTTTTTATCAAACAAAAGATAATTCATTGTGTAACAATGACCATTGGAATTGCAAACAGATGAAGATCGTCAAAGGTAAACAATTTATTTTAATGCAGTTTGTGAGTATGTTACGCCTGTGCTGGTTAAATTTTTTTGTATTTTTTATGGGGCTCTATGCTCAGATAATCGCATCGTATTCTTTCGCAGTGAATCATTTTTTAAATCTGACAACGCAGTTGGATTAGCAAGATTCTAGGCTTTCGATACGTGAGACACTTGTATTTTCATGAATGTTTAATATGACTATTTATGTAGCGATCACCGTATGTTGTGGAATTTCAGCCCGCTAGCGGGTTCCATGCGCAGGGAGGTTAAGGTAAAGACTCAAAACTCAGGATTCTGTAAAAGCATACCACAATGAGGATATGTGTTTACTTATAGCTTCCTGTGCCAACCGGAAGTGCCATAATTGGTGCCACAGGGGCTGTTTCGAAGGGTTAAAAAAGTCAGATCTTTCCAAAACTTCATATGTGCGATTAGGCAACCCTCATGAACGGTAAATCAGTCATGACTCCCATAAAATTTAAAAAGAAAACTAAATCACACACACACACACAGCTTGGAAGGAGGGCCACATTGGGGTGCGTAAGACAGACAGTGCTTGCACATTGTGTTGCACACATTGGATGCTGCCGGTAGAGATAATGTGGCCCAGGAAAGAGACTTAGGATACATGGAATTGGATACACACACTTCTCAATCTTGACTTTTAGTTGGCTCTGCAGGAGTCATCTCAGGACTTGGCGGATGTGCAGGATGTGTTCCGGAAAGATCTTGGAGAAGATCAGGATGTGGTTGAGGTAAACAAAGACAAACTGATTCAACATATCTCTAAGAGTGTCATTGACTAATGCTTAGAAGACTGCCGGTGAGTTTGATAATCCGAATGGCATGAGTAAATACTCATAGTGGCCCTAGGGGTGTTAAAAGAAGTTTGCCATTCATCTCATTTCCTGATTCTCATCAGATTGTAAGCGTTGTGGAGGTCCAGTTTGGTGAATAATTGGGCCCACTGGGCCAGCACCAAGGCGGCGGACATAAGGGGTAGGGAGTAAAGGTTCTTCATCGTAATCCTGCCCTTGGTAGTCGATGCAGTGACGTAGATCTCATCCTTCTTTCTCAGATAGAGGAACCTGCATCCGGTGTGGATGTTGAGGAGCAAATTAAACCTGCCTCCAGTGACTCCCGGATGTAATTGTCCATGATTGCAGCTTCAGGAATCGAGAGGGAGTAAAGACGCCCCCGAGTAGGGGTGTAGCCAGGTAGGAGTTCTATGGCACAGTCGTATGGAAGATGCCTCTTACTGAAGGCCTCCCGGAGGTCAAATTATTCGCGAGGGAGAGCAGCTAAGTCTTGGTATTCAATGGAGGCAGGGGGACGTGGTGAGGCTCTAGGGGGGATCTTAGACATTTAGTCTGGCAGTTGTCAATAGAACACAGTAATAAATTAAACAATAATCAAAAAAATGTTTTGCATGAAATTGTAAAGGAAATCAAAAAGTGTTCACAGAAAAAACATTTGTGCAATAAAAGTTTTTTTAATTCAAGCTACAGTAGAAATAATACGAACTTTGTACTATCTCCAACTACTGTTACTACAAGTTCTAATATGTGGATGGGGGAGTGAAGGCCAAGTCCTGCTCCAAGTTGGGCATAGATATGCTGTATGGCAAAGTGTTACTGCCAAGCATTGCATCCAAAGGGGACCGTCCGTGGTAATTGTGCCAACTGCTGTAGGCTAGCTGTACAAAAGGCTGCTGCCACATTTGGTTGACAAGGTCGTGGAACATTGTCTCCTGTGAGGCTTGCAATGCCCTCTGCCAGGTGCGATTCTCTGCCCTGGCCTCTTTTTTTGCCAACAGAGCCTTCTCCTGTAGCTTTTCCTCATGTAGTCTATGCAGTCGACTGAGCTCCACCTCTTGTTTCCGGTAGGCCTAGTCCATGGACTCCATGTGGGCTGGAAATGTTTCTGCCATCACCTCAGAGGCCACCTCGATTATAGTCTTTGCCATCTTTTTGGAGGATGTACTATTAGCAGTGTCTGGTGTGATTGTGTTTATGTATACACTGACTCAGTGACTGGGTTCATTAGGACTTGCATAGACGATGTTGTTCCCCTGTGGCGATTAAAATAAAAAATGTGGATAGATGGCAGCATTCGCCCCCAAAACTGAAAGTGCAAACCATCGTATTTTACCATGGCAAGGTGACTGGAAACATGGACGTGTACAAACAGACTAGCTACGACCTCCGTAAGGCAATCAGATGCAAAACGACAGTACAGGGACAAAGTGGACTCGCAATTCAATGGCTCAGACACGAGACATATGTGGCAGGGACTCCAGACAATAACGGATTATGAAGAGAAAGCCAGCCACCGATGCCTCACTCCCTGACAAACTAAACACTTTCTTCAATTTTCTTTGAGGAAAACAACATTGAGCCGCCGAGATGGGCCCCCACGCTTGCGAGGACTTTGTGTTCTCGTTCTCCGTGGCCAAATTGAGTAAGTAATGTAACCATGTTAACCCCTGCAAGGCTGCCAGCCCAAACTGCATCCCAAGCCATGTCCTCGGAGCATGTGCAGAGCAGCTGGCTGGAGTGTTTTACGTACATGTTCAATCTCTCCATATGCCAGTATGTTGTCCACACTTTCTTCAAGATGTCCACCAATGTTCCTGTACCCAAGAAAGCGAAAGTAACTGAAATAAATGACTATCACCCCGTAGCACTGACTTCTGTCAACATAAAGTGCTTTGAGAGGCCAGTTATGTACCATTTCACCTTCACCTTACCCACCACAATTTGCATATTGCCCCAACAATCGCCTTTGCACTGCACATTGGCCTATTCCATTTGGACAAGAGAAAAACCTAAACAAAGAATGCTGTTCATCGACTACAGCTCAGCCTTCAACACCATAGGTCCCTCCAAGCTCATCACTAAGCTCAGGGCCGTGGGTCTGAACCCCTCCTGGATTTCCTCACATAAAACACAGAATAATAATAGACAAGAACAAGGAGGTGAGAGCCCTGGAAAATAACTTCTCCTTCAACGTCAACAAAATTAAGGAGCTGATTGTGTACTACAGGAGACAGCAGAGAAAGCATGCCCCCATCCACATCAACGGGGCCGCAGTGTAGAAGGTCAAAAGCTTCAAGTTCCTCTGCGTGAAATGTTCCCTTCTCACCTCAGGAGGCTAAATAAATGTGTCTTGGCCCCTAAGAACAAACTTCTACAGATACACTAGTGACAGCATCCTGTCGGGCTGTATCACCGCCTGGTATGTCATTTGCACCCTCCGAAACAACAGGGCTCTCCAGAGGCTGGTGTAGTCAGCCCACCGCATCACCGTGGGCACGCGATGTCCAAGTCTAAGTCCAAGAAGATCATCAAGGACCTCAGCCATCCAAGCTAAGTCCTGTTCATGCTACCATCTAGAAGGTGGAAACAGTACAGTTGCATCAGCGCTGGGACCGAGAGACTGAGAAAAAGCTTCTATCTCCATGCCATCAGACTGTTAAACATATAACACTGTACAGCCTCCGCCCAGTACCCTGCCCTGAACCTGAGTCACTGTTCTAGCTGGCTTACCTCCTGGTACTCCACCATGCACCATAGAGACTGCTGCACTATGTACAGAGTCATTAAACTCTAGTCACTTTAATAATGTTTACATACTGTTTCACCGACTTTATATGGGCCTTCAGAAAGTATTCACACGCTTGACTTTTTCCTAAAAGGAAGTAATTAAGGAGTAAAAATGTGCTTAACAAGTCATAATAAGTTGCATGGACTCACTTGGTGTGCAATAATAGTGGTTAACATGATTTTTGAATGAAAAAATTAGCAGATGGTTGAAGTTATACATTACACTTTGGATGGTATCAATACACTCAGTCACTCTACAAAGATACAGGTGTCCTTCTTAACTCAGCTGCTGGAGACGAAGGAGACCGCTCAGGGATTTCACCTTGAGGCCAATGGTGACTTTAAAACAGTCACAGAGTTAAATGAATGGCTGTGATAGGAGAAAACTGAGGATGGATCAACAACAATACTAACCTAAGTAGCAGGGTCAAAAAAAGGAAGCCTGTACAGAATAACAATATTCCAAAATATGCAACAAGGCACTAAAGTAATATTGCAAAAAAAATTGGCAAATCGATCGTCTTTTTGTCCTGAATACAAAGTGTTATTGTCACGCCCTGACCTTAGAGAGCCGTTTTATTTCTCTATTTGGTTAGGACAGGGTGTGACGTGGGGTAGACATTCTATGTTTTGTATTTCCGCGTGTTTGGCCGAGTGTGTTTCCCAATCAGAGGCAGCTGTCTATCGTTGTCTCTGATTGGGAATCATATTTCTCTTCCAGCGGCGACAGAGATGGCCGCCTCGCTTCGCATTCCTAGGAAACTATGCAGTTTTTTGTTTTTTTACGTGTTATTTCTTACATTAGTACCCCAGGTCATCTTAGGTTTCATTACATACAGTCGAGAAGAACTACTGAATATAAGATCAGCGTCAACTCACCATCAGTACGACCAAGAATATGTTTTTCGCGACGCGGATCCTGTGTTCTGCCTTACAAACAGGACAACGGAGCGGATCCCATGCAGCGACCCAAAAAAACGACTCCGAAAAAGAGGGAAACGAGGCGGTCTTCTGGTCAGACTCCGGAGACGGGCACACCGTGCACCACTCCCTAGCATTCTTCTTGCCAATGTCCAGTCTCTTGACAACAAGGTTGATGAAATCCGAGCAAGGGTAGCATTCCAGAGGGACATCAGAGACTGTAACGTTCTTTGCTTCACGGAAACGTGGCTCACTGGAGAGACGCTATCCGAGGCGGTGCAGCCAACGGGTTTCTCCACGCATCGTGCAGACAGAAACAAACATCTTTCTGGTAAGAAGAGGGGCGGGGGCGTATGCCTTATTGCTAACGTGACATGGTGTGATGAAAGAAACATACAGGAACTCAAATCCTTCTGTTCACCTGATTTAGAATTCCTCACAATCAAATGTAGACTGCATTATCTACCAAGAGAATTCTCTTCGATTATAATCACAGCCGTATATATCCCCCCCAAGCAGACACATCGATGGCTCTGAATGAACTTTATTTGACTCTTTGCAATCTGGAAACCATTTATCCGGAGGCTGCATTCATTGTAGCTGGGGATTTTAACAAAGCTAATCTGAAAACAAGACTCCCTAAATTTTATCAGCATATCGATTGCGCAACCAGGGGTGGAAAGACCTTGGATCATTGTTACTCTAACTTCCGCGACGCATATAAGGCCCTGCCCCGCCCCCCTTTCGGAAAAGCTGACCACGACTCCATTTTGTTGATCCCTGCCTACAGACAGAAACTAAAACAAGTGGCTCCCACGCTGAGGTCTGTCCAACGCTGGTCCGACCAAGCTGACTCCACACTCCAAGACTGCTTCCATCACGTGGACTGGGACATGTTTCGTATTGCGTCAGACAACAACATTGACGAATACGCTGATTCGGTGTGCGAGTTCATTAGAACGTCGTTGCCATAGCAACGATTAAAACATTCCCTAACCAGATACCGTGGATTGATGGCAGCATTCGCGTGAAACTGAAAGCGCGAACCACTGCTTTTAATTAGGGCAAGGTGTCTGGTAACATGACCGAATACAAACAGTGCAGCTATTCCCTCCGCAAGGCTATCAAACAAGCTAAGCGTCAGTACAGAGACAAAGTAGAATCTCAATTCAACGGCTCAGACACAAGAGGCATGTGGCAGGGTCTACAGTCAATCACGGACTACAGGAAGAAATCCAGCCAATCCATCCAGATAGAGGAACCTGCATCCGGTGTGGATGTTGAGGAGCAAATTAAACCTGCCTCCAGTGACTCCCGGATGTAATTGTCCATGATTGCAGCTTCAGGAATCGAGAGGGAGTAAAGACGCCCCCGAGTAGGGGTGTAGCCAGGTAGGAGTTCTATGGCACAGTCGTATGGAAGATGCCTCTTACTGAAGGCCTCCCGGAGGTCAAATTATTCGCGAGGGAGAGCAGCTAAGTCTTGGTATTCAATGGAGGCAGGGGGACGTGGTGAGGCTCTAGGGGGGATCTTAGACATTTAGTCTGGCAGTTGTCAATAGAACACAGTAATAAATTAAACAATAATCAAAAAAATGTTTTGCATGAAATTGTAAAGGAAATCAAAAAGTGTTCACAGAAAAAACATTTGTGCAATAAAAGTTTTTTTAATTCAAGCTACAGTAGAAATAATACGAACTTTGTACTATCTCCAACTACTGTTACTACAAGTTCTAATATGTGGATGGGGGAGTGAAGGCCAAGTCCTGCTCCAAGTTGGGCATAGATATGCTGTATGGCAAAGTGTTACTGCCAAGCATTGCATCCAAAGGGGACCGTCCGTGGTAATTGTGCCAACTGCTGTAGGCTAGCTGTACAAAAGGCTGCTGCCACATTTGGTTGACAAGGTCGTGGAACATTGTCTCCTGTGAGGCTTGCAATGCCCTCTGCCAGGTGCGATTCTCTGCCCTGGCCTCTTTTTTTGCCAACAGAGCCTTCTCCTGTAGCTTTTCCTCATGTAGTCTATGCAGTCGACTGAGCTCCACCTCTTGTTTCCGGTAGGCCTAGTCCATGGACTCCATGTGGGCTGGAAATGTTTCTGCCATCACCTCAGAGGCCACCTCGATTATAGTCTTTGCCATCTTTTTGGAGGATGTACTATTAGCAGTGTCTGGTGTGATTGTGTTTATGTATACACTGACTCAGTGACTGGGTTCATTAGGACTTGCATAGACGATGTTGTTCCCCTGTGGCGATTAAAATAAAAAATGTGGATAGATGGCAGCATTCGCCCCCAAAACTGAAAGTGCAAACCATCGTATTTTACCATGGCAAGGTGACTGGAAACATGGACGTGTACAAACAGACTAGCTACGACCTCCGTAAGGCAATCAGATGCAAAACGACAGTACAGGGACAAAGTGGACTCGCAATTCAATGGCTCAGACACGAGACATATGTGGCAGGGACTCCAGACAATAACGGATTATGAAGAGAAAGCCAGCCACCGATGCCTCACTCCCTGACAAACTAAACACTTTCTTCAATTTTCTTTGAGGAAAACAACATTGAGCCGCCGAGATGGGCCCCCACGCTTGCGAGGACTTTGTGTTCTCGTTCTCCGTGGCCAAATTGAGTAAGTAATGTAACCATGTTAACCCCTGCAAGGCTGCCAGCCCAAACTGCATCCCAAGCCATGTCCTCGGAGCATGTGCAGAGCAGCTGGCTGGAGTGTTTTACGTACATGTTCAATCTCTCCATATGCCAGTATGTTGTCCACACTTTCTTCAAGATGTCCACCAATGTTCCTGTACCCAAGAAAGCGAAAGTAACTGAAATAAATGACTATCACCCCGTAGCACTGACTTCTGTCAACATAAAGTGCTTTGTCCTGAATACAAAGTGTTATTGTCACGCCCTGACCTTAGAGAGCCGTTTTATTTCTCTATTTGGTTAGGACAGGGTGTGACGTGGGGTAGACATTCTATGTTTTGTATTTCCGCGTGTTTGGCCGAGTGTGTTTCCCAATCAGAGGCAGCTGTCTATCGTTGTCTCTGATTGGGAATCATATTTCTCTTCCGGCGGCGACAGAGATGGCCGCCTCGCTTCGCATTCCTAGGAAACTATGCAGTTTTTTGTTTTTTTACGTGTTATTTCTTACATTAGTACCCCAGGTCATCTTAGGTTTCATTACATACAGTCGAGAAGAACTACTGAATATAAGATCAGCGTCAACTCACCATCAGTACGACCAAGAATATGTTTTTCGCGACGCGGATCCTGTGTTCTGCCTTACAAACAGGACAACGGAGCGGATCCCATGCAGCGACCCAAAAAAACGACTCCGAAAAAGAGGGAAACGAGGCGGTCTTCTGGTCAGACTCCGGAGACGGGCACACCGTGCACCACTCCCTAGCATTCTTCTTGCCAATGTCCAGTCTCTTGACAACAAGGTTGATGAAATCCGAGCAAGGGTAGCATTCCAGAGGGACATCAGAGACTGTAACGTTCTTTGCTTCACGGAAACGTGGCTCACTGGAGAGACGCTATCCGAGGCGGTGCAGCCAACGGGTTTCTCCACGCATCGTGCAGACAGAAACAAACATCTTTCTGGTAAGAAGAGGGGCGGGGGCGTATGCCTTATTGCTAACGTGACATGGTGTGATGAAAGAAACATACAGGAACTCAAATCCTTCTGTTCACCTGATTTAGAATTCCTCACAATCAAATGTAGACTGCATTATCTACCAAGAGAATTCTCTTCGATTATAATCACAGCCGTATATATCCCCCCCAAGCAGACACATCGATGGCTCTGAATGAACTTTATTTGACTCTTTGCAAACTGGAAACCATTTATCCGGAGGCTGCATTCATTGTAGCTGGGGATTTTAACAAAGCTAATCTGAAAACAAGACTCCCTAAATTTTATCAGCATATCGATTGCGCAACCAGGGGTGGAAAGACCTTGGATCATTGTTACTCTAACTTCCGCGACGCATATAAGGCCCTGCCCCGCCCCCCTTTCGGAAAAGCTGACCACGACTCCATTTTGTTGATCCCTGCCTACAGACAGAAACTAAAACAAGTGGCTCCCACGCTGAGGTCTGTCCAACGCTGGTCCGACCAAGCTGACTCCACACTCCAAGACTGCTTCCATCACGTGGACTGGGACATGTTTCGTATTGCGTCAGACAACAACATTGACGAATACGCTGATTCGGTGTGCGAGTTCATTAGAACGTCGTTGCCATAGCAACGATTAAAACATTCCCTAACCAGATACCGTGGATTGATGGCAGCATTCGCGTGAAACTGAAAGCGCGAACCACTGCTTTTAATTAGGGCAAGGTGTCTGGTAACATGACCGAATACAAACAGTGCAGCTATTCCCTCCGCAAGGCTATCAAACAAGCTAAGCGTCAGTACAGAGACAAAGTAGAATCTCAATTCAACGGCTCAGACACAAGAGGCATGTGGCAGGGTCTACAGTCAATCACGGACTACAGGAAGAAATCCAGCCCAGTCACGGACCAGGATGTCCTGCTCCCAGGCAGACTAAATAACTTTTTTGCCCGCTTTGAGGACAATACAGTGCCACTGACACGGCCTGCAACGAAAACATGCGGTCTCTCCGTCACTGCAGCCGAGGTGAGTAAGACATTTAAACGTGTTAACCCTCGCAAGGCTGCAGGCCCAGACGGCATCCCCAGCCGCGCCCTCAGAGCATGCGCAGACCAGCTGGCCGGTGTGTTTACGGACATATTCAATCAATCCCTATACCAGTCTGCTGTTCCCACATGCTTCAAGAGGGCCACCATTGTTCCTGTTCCCAAGAAAGCTAAGGTAACTGAGCTAAACGACTACCGCCCCGTAGCACTCACTTCCGTCATCATGAAGTGCTTTGAGAGACTAGTCAAGGACCATATCACCTCCACCCTACCTGACACCCTAGACCCACTCCAATTTGCTTACCGCCCAAATAGGTCCACAGACGATGCAATCTCAACCACACTGCACACTGCCCTAACCCATCTGGACAAGAGGAATACCTATGTGAGAATGCTGTTCATCGACTACAGCTCGGCATTCAACACCATAGTACCCTCCAAGCTCCTCATCAAGCTCGAGACCCTGGGTCTCGACCCCGCCCTGTGCAACTGGGTACTGGACTTCCTGACGGGCCGCCCCCAGGTGGTGAGGGTAGGCAACAACATCTCCTCCGCGCTGATCCTCAACACTGGGGCCCCACAAGGGTGCATTCTGAGCCCTCTCCTGTACTCCCTGTTCACCCACGACTGCGTGGCCACGCACGCCTCCAACTCAATCATCAAGTTTGCGGACGACACAACAGTGGTAGGCTTGATTACCAACAACGACGAGACGGCCTACAGGGAGGAGGTGAGGGCCCTCGGAGTGTGGTGTCAGGAAAATAACCTCACACTCAACGTCAACAAAACTAAGGAGATGATTGTGGACTTCAGGAAACAGCAGAGGGAACACCCCCCTATCCACATCGATGGAACAGTAGTGGAGAGGGTAGCAAGTTTTAAGTTCCTCGGCATACACATCACAGACAAACTGAATTGGTCCACTCACACAGACAGCATTGTGAAGAAGGCGCAGCAGCGCCTCTTCAACCTCAGGAGGCTGAAGAAATTCGGCTTGTCACCAAAAGCACTCACAAACTTCTACAGATGCACAATCGAGAGCATCCTGTCGGGCTGTATCACCGCCTGGTACGGCAACTGCTCCGCCCTCAACCGTAAGGCTCTCCAGAGGGTAGTGAGGTCTGCACAATGCATCACCGGGGGCAAACTACCTGCCCTCCAGGACACCTACACCACCCGATGTCACAGGAAGGCCATAAAGATCATCAAGGACATCAACCACCCGAGCCACTGCCTGTTCACCCCGCTATCATCCAGAAGGTGAGGTCAGTACAGGTGCATCAAAGCTGGGACCGAGAGACTGAAAAACAGCTTCTATCTCTAGGCCATCAGACTGTTAAACAGCCACCACTAACATTGAGTGGCTGCTGCCAACACACTGACACTGACTCAACTCCAGCCACTTTAATAATGGTAATTGATGGGAAATTATGTAAATATATCACTAGCCACTTTAAACAATGCTACCTTATATAATGTTACTTACCCTACATTATTCATCTCATATGCATACGTATATACTGTACTCTATATCATCAACTGTATTCTTATGTAATACATGTATCACTAGCCACTTTAACTATGCCACTTTGTTTACATACTCATCTCATATGTATATACTTTACTCGATACCATCTACTGTATCTTGCCTATGCTGCTCTGTACCATCACTCATTCATATATCCTTATGTACATATTCTTTATCCCCTTACACTGTGTACAATACAGTAGTTTTGGAATTGTTAGTTAGATTACTTGTTATTACTGCATTGTCGGAACTAGAAGCACAAGCATTTCGCTACACTCGCATTAACATCTGCTAACCATGTGTATGTGACAAATAAAATTTGTCTTTTGATCCAAAACATAAAGCAAAATCTACAATGGAATGGTTCAAAAATAAACATATCCAGGTGTTAGAATGGCCAAGTCAAAGTCCAGACCTGAATCCAATCGAGAATCTGTGGAAAGAACTGAAAACTGCTGTTCACAAATGCTCTCCATCCAACCTCACTGAGCTTGAGCTGTTTTGCAAGGAGGAATGGGAAAAAATGTCAGTCTCTCGATGTGCAAAACTGATAGAGACATACCCCAAGCGACTTACAGCTGTAATCGCAGCAAAAGGTGGCGCTACAAAGTATTAACTTAAGGGGGCTGAATAATTTTGCACGCCCAATTTTTCAGTTTTTGACTTGTTAAAAAAGTTTGAAATATCCAATAAATGTCGTTCCACTTCATGATTGTGTCCCACTTGTTGTTGATTCTTCACAAAAAAATACAGTTTTATATCTTTATGTTTGAAGCCTGAAATGTGGCAAAAGGTCGCAAAGTTCAAGGGGGCCGAATACTTTCGCAAGGCACTGTATGTGCATTTGGGGGTGCATTTGTCAGGCCGTAGGTTATTACCCTGTATTCGTAGTGCCCGGTGCTGACGCTGAAGGCGGTCTTCCATTCTTTTTTATTTCACCTTTATTTAACCAGGTAGGCCAGTTGAGAACAAGTTCTCATTTACAACTGTGACCTGGCCAAGATAAAGCAAAGCAGTGCAACAAAAACAACAACACAGAGTTACACATGGGATAAACAAACGTACAGTCAAAAACACAATAGACAAGTCTATGTACAGTGTGTGCAAATGTAGTAAGGTCAGGGAGGTAAGGCAATAAATAGACCATAGTGGCGAAATAATTACAATTTAGCATTAACACTGGAGTGATGGATGTGCCTCTCTGATGCGCACCAGGTTGTAGGCATCTGTTGATCACAGTGAGTATGAGAGGCAGGGATAACAGAATTTAACAGTAGCCTTATTCAGTATCCGGTAATCGATACAGGGGCGGAGACCTCCCTCCTTCTGGACGGATGGAGGAATCCTTGGGCCAGCGCCTCCTGGACGTGGGCCTCCATGGCTTGGGACTCTGCATGCGAGAGAGAGTAGATGTGCCTGCGTGGGAGGGTAGAATCAGACAGTAGGTTGATAGTGCAATGGCATGGGTAATGAGGGGTCAGGCACGTGGCAAGAGTCTTCGAAAAGGCCACCTGTACTCTTCTGGATGGCCTGGTCCAGACTTTCCACGAAGGTGGCACAGATTTACACAGAGAGACACCTCCCCGGACACTCCTGCGACCAACCCAACAACCTCCTCTCTGTCCACGATATACTAGGATTATTCAACTGTAGCCAAGGGAACCCTAAAACTACGGGGTGTGCAGGAGAGTGTAAGATGATGAAAGTGATCCATTCGTGGTTGTGAGTAACTGTGAGGGGAATGGGAATTGTGGTCTGGCGTACCAGTCCTGTTCCTAGGGGACAGTTGTCTAGGGCAAGGACTGGGATAGGGGGTTGTAAAGTGACAAGAGGAATGTGTAATGATAAGGCCACTGACCGGTCTAGGAAATTGCCTGTAGCACCTGAGTCCACTAGGGCAGGAATCAGTTGGGGTTCAGGATAGTCAGGGAAGGTGACAGGGAGGAGGACGGGCTGGGTGGACAGAGAGGAGCAAGGCACATCCACACCTACCTGGGAAGGTGCAGGAGCGCTCCTCGGACTGTCGCTTCCTCGCCTGGTTCTCCTTCTGGGACAGGTGTTCCAGGGGTGGTCTGACTCCCCACAGTAGGAGCAGAGACCCTTTTGACAGCGGCATTGACGTTCCTCAGGGGGAAGGTGCATCGTGCCCATCTCCATGGGCTCAGTCTCGCTGGAGGTTCCTGGGAGGGACCCGAACCACCGGGATGGGCGATGACGGGCACACACGAGATTATGCAGGTGGATGACCACGGCGATGAGCTGCGCCAGAGGGTATACTGTGGGAAAGAGGGCTAGCAAAAGTTATTGAGAGGCCCTTCAAGAAATCTGGCCATGCTCCGAGGAAAAACGAGCTTTCAATTGAAGAACTTAAGTAGCCTATGTAAACAGAAACATTAAATAATCTCTGCACAGTAAGCGTGTGTGTGTGTGTGTGTGTATTTGTTTGTTTGTGTATAATCTATAAATGGCTTGTATTTCAAGAGTCTTAATAACACAAACCATAGTTGTACCTTGAGGATTAATTCTGGATATAATATTATATAATTATACACTGCAAATGAGAGGTGGGAGGGAAATAATCAGGTGTGATAGGGGCTTAGAGACTCCCACCTTCCATGATTTTCATTTGAAAGCAAACACTTGTGTCAAATCTCCAAGGACAGCGGGCAGATCCTGAAAGGTTTTGTTATGAGCATGCATTTACCTCACACTGACAGAATTCCTCACATCAACCGTGTCCTTGCATTTGTACTTAGCAGGAGGACAGGGGCAGAAAAATGCAGCATGATTCATAGGCTCATATGTAAAAATTATATTAATAATGTCTATTCTATTCTCATAAATTAGTAACTTGAGCCTTCCTGATATGCTGAATGAGAGTGCTAAGTTTAAGGGAGGATTTTTCTGTGTTTTTATAGCATTTTGGCTTCATTTTTGAAAAATTTTAGCAGATAGAGGGCCACCCAGTTTCATGTTATGCCCTAAACAAATTAATTAATATACTTTTCCTAACTGAATCAATTTCACTCGCTTTAAATCAGATGCCAATTTTTGGGACTCTTTAAAAAAAGATAAGTCACAGAGGGAATGTTAAAGACACAGCTATACCAGATGGAAAACAATCAGTGAGCTTTAAAATGAGAAGAGTGCATGGGGTTCGTCCTGAAGAGATGGCTCCAAGGAAAGTCAAGGTTTGCCAGATGTTTACTTTTCTATCACTTTTCAGTGACAAATTTGGGTCCTACTTTACATTCCAGCTAGCTAATAACCAGGTAATAACATGGAAATAACTATTTATTTACTAGGTAAGTAGGTAGTTATTGCCATTAGTTACAAGTAAAAGTTACCATGTTGTTTCCCCCCAAATGTTTTCTATTTCTTTCTGTTTTTGGCTGACTATGGTTCCCAATCAGAGGCAGCTGTCTATTGTTGTCTCTGATTGGGGATCATATATAGGTTGTCATTTTCCTTTTGGGTTTTGTGGGATCTTGTTTTTTGTATAGTTTGTTTTGCCTTACAGAACTGTGCGTTTTTGTTTTTGTCTTTGTTATTTTGCTTTTGGTGTCATCAATAAAAAGAACGATGTACATCTATCACGCTGCACCTTGGTCCGGTCATTCCACAAATGGAAGCCGTAACAATAATAATACTAATAATAATAGATGTGGCCTAAAGACAAGATTAAATTGACAATAGTCTGATGGGTGATAATATTATCAGAGAATGAAGAGACTGATAACCTGCACAGTGTGCACTGACAGCGTGCATTGACAAAGACATGCAGAGCTTACCAACTAGCACTTCTTCCATATCATCCTAAAGAGGTCCATGCAGGACAGATGTTTTGAATGCAACACCTGATCAGTAAGAGCAGATTCCAAGGTTTCTAATGAACCAATTTTTTACCAAACAACTGTCCAAATGCGTGGATTGTGATTGTTTTAAAATATTACTTTTTTATAGAATAACCATGGCTCAGTACATTCTTCATGTGAGTAAGCTACTGGTGACAATCAGCCATGTTGGATATTCCATCATAGTCTTACTGTAAAATATATGTGTGTTGACTGTGGTAGGGCAGGGCCTGTGATGTCTGCTAAAACGAACAAGTTGATTTTATTAGTATGGTGCAGCCAAAGATTGGCATGGCACAGCCATAGCCTTGGCTACTAGCCACAGATAAATAAATACATTGCCTTGCATCATGTTTTTTATGAGCTTCCTAAATGAAATATTCATGGATTTATTTATGATTGTGCGTATCAACACTAGAAAGGCAGAGATTCATAATGACAAAACTAATTTAAATGTTTAATTACTGCCATTTTAAAAGTTATTGCCGCCTTGTCCTTGACTTTACCTTCATAACTCTACATAACACACTGTAGATGTTAGAATCTTATTATCTCATCCATAACTGGAGTAATAACCAGTTTAATGTTTTCTCCGGCCTGCTCCGCTCCTTCTCCGATAGTTGAATGTGCTATGCCCAGTTGATAATCACCTCAATTATTGCCTCAAATGTCACGACTTCCACCGAAGTTGGTCCCTCTCCTTGTTCGGGCGGTGTTCGGCGGTCGAAGTCACTGACCTTCTAGCCATCGCTGATCCTCTTTTCATTTTCCTTTGGTGTTGTCTTCTCTTCCATCACACCTGGTTCCAATCCCATCAATTACATTTTAGGTATTTAACCCTCTGTTCCCCCTCATGTCCTTGTCGGTGATTGTTTGTTGTAAGTGCTTGTGCACGTCTGTCCTGGTGTGCGGCAGGTTATATACCCATTATTTTGATTGTTCTGTTTTCCGGTGGGTTCTTTGTTATTAAACTGCGCTGTTTGGAAACACAGTTTTTGCTCTCTTGCGTCTGACTTCTCTGCCGCCAGTACGCACCTCTCACATCAAAACTGAACTTAAACTATACCAAAACCAAATTCACACATATAACAACAGATTAAATAATTTAAGTGTAGTGTGATGGGAGAGAAAATGGGATATTGGGTGAGTTGAGTGAGAGGAAACGAAGGATGAATAATTATGTATTCACCATTTGTGAATGAAAAACAGGACGGGCCATTCTATTGTATTCATCTATTCTAATTACCCTATATCAGTCCACCGAATGCAAGAAGTCTTATTAGTCTACTGTAGGCTAACTTGGAGTAGTGAGAGCTTGGCTACACAGTGATAGCGCGTGTAATTATCAATTGCAAGACCAAGATGAATGATGAGATAGCGTTGCTACAAGATCTGAATGAAAACGACTCAGATAGCAGGGAAGAAATGGATCATGACATCTCTGATGATTGTTATTCTGATTCATGCTGAACGGCTTTCTGGGAAAGGATACATATTGGGCAGCAGGTAATGCTTTCGATCAGATGGAACTGCTGTACTAGGTGAAAGGAGGAACTTGCTGTCTACCTGTTGCTGTGTTCAACAACATCCTAGTCTCACTTCATCATGAGTCTACATGTGGGTAAAGATTCTATGTGAGCAGCAGCAAAGATTCTATGTGAGCCATTGAGCGAGCCAAATTGCGCACAGCTCACAGGGAAGAGAAACTGCAAGGGGTGCAGATGCACTCAGACCAGAACCCATGATATCTGTTTCAGCTGCAAGCGACTTGTTTGTGCAATGTGTTGCACAAGTGAAAGTGACAAAGATTTGTTGAGACCGTTAGAACAAGCAAAATAAGTTGCAACTGTTGCACACCAAATTGTATGTGCAAGCGACGCCACAAATAATATGTCCAAAAAAATGGACAATAATAGACTGCTTTTGACGCAGTCATATTGTGCTGATTTTCACTATTCACAAGAACTCTTGGCGCCTATACTGATGTTTACGCTACTGATATTTTCTTAATTGACCAGGTGTCTTGCAGTTTGGGTATTTTTATTGGTTTTGTCATTATAAAAATAAGCTTTTACTATCTTTCAACGAACATGCATTTTGTTTCATAATTGTAACAAAGGCACTCCACGAAAAATTCTGTGTTTTTAGTGGGGGGTTTTCTTCATTTTTACATATAGCCTACAGTAACAAAAACTAATGAAAATGTTATGTTCTTTCAAATATTTACAGTTCATATTCTAATGTTACAGTACACCTTCATAAACACAACCAAATGACATTGGCAAGAAGGGGGGTTCAATGAGGCCAGGCGTTTCTAGATAAATGGATTATTTAGACTGGTGGCTATTGGTACTCCTCAAGTCCCAGCTATTCTATCCTACTGTTAAATATGCATATCATGGCGATTTGAGGATGAAATGCTCAGAAAGTTTGTCGGAAAGTACTGCTACAGTGTAAAATACATATATTTAGGAAAAGTAAACGATAGGTTGGTTCAATGTTTTTATTGAAATTAAGTTACTGAAATGACAAATTTGAAAACCGTCAGATTGACCATCTTGGCGGTTCTAAAACAACTATAAAATACTTTACAACTGATCAACTTTAAAGGGATATAATCCCTTTATCTAATTCCCTGAGGTCAGATGAACTTGTGGATACCATTCAGTATGTGATAGCTAATGTTGTGATAGTTAATGTTAGTGGAATGAATGGAAGAGCATGGGAACAGCTAGCATGCTTGCTGTAGACATCCAGTAATTGAGCTAACACTAATTTGCAATGCCTCGGACTTCCTTCATACTGGACACAGTGCATTCCACATTTTGTTAAGTTACAGCCTTATTCTAAAATTGATTAAATGAAGAAAACAATCCTCCTCAATCTACACACAATACCCCTAATGACAATGCGAAAACAGATTTATAGAAATATTTACACATTAAAGATAAAATACAGAAATAGTATTCAGACCCTTTGCTATGAGACTCAAAATTAATCTTATGTGTATCCAAAAAAAGTCTGCAGCATTGAAGATCCCCAAGAACACAGTGGCCTCCATCTTTCTTAAATGGAAGAAGTCTGGAACCACCAAGACTCTTCCTAGAGCTGGCCGCCCAGCCAAACTGAGTACTCGGTGGAGAAGGGCGGGGAGGTGACCAAGAACCCGAATGGTCACTGTGACTGAACTCCAGAGTTCCTTCTGTGGATATGGGAGAACCTTCCAGAAGGACAACCATCTCTGCAGCACTCCACCAATCAGGCCTTTATAGTAGAGTGGCCAGACGGAAGTCTCTCATCTGATGAAACCAAGATTGAACACTTTGGCCTGAGTGCCAAGTGTCACGTCTGGAGGAAACCTGGCACCATCCCTATGGTGAAGCATGGTGGTGGCAGCATCATGCCGAGGGGATGTTTTTCAGCAGCAGGGACTGGGAGACCAGTCAGGATCGAGGGATAGATAGAGGAAAGTACAGAAAGATCATTGATGAAAACATTCTCCAGAACGGACCTCAGACTAGGGGCGAAGGATCACCTTACAAAGGACAACGACCCCAAGCACACAGCCAAGACAATTCAGGAGTGGCTTCAAGACAAGTCTCTGAATGTCCTTGAGTTGCCGAGCCAAAGCCACGACTTGAACCCAATGTAACATCTCTGGAGAAAGCTGAAAATAGCTGTACATCAACGCTCCCCATCCAACCTGGCAGAGCTTGAGTGGATCTGCAGAGAAGAATGAGAGAAATCACCAAATACAGGGCTGTAATCACTGCCAAAGTTGCTTCAACAAAGTACTGAGTAAAGCAGGGGTGTCAAAGTCAAATGGACGGAGGGCCAAATAAAAAAATCAGCTACAAGACGAGGGCCGGACTGTTCGAATGTTCATTGAAAAATTTTTAAATGACGCATATAGTCTAGTGAACCTAATTGAACCTACTGAAAACCTAACAAATATATTACAATATGATCAGATAAATAAAGCAATATTTAATCTTTAATCTTTAATTTTCAACAGACACAAAAGACAAATTTCCTTTATATAAATATCCCCATAACATGAACATTAAATGAAAGAAACCGGTATTCAAGGCACCATCAGTAGACTATATTTTCTATTTTAGCAAAAGTGGGCTAAATTTACTTCAAAGAAAAAACAATAATAGCAATTTTCTATCATCCACTCAACTGAAATATTTTTAAAATATAATTGGATTGAAATACAAAAAAATAAAGTGCAAAAATCTATTAATCAAAAACAACACTTTGTTTAAGGAGAAGTAACATGCAGTGAAAACAAATATTAAATTTTAACTTTTAAACTTGAACTGAGTAAAAACTCTAAATATGTGATTGCACAGTAATGTTCACTTGTTTGAGGTTGAGGGTGATACTTGGTGGTGTCCCATCTTTTCCACAAGTTCATCAATGTTCGGGGTAAGGCTCTGAGCTGAAGAAATCCTCAGAATTGAGTGGAGGTGTTCAGCAGTAAGTCGACTTCTGTGTGATGTTTTGTTCAGGTTCATCAAAGAAAACAGTTGTTCACACAGGTATGTGCTGCCAAACATAGACAACGTTTGAGCAGCCTGGATGCGCAGCTGGGGCATTGTGCCGGGGAGGAAACGGGCGAACTCCGCAGCACCCACTGCCGCATATTTTGCCCTCAGTGCATCATTGCATTGGAGGTCAATCAACTCCATTTGGAGGTTTGGTGGTGAGCTTTCCACGTCAACAGCAAATGGGTTACCGAGCAGTTCCAACCTGCTTTTTTGTGCTTCAAAGTCAGCAAATCGGCGTCGAAAGTCAGCGGCAAGCATACCTATTTTATCAGCCAACTGTGTGCTCGGGAACGCACTGGTAGAGAGCTTCTCTTTCATGGTCTGGCAGCTGGGAAAGTGGCTCAAATTTTCTTTCCGCATCTGCGTCTCCCACAGAGTCAGTTTGGTTTTAAATGCCTTCACTGTACTGTACATATCAGAGATGACACGATCCCGACCCTGCAGCTGCAAGTTTATTGCATTCAGATGACTCGTAATGTCACACAGAAAAGCCATTTCACACAGAAACATTTCGTCTCGGAGTTGTGTTGTGTCTTTCCCTTTGCTGTCCAAGAACAGACAAATCTCCTCACGAAGCTCGAAACATCTTTGAAGCACCTTTCCCTGGCTTAGCCATCGCACCTCTGTGTGATAAGGCAAATCACCATGCTCCGTTTCTAACTCCGTCAGAAATGCCTTGAACTGGCGGTGATTCAAACCTTTGGCTCTGATAAAGTTAACTGTGCGCGTGATGATGCTCATTACATGCTCCATTTTCAAGGCTTTACCGCACAACGCTTCCTGGTGTATGATACAATGATAAGCTGTCAGCTCACCTGTCGCGTTTTCCTCTTGCATCTTTTCCCGTATCTTCGCCACCAGTCCGCTCCTGTGTCCACACATCGCAGGTGCTCCGTCGGTTGTCAAACCCACGAGTTTTTCCCAAGGCAGCTCCATCTCATTTACACATCTTGACACCTCTTCATACAAATCATGCCCCGTAGTTGTGCCATGCATAGGACGTAAAGCCAAAAACTCCTCTGTCACGCTTAGGTTGGAGTCCACTCCGCGGATGAAAATTGACAACTGGGCAATGTCAGAAATGTCGGTGCTCTCATCCACAGCCAAGGAATATGCAATAAAATCTTTTCCCTTTTTCACAAGCTGCTCTTTTAGATTGATGGACAACTGGTCTACTCTCTCGGCAATGGTGTTTCTGCTCAGACTCACATTTAAAAAGAGTTGCCTTTTTTCTGGGCAAACTTCGTCACAAACTTTAATCATGCAGTTTTTGATGAAATCCCCCTCCGTAAATGGCCGGGCTGATTTAGCGATCTCTTCTGCCAAAATAAAACTGGCCTTGACAGTTGCGTCCGCGTGTGTGTCCGCGTGTTTCGTTTCATAATGTCGTCTCAGATTATACTCTTTCAGTACCGCCACACTTTCTCCACACAGAAGACACACAGGTTTTCCAGCTACCTTCGTGAACATATACTCCGACTCCCACCTTGTTTGAAACCCCCGGTTCTCAGTATCCACCTTCCGTTTTGCCATTTTTGATGGGTATCTGAAAGTTAATTTTACTGTGATGCTGACGACTGCTGTGCCAATAAATATTGAAATGAAGCAGCCTACTGCTCGGTGCGTCACCTTTGCATTGTGGGAAATGTAGTATTGGTGCGTGTAAAAGATCTGCGGGCTGCCGGCTTGCTGCGGGCCGGTTCTAATAATAAATCAAGATCATCCCAGGGGCCGTAAAAAACCTTCTTGCGGGCCGGATGTGGCCCGCGGGCCTTGACTCTGACATATGTGGAGTAAAGGTTCTGAATACTTATGTCAATGTGATATTTCATATTTTTTTCATACATTTTCAGAAATGTCTTAAAACCTGTTTTTGCTTTGTCATTATGGGGTATTGTGTTTAGATGGACGAGGGGGAAAAACGATTTAATCCATTTTAGAATAAGGCTGTAACGTAACATAATGTGGAAAATGTCAAGGGGTCTGAAAACTTTCCAATTGCACTGTACATAAAAATAGTATCCACGAGCTCATGTGAAGTAGATAAATTGGGCTGACCAACCACTGCTTCCGCACATTGGCTAACTGGGCTATCTGCATTGTGTCCCGCCACCCGTCACCCACCACCTTCCAACCCCTCTTTTACGCTACTGCTACTCTGTTCATCATATATGCATAGTCACTTTAACCATATCTACATATACATACTACCTCAATCAGCTTGACTAATCGGTGTCTGTATATAGCCTCACTACTTGATATAGCCTGTCGTTTTACAGAACTTTCTTATTTATTTACTTACCTATTGTTCACTATTGGTCAGAGCCTGTAAGTAAGCATTTCACTGTAAGGTTGTATTCGGTGCATGTGACAAATAAACGTTGATTTGATAAATGGCCTCATTGCCAAAATCCCAAAATATCCCATTTTAAAAATGGGAATCTTTGTTTGTAAATCAAGTTTAAAAAATCCCCCAACGTTTTTACATAAAATGACATCAGCAATATGATAGCTAATGTTAACCCTGTGTTTAACCCCTTTCATCTATGTTAATGCCAAGGGATAAAAGTAGCTACCTAGGTTTTAGCTACAAGCTAGCCGGTTAACTAGCTAGCAAGCTAACTATCTTACAGGGTTGTGTATTTTACTTTCTAAATGTAATCTGTTAGTTACTAGTACCTCTCAAATTGTAATCAGTAATGTAACTGTTTGAGTACCCAAACTCAGTAACGTAATCTGATTACTTCAGTTACTTTTAGATTACTATTCTCTTGAGAGGCGCAGGTTAGTAGCTGGCACAGCCACAAAGTAATAAAATAAGCTTTTAAACCTAACCCTAACCACACTGCTAACCTAACCTTCAATTAAGTCCAAAAAATATTTTTACAATAGGCTATAACCAATTTGACATCTACTGCAGGATAATTCAATGTTATAATTTACATAGCTGGTCCTAAAAGGATGAGGCATTTTACTTTGTTATGTAGGCTTGTTCTAACCCATTGTTTTTTACTACAGATCAAATCAAATCCAATTGTATTTGTCACATGTGCCGAATACAACAGATGTCGACCTTACCGTGAAATACTTACTTACAAGCCCCTAACCAACAATGCCGTTCAAGAAATAGACTTAAGAAAGTATTTACTAAATAAACTAAAGTAAAACATTTTATAAAATGTTGCGGGGGGCAATGTAAATAATCCTGGTAGCCATTTGATTAATTGTTAAGCAGTCTCATAGCTTGGGGGTAGAAACTGGCAAGGATCCTTTTGGACCTAGACTTGGCACTCCGGTCCCGCTTGCCATGCGGTAGCAGCACGAGAATAGTCTACGACTTGGGTGACTGGAGTTTTTGGTAGAAACATTATGTTTTAATACTGTTTATTCATTGAATAGCTTTGATGAGTACTGTACTCTCTCATCTGTGTCTCTGTGGACTGAGTTGGGCCTCTGGGGGTTGGAGCTTGGTGGTGGCAATTGATTTATGATGGCTTCGTGATAAAACCTACAGCCTGCATTCCATAGAATGAGTTGGTGTTTGTGACCTGAGATAGAGATAGTCTGGAGGAGTTAAACAACACCTGGTGCACATAACTCACAAGATGAACCAAAGATTGCTTGTGATGCCCCGAGCTGCAGGGGAGGAGTGGAACCAACTATGACTGAGTATTTTCAGGTCTACTTTAAAAGACCTCTGTATTGTCTTGTAGGGTTGAGCTCTCAGTCCCATCCCATATGTGTGACTGACCAGCTTCATTATTGCAATTATTAATAGAAAATAAAGATTGATTGTTTGAATAAATAACAAAGACTCTCTCACTTAATGAAGAATTTTCCACAAAAAGTCTTTGACATTTTTTGGGCCTTCCTCTGACACCGCCTAGTATACAGGTTCTGGATGGCAGGAAGCTTGGCCCCAGTAATGTATTGGGCCGTACGCACTACCCTCTGTAGCGCCTTAAGGTCGAATGCCGAGCAGTTGCCATACCAGGTGGTGATGCAACTGGTCAGGATGCTCTTGATAGTGCAGCTGTATAACTTTTTGAGGATCTGGGGACCCATGCCAAATCTCTTGGGGGGGGGGAAGCTGTTGTCGTGCCCTCTTCCCGACTGTCTTGGTGTGTTTGGACCATGATAGTTTGTTGGTGATGTGGACTCCAAGGAACTTGAAATTCTCAACCAACTCCACTACAGCCCTGTTGACGTTAATGAAGGCCTCTTCAGCCCTCCTTTTCCTATAGTCCACAATCATCTCCTTTGTCTTGTTCACATTGAGCTTGTTGTGGAAAATTATTAAGTGAGAGAGACTTTGTTATTTCTTCAAACAATCAATCTTTACCTGTTGAGTGTAGGGGGCAGTATTTTAATGTTTGGATAAAAAACATACCCAAATGAAACTTCCTATTTCTCAGGCCCAGAATCTAGAATTTGCATAAATCATCAGATTAGGATAGATAACACTCTAAAGTTTCCAAAACTGTCAGAATATCGTCTGTGAGTATAACAGAACTGATATTGCAGGCGAAAACCTGATGAAAATCCAACCCGGAAGTGCTGTTTTTCCTGAAAACTCTCTGTTCCATTGCCTGCCTTTGCTCCATTCGCGCATATCAACCAGATTCATTTTCCTATGGCTTCCACATGTTGTGAACAGTCTTTAGACATAGTTTCAGGCTTTTATTTTGAAAAATGAGCGAGAAAGATCACATCGCGTCAATGGATGTCTGGGCGCCAGCAGCGTTTTGCATGAGCAACAGCTTGGAGCAGACATTTTCTCTCTCTCTCCTATTGAAGAAGCTATCGTCCGGTTGAAATATTATCTATTATATATTGTAAAAACAACCTGAGGATTGATTATAATTTTTTTGGGACATGTTTCTACGAACTTTACGGATACTATTTGGAATTTGTCTGCCCGGTCATGACTGCTCGAGCCTGTGGATTCCTGAACATAACGCGTCAACCAAATGGAGGTATTTTGGATATAAAGATAATATTTTTGGAACAAAAGGAACATTTATTGTGTAACTGGGAGTCTCGTGAGTGCAAACACCGAAGATCAAGGTAAGCGATTTAATTTATTGCTTTTCTGACTTTCGTGACCAATCTACTTTGCTGCTAGCTGTTTGTAATATTTTGTCTGCTGAGAGAGCTGTCCTAACATAAACACTTGGATAGCTTTCGCTGTAAAGCTTTTTTGAAATCTTAGATGCCAGGTGGATTAACAACAAGCTAAGCTGAGTTTTGGTATATTGCACTTGTGATTTCATGAAAATGTAATATTTTTAGTAATTTACTTTGAATTTGGCGCTCTGCAATTCAGCGGATGTTGACGAAAATGATCCCACTAACGGGATGGGTGCATCAAGAAGTTAAGAATTGCAATAATGAAGCTGGTCGGTCACACACTAGAGTGTGGAACTGAGAGCTCAACTTTGGAAGACCAGGGGGTTGGGTCAAAATGTTTACACAGATGAGACACTGACAGAGTAGGATTAGCTCAGTTTCAAAGGTGTTTATTAAAATAATAGTCCAAAAGAAAATAATAGGTCTTCCCAAGCGACCCTCACCGGGATACCGTCTTCTGGGCTCCGGGTATGGCTGTATCCTGTGGGGATCAAAAACTGAACTCCCTCCTGATATCTCTGCTACCATCCCCAACTATACGGGAGTCCTTTCCTCCCCCAGTCTCTCCCCTGTGTGCTGCCCACCTGGCAGCTTTATGGGACTTGTACAGCTGGTGAGCAATCAGCCCTTGATTACTCACCACAATCCCCAATCAGCCCCAATTAGTTCTGGCCGGAGAGCCCATCGAGACGTGGCACGTCCAGCAGATGGAGCCATCACCCTATGATGTATACTCCATCTGTCACCAGGCCTCGACTAGGTCTCTCCCTGGTGGCTGACCTGCTGTGCGCCACACAACCTTACAAGACAATACAGAGGTCTTATAAAGTAGACCTGAAAATACTTTGTGAAGACCCTCCCACACTGTCTGCTGAATTCTTTCTCTTTGCTCTTGTTTTCCTTAATAGGATGTTGGTGGGCGGGGCTGGCAGGGTCGTCAGCGAAATGGGCCACACCTGGGCTCAGGTGTGTCCCAGGATAAATGCACCTCTTCCCCATTCATTGAGGAGACTCTCCATGCAGACACAGACATATTTTGGTTGTGGCATTTTTGTGGCTATTTGGTTTGTTTGCGTTGGCACCTTTCAACACCCCTCATTATCACATGTATACACGCGACCACTCACTTACACTACTGACTAAACACACACCATTTTAATTGTATTTACTTCCGTTAATAAATATATTTTGTTATTCTTTATCTCCACGTTGTCTCCCTTTTTGTTACGGGCTTCGAGCCAGCTCATGACAACTTAGTCATAGTTGGTTCCACCGCTCCCCTGCAGCTTGGGGCATCACAAGCAATCTTGGGTTCATCTTGTGAGCTATGTGCAACAGGTGTTGTTTTACTCCTCCAGACTATCTCTATCTCGGGTCACAAACACCAACTCATTCTATGGAATGCAAACTTGTTGGATGCCTTCACTGTTTATTTGGGTTGTTTTTCAGATTATTTTGTGCCCAATAGAAATTAATGGTAAATAATATATTGTGTTATTTTGAAGTCACTTCTATTGTAAATAAGAATAGAATGTTTCTAAACACTTTTCTGAATTCAAAAGTAATCTTAGAAATAATCATCTAGTTTTTGAAAGGTATTGTCACGAATTCCACCGAAGGTGGCTCCCCTTCCTGTTCGGGTGGTGCTCGGCGGTCGTCGTCGCCGGTCTACTAGCTGCCACCGATCCCTTTATCCTTTTCGTTTGTTTTTGTCTAATTGTTTTCACCTGTTCCTTGTTGGGGTTTTGGGATGGGTGTTATTTAAGTTTGTTTAGCCTGCTGGTGTTTGTGCGGGGTTGTTGTTATTGTTACGTTAGTTGTGTATCGTTGTCTTTTGGGTTTTCGCTGTCTAGGTTTTTGTAACAGTGGTTTTGGGTTTGTTTGCACCTGTGTTTAGGGCTTCACCCAAGTTTGGACTTGTTACTTTGAAAGAGGACATTAAAGCATTTTATTCCCGTTCATTTTCTGCTCTCTGCGTCTGACTCCACACCCATCACTCACCCGGCATTACAGGTATATGTAATCTGAATACAAAATGTTATCTGGCAACGTAATGGATTACAGTTACATTTTTTTTTGTCATCCGTTACATCTAACGGATTACATATCATCCGTTACTCCCCAACCCTGCTAACTTAAACTGGGCAACTGACGTGGTGTTAGCTAGCTAGTCATGCTTACCGGTATCTTTTCAGTGCTTGCTGTAGTATGTAAAATGTATGTGTAGCAGAAAAGCTGTAAAAACCAAAAAAGATATGTGTCCTCCAAAGAGGGGGAGGTGGGGGATGGATTAATAAAACAATTATAAAAAAATATTAAATATAATGTGGCTCTTTGAAGCCTCAGGTATGTTAGAAACATCTACACACAATACCCCATAATGACAGAGCAAAAAGGGTTTTAGAATTGTTTGCAAATGTATTAAATATATAAAACTGATATCGCATTTGCATAAGTATTCAGACCCTTTACTCAGTACTTTGTTGAAGCACCTTTGGCAGTGATTACAGCCTCGAGTTTCCTTGAGTATGGCACTACAAATACTTTTAAAAGTGTAATGTTTTTTGTATTAATATACATTTTACACATATGACAGGACAATATTTGATGACAGCTAGTGTGCAAGCTAGCCAGGATAATTAAGAACTAGCTAATGCTAGTGTGAGCCACAAGAGTGTGTGTGTGTGTGTGTGTGTGTGTGTGTGTGTGTGTGTGTGTGTGTGTGTGTGTGTGTGTGTGTGTGTGTGTGTGTGTGTGTGTGTGTGTGTGTGTGTGTGTGTGTGTGTGTGTGTGTGTGTGTGTGTGTGTGTGTGTGTGTGTGTGTGTGTGTGTGCCAGAGACAGAGAGATCAAACATTCAATGACAATAACATTCTAGCTAATTTTTTTATTATTTCAGTGTTCATAGAAATCTTCGTGCCTACTTTAGCGCCCATGAAAACACTCAGCAATGTTCTCTCCTGCAGGGAGAAATAAGACAACAGCTATTGGAGAGAATAAGAACAAGGCTAAGCACTGTAGTCAAAAACGAGCCAGTGGACCTTGAACTTACATTGGCAAGAGTAGCAACAGACTATGTTGACATTCCTCTGGAATTTATTTCTGGCCTACAGATGACCGGAAATCCTCCACATCCTTCAGAAGCTGTCAGTCATTTGGGGTCATCATGGGCGGCCACGCCTCGAAATGGACCATGATAGAGTTTTCTAGGCGCATCACTGCCCATAAGATGTCTATCCTAGCTCCAAGGAGTTTCAATGAGAACACTTTACAGACAAATGGAAGAACACAACCTCTCTGTCTGATCACGCCATTCACAAATGTCAGATGAGGTGCTTGGTCAGCGTGTGAGGTCCATCAAAGCCAGGATGCCCTATGCTGGGTACAGATTGGTGAAAAGTCCATATTCTATCAATGGGGCACCCTGTGTAATGCCATAGAGTGAAATCATCCATGCATCGGGAGGAATTTTTATCAAGGATGATCCACCTTGGTTGTGTTGCTCGCAGAACTTATTCTAATTGGTCTTTTGACCAATCAGATTAGCACTGAAAAAAATCTGACGTGAAAAGATCTGATGTGATTGGACAAAAGGCCAATTAGTGGGAAAACGCTGCCATAGACACCAACCATAAACTGATGAGTTGAGCCCCCCCCAACTCTCATTTCGTCCCTCACAGATTCCCCATAGGCTAAATCTTGGTCCTCAACATAAACTTGTATTGGCTTTTTCTCTCCTTAGATTCAATATTCGGGGGAATCAATGGTTTCTCTAGGAGGGTAAGTATAAGTAATCTGTTGTCAACCAAACCTAATTGCTTATTTTTGTCTAGGTCCTGTATCTCAACGCTGCTGACAACAACAACGCTGCAACTGCATTTTATTTTTTATTGGAGGGGGTCACCAGATCTGGATGGCTATCAAGGTAAAGAATGATTTCCGTAGGGTGGCCAACAATAAAATCCTATATTTCCCATATGGAACACTTTATCTGGGTTTGTGATTGTATTCTCTGCTACCCAGCCCCTGCTCTGTTTCTCAACTAGAACTTATATTTTAAAAAAAACTTTGTACCAGAAGTCCAGGATTGCAAGAATGTATGGATAAACTTTATAATTTTTTTTGTATCCAAGTAGATTGGATATGATACTTTTTTGTCCAAATAATTAAATTGAATGAAATTTAGCAAATTAAAACAGGTACAGTGGGGCAAAAAAGTATTTAGTCAGCCACCAATTGTGCAAGTTCTCCCACTTAAAAAGATGAGAGGCCTGTAATTTTCATCATAGGTACACTTCAACTATGACATGCAAAATGAGAAGAAAAAAATCCAGAAAATCACATTGTAGGACTTTTAATGAATTTATTTGCAAATTATGGTGGAAAATAAGTATTTGGTCAGCTCCAAAAGTTTATCTCAATACTTTGTTGTATACCCTTTGTTGGCAATGACAGGGGTCAAACGTTTTCTGTAAGTCTTCACAAGGTTTTCACACACATATTTTGGCCCATTCCTCCATGCAGATCTCCTCTAGAGCAGTGATGTTTTGGGGCTGTTGCTGGGCAACATGGACCTGATTGGGCAAAAGACCAATTGGGCTGAATTGGGCTGCCTGTCTAAACACACCCAAATTAGTAATCCGTTTTAGAGTGAAACATTTAAAAGAGCCGGATTCTGCCCAGACGTGCTCTGATAAATGTAATGTATGATGCTGAACAGGGCTCTACACTGACCTTTTTTACAAGGAGCACGTTTGAGACTAAGTTGAAAAATGTAGACGCACACAAATTTAGGAGCACAATTATTCTAGGTCGCACAGCAAACTATTTATGTGTATATGCGAGTAAAATTATTGAACTGTAGAGCCCTGCTAAAGAGGCAAATTTGAATAAACTATTCAGACCTTTCCATTGTTTAATGTTAATTTTGAATCTACTCTCAATCCATCACTACAAAAATGACCAATCATAGAATATTTAAGTTTGTTTGTGCCCCAGCACAGATAAGATGTTATCTAGCCTCTAGAAATCAATTTAAACACAAAAGTTATGGGTGGCTTTAGAAAGTTGTATGTCAGAAACTGTACAATATCAATTTACTATCTGCATATCCCAACACATGGCATTTGAGGGGGCGATGAGATACCCAATGGGTTGGACCATACTTTCCTCGTCAATTATATAAAACTTTTTAAAAAGTGTTCAAAAACTGGAAATCAAGGGAATCAAATGCACTATTATCTGAATATTGAAATGGTGTGGGTGAAAGAGAAGAGTGGTGCAGTTTAACCCTTTGATGCATACCAACACACGGGTGTGATCATTCTACAGTGGTACCTGCAACATACGCTCAAACCAGTATTAATAGAATGCTTATTTTGAACGTCCAATTTCGATTGACGCAATAGTCAGCCTTTGAGCTGGCAACACTGTTTTTTTCTTCTTCACGTAAACATTTTTCACAAACACAGTCCTTACATCATTATGTCCGGAATGTGACCAGTTTATTTTTGGACATTTACAGAAGTGGCGACAGCATAACACAATCATCCAAAATGGAAAATATAGGCTACATTAGTCCTAGGGCTAACTGAGGAAATATTGACAAAACACAAGCGGTCATATGTAGCTAACTCTCAGTTGACAGAAACCATAATATGAATTAGATAATAGAAATGACAATTTACAATTCATCACATCACGGGTGAGCTCACCATTGATCGAAATAAAAACACTTGCTAAAAATCAAAAGTAATCCGACGATACGTAGTTTAAGCATGCCGCTATGGTGTTTTTTTTAAGTCAATCAAAGATAAGAAGATGAGACATGCATGTTGAAGGGGGTGTGTCGTCTACCATCATTAATTTCCCTTCATTCACTTCAGGTAAAGTACTCAAATATGAGTGATTCATCCCTCACCTAATTTGTTATAATATCTCTGTTATAACACTCAGAATGCATTGTATAATGTACATGGCACCACACATAGCGCCACACATAGCTGGCAAATAAACTCAGCAAAAAAAAGAAACGTCCCTTTTTCAGGACCCTGTTACCCATGCTTGTTCAACGAACCGTAAACAATTAATGAACATGCACCTGTGGAACGGTCGTTAAGACACTAACAGCTTACAGACGGTAGGCAATTAAGATCACAGTTATGTGTACTAGTTTTCATAACTGTGACCTTAATTGCCTACCGTCTGTAAGCTAGTACAGTTATGAAAACTAGTAAGCTAGTACACTAAAGAGTTCTTTCTACTGACTCTGAAAAATACCAAAAGAAAGAAGCCCAGGGTCTCTGCTCATCTGCGTGAACGTGTTTTAGGCATATTGCAAGGAGACATGAGGACTGCAGATGTAGCCAGGGCAAACAATTGCAATGTCCGTACATCATCGGACTGAGCTTGTTGTCATTGCAGGCAATCTCAAAGCTGTGCGTTACAGGGAAGACATCCTCCTCCCTCATTTGGTACTCTTCCTGCAGGCTCATTCTGACATGGCCCTCCAGCATGACAATGCCACCAGCCATACTGCTCGTTCTGTGCGTGATTTCCTGCAAGACAGGAATGTCAGTGTTCTGCTATGGCCAGCAAAGAGCCTGGATCTCAATCCCATTGAGCACGTCTGGGACCTGTTGGATCAGAGGGTGAGAGCTAGGGCCATTGCCCACAGAAATCGCTGGGAACTTGCAGGTGCCTTGTTGGAAGAGTGGTGTAATATCTCACAGCAAGAACTGGCAAATCTGGTGCAGTCCACGAGGAGAAGATGCACTGCAGTACTTAATGCAGCTGGTGGCCACACCAGATATTGACTGTTATTTTTATTTTTACCCCCCTTTGTACAGGAATACATTATTCCATTTCTGTTAGTCACATGTCTGTCGAACTAGTTCAATTTATGTCTCAGTTGTTGAATCTTATGTTCATACAAATATTTTAAAAAGTTTGCTGAAAATAAACTAAGTTGACAGTGAGAGGACATTTCTTTTTTGCTGAGTTTAGCTTAGCATTAGCTCATCATAATCAGTACAACCTTCAAAAAAGTATTTTACACACATCATGTGTCCATTACAATCTCTGCAAAAATTGAAATGCATGATTTGTCACCAGTACTTGAAAACGTGCATAAAACAGTAAATACATTATTCTCCATACATACATATGGCATGCCACAGTAGAAACAACAACACAATATACAGAAAATAAGCGATTTACTTTGACTGGAAAGCACACGTCTGAAGTTATTATTTGTAAAGAAAACAACAATGATGGCAATGCAAGCACCAGCCAGGGAATGTGCCATGGGGAAAAATGTTGTGCTACACTGAGCAAATGTCTGCATACTTGATCTGGGGAAACACTAGGGAGGTGCTTGGGCTCTCATCAAAGAGAGAAGTTTCTACAGACAAATTGTTCACAAAAGTTAAATGAGCTACTTATATGTGAATTCATGAGGAAGCGGAAAATAAATGTTGTTAGAAAATAAAACTTGTTAGAAAATCATTTCAAATTGACAAGTTGAAATATAGCCTATAGATAATTATCAGGCAGTGTGTGTCTTGGTTTGAGGGCAGCAAGGTTAACTGTCCTGTTGTGTAACAATCACATATTGGAACAGTGAGTGCATTCTGACATTAATGCGCATAAAACAACTCACCCTGGGGCGACCATTACAGATATTTAGAACTCGAGCATAAAAAGGTTAAATCAACTAAAGAACTAATGTTAGTTCTCCACAAGGAAAACTCTGCCGAACCAGGCAAAACTACAACTATGGGGAACAAACAGAATTAAGCTGAAGCTATCCTGATCAAGCTTAATATTGTATTTCACATTACTTTAGGGTTGTAATCATATTATAATATCCAAATCTTTCTTACTATCCAAACAACAATCCAAACAACATGTAGGCCTGTAAGAACACATTTATTATGACAATTACAGAAAAATTGCTACCAAAAGTAACAACAGCGGAGGTGTCATAATACCCATAAAACCTAGCGGTCAAACAGGGAAATGGTTCCAATCGTTGTTCCACCTTTCATTTTTACCATAGGAAATTTTAGAAACAGGAGCCGTATTTCATGTATCCCTACCCTGGCGTGACATTTTGGTAACCATGTCAATCTCTCTTCGACAAGGTGACTTTTATCAATATATTCGGCTCTATTTACTCTCAGATTCTAACATGCTAATTAGCATCAACATGCATAACTACAAATCCCTGCAATCTCCTACACGTCATCTCTAGCTGACACCTTTGCTAACAGGTATTGGGTCAGTTTAAAACTTGCAAAAGATAGTTCACAGAATTGTCCATTGAAAGAAATGTAGCCAATGTATTTATTATTACATTTAGCTAACATTAGATAGTTAATCCAGAGATTTTTACCTTTGCCTCAGTTCGGCAGTCTTGTCCAGAACACAGCACTTATTTTAAGTGTTTCTAATGTATTTTTTTGGTTTGGATTGCGATCCAGACAGTCATAGTTTAAAATGGACCACTTCTTGAACTTCTCTCTCTATGACAGCAGAATATGTCTGTGTGCCTGGTCTGTTAACCACTAAATTACCTGTGAGACAGACATTGTTCACCGGACGTGCTACCTAAATAAATAAAAAATCCCTTTAATTTTACCTTTATTTAACCAGGCAAGTCAGTTAAGAACAAATTCTTATTTTCAATGACGGCTTAGGAACAGTGGGTTAACTGCCTGTTCAGGGGCAGAATGACAGATTAGTACCTTGTCAGCTCAGGGGTTTGAACTTGCAACCTTCCGGTTCCTAGTCCAACTCTCTAACCACTACCCTGGTTACCCTGCCACCCCAAAAGCGGCAATGCCTATAATCTGCCAACGGATTGAAGCCCGGCCTTTGCCAATTTAGCTAGATTTAGCCTGTGTTCAAATAATTGGCCCTTACAATATCTAGGCATGTGGCAACTATCAATCAGTGTACATGTAACATCTGACCTCATGTTGTTAAACGAGTGTGGATTTTAATGTGATCGATAGCAATAATAATTTCATATTGTGCCAATCACATGACAGCATTTCACACTAAAATCACACATTGTGGAGAGAAAATACAATTATGGATTCCCATTAGCTGCTTCCAAAGCAGCAGCTACTCTTCCTAGGGTTCAGCAAAATTAAGGCAGTTTATACCATTTTAAAACATTACAATACATTCACAGATTTCACAACACACTCTGTGCCCTCAGGCCCTTACTCCACCAATACCACATGTCTACTGTACTAAATCCATGTGCATGTATAGTGCATATGTTATTGTGTGTGTGTGTGTGTGTGTGTGTGTGTGTGTGTGTGTGTGTGTGTGTGTGTGTGTGTGTGTGTGTGTGTGTGTGTGTGTGTGTGTGTGTGTGTGTGTGTCAATGTTCGTGTTGCTTCTCAACACCATAAGGTGTTTTTTTAACCTGTTTTTTTAATCTAATTTTACTGCTTGCGTCAGTTACTTGATGTGGAATAGAGTCCCATGTAGTCATGGCTCTATGTAGTACTGTGTACCTCCCATAGTCTGTTGGAGTTGACAGCAGGTCTGGGACAGGTATCACGTCCGGTGAACAGGTCAGGGTTCCATAGCCGCAGGCAGAACAGTTGAAACTGGAGCAGCAGCACGGCCAGGTGGACTGGGGACAGCAAGGAGTCATCATGCCAGGTAGGCCTGAGGCATGGTCCTAGGGCTCAGGTCCTCCAAGAGAGAGAGAGAAAGAAATAAAGAGAGAGAAAGAGAAAATTAGAGAGAGCATACTTAAATTCATGCAGGACACCGGATAAGACAGGAGAAATACTCCAGATATAACAGACTGACCCTAGCCCCCTGACACAAACTACTGCAGCATAAATATTGGAGGCTGAGGCAGGAGGGGTCAGGAGACACTGTGGCCCCATCCGATGTTACCCCCGGACAGGGCCAAACAGGCAAGATATAACCCCACCCACTTTGCGTGTAGGTATGTATGGCAGGACCAAATCGGAATGATAGTGAGCAAGCCCATGTAATGCTTTGTAGGTTAGCAGTATAACCTTGAAATCAGCCATTGCCTTAACAGGAAACCAGTGTAGGGAGGCTAGCACTGGAGTAATATTATCAAATGTTTTGGTTCTAGTCAGGATACTTGCAGCCATGTTTAGCACTAACAAGTTTATTTAGTGCTTTATCTGGGTAGCCGGAAAGTAGAGTATTGCAGTAATCTAATCTAGAAGTGACAAAAGCATGGATTTAAAAAATAAAATAAAAATTGGGGGACGGAAAATTTCTCATTTTTGCAATGTTACGTAGATGGAAAAAAAGCTGTCCTTGAAACAGTCTTGATATGTTCGTCAAAAGAGAGATCAATGTCCAGAGTAACGCCGAGGTTCTTCACAGTTTTATTTGAGACGACTGTACAACCATCAAGATTAATTGTCAGATTCAACAGAAGATCTCTTTGTTTCTTGGGATCTAGAACAAGCATCTCTGTTTTGTCCGAGTTTAAAAGTAGAAAGTTTACAGACATCCACGTCCTCATGTCTGAAACACAGGCTTCCAGCGAGGGCAATTTTGGGGCTTCACCATGTTTCATTGAAATGTACAGCTGTGTGTCATCCGCATAGCAGTGAAAGTTAATATTGTTACGGCTCTCGTTTGTGGAATGACCGGACCAAGGTGCAGCGTGAACTCAACATCGAGGTCGAGGTGAGGACTACAGTTGAAGAGAGAAGTAACTTCTGGGAGGGGGTGCCAGAGGGGCCAACCTAAACAACACCTTATTGCCATGACGAAGGGACTGTGACAGTGTTCCAGGTTCTTCTCCATGACATCAACAAGCTGGTACACCTGTAAGCCTCATGCAGCTGGTTCAACATAGGTGTTCTACGCATCGTTGAGTGTAATGCAATGGCTCTTAATTGTAAGAAAATAATGTAAATGAATCAGCCACACCATTTGATAAAAAGAGCCGTTAGTTTGTTAATTACAGCAAGTGAAAATCCCCTGCTGTAGCAAAGACAGAAAATAAATGTTTTCCTTATGGGAAAACACAGACCTTATTATGTTCTCTTTGTTCTCCATATTTATAGTGCTCGTGTAACCAGCTTCTTTGATTTGAAAACACAGCATACATTATCAACACGCTATTCAAACAATAGGAATGACAAGGTACACTTTGGTAAAAGTTCTATCGAACTTTTTTATGCGAGTAAAGTACATGTCAGATAAAAAATGTCACAACAGACCTGATGGAGACAGCAAATTTGTCTTTAAACTTTCCAAATGTGGACAAAATAAAATACACGAGACAAGGTGGTTTTTCACTTCACAGGGTGGTGAAAGTGCACGGCGATGAGCTAGGTGCTCCTTTAGGAGAAATATTGAGAGTCTTGTTCTGATGACATGATGATCAATGCTTGGCTGCTGTTTGACAAATAAACATAATCTCACTCATTGTACATCTGTGAGCTATTGGCTAGAGCTCTTGTGCCAAGACCAGAGTGGCACATTCACTAAATATTGCAAAAATGTTTGTGACAAAACTATTAGTTCAGTTGGCTCCCAAGTGGCGCAGACGTCACTACAGTTCCTGGTTTGAATCCAGGCTGTATCACATCTGGCAGTCATTAAGAGTCCCATAGGGCGGCGCACAATTGGCCCAGTGTCGTCGGGGTAGGCCATCATTGTAAATAAGAATTTGTTCTTAACTAGTTAAATAAATAAATAAAGGTTAAATAAAAAGAGTGAAAAATGTGATGGAAACCCATTTAACTTGTATTTTTATATCTGGTACATGGGAACTTTACTTTTGTGCACATTTCTATTTGCAAACATCTGGTGTGAAAATGCATATTGTTTTTATACAGATTTTCGAATATTCACATGAAAGTCGCCAATCGGATGGAACATACTGTAGCTATAGAGTGAAAAAACATTCTTCCCCACCAACCTACCATGTTGATCAATGGGGAGAAATGAGGATTGTGCAGATTATTATTGGCTATGCCCTCCAGATTCCCCATCACCATGAAGTGTTAGCACCATTCCTGCAGAAATCGAGGAGCAGTTCTACCTTGTGCAAGGCTCACTGCAAAGATTTCACCTGCAATTCTGGAGATAAAAAAAGGAAAATACTGTTCACTGTGAGACTGTCCATTTGATAACTTAGAAGTCTTTAGAATGTACTTCCTCATTAAAAGATTTACAACTGCAACTTTTATATTACATTTGCTCTGTGAGGTTGTGCTATCATATCACTTCCTGTAGCACTGCTGTACGTATGCAGTTCTAATTTATACAATTACAAATATTGTATGTCATAATTTCACAATTCAAAATCACAACTTTAAAAATTAACATTCACAAACCTGAATAGGTCATGGTTCAGATCATTAGTAGAATATTTGGGCATCTTCCCTTTACCGTCCTCCCCTTCAAAGCGCCACGTCTCTATGCCGGCAATCATCTTTGAGGACAGAAAACGGCTTTAGACGACCTGTGCAATCAATTAGCCATCAGATCTGCAGGCAAGCCGTCATCATATACTGTACTTCATGTGTGCAGCTACACATTTGAATTTTGCTTATAAACAACAATAATGTATAATATTCCTCACTTGACAGGAACTCTTTCCCCAATGCATCGGTGTCAACTCCAGACTCACCAATGAAGATTATTGTCACAGGGTTGACTGGGGATCATTTATTTTGACGTTTCTAGCAGGTTGTCCCTTGATACACATATTTGGACGTTCCGGCTCTAGTCAACTTATCCTGCCAGCCAGCACAGAACGTATTTTTCACTGTTAGTTAAAGTTAAACAGTTTCCAAACGTTGCATATGCATATGAAATCCAATACTGTTATCTAACGTTCTTAAACTTGTTTTTTTCTCCCAAATTTGCCATGACATTTTGTCCTGCATTGAGGTGACACCTGCATTCGACTCATTTACCTCGCCCACGAGGGGAGTGGAGTAGGTGATGGAGAACCAGAGATCCCTAAGTATCAAATTCCAGGCGAAGAGTTACAGGTCTGTATTTGATGGAACCCCTTTCAAGCTGATCACAAGGGGAGGTCAGGAGACAAGGAGCAAAAGTTGATGTAACCTGAAACAATATCATATATTTTTCAGATATTCCTATGTCATAAAATAAGTCAAATTTGTATTTCACTGTAAGATACAATGTATGGATTTTGCACATTATGTATTTGTACTCTCCATACAGTGCATTTGGAAAGTATTCAAACCCCTTAACATTTTCCACATTTTGTTACAATACAGCCTTATTCTAAAATGGATTAAATATTTTTTTTCCCTCCTCAATCTACACAAAACACCCCATAATGACAAGGCAAAAACAGGTTATTAATATAACTGAAATATTACATTTACATAAGTATTCACACCCTATACTCAGTACTTTGTTGAAGCACCTTTGGCAGCGATTACAGCCTTGAATCTTCTTGGGTATGACGCTACAAGCTTGGCCCACCTGTTTTTGGGGATTTTTTCCCATTCTTCTCTGCAGATCTTGTCAAATTCTGTCATGTTGGAGGGGGAGAGTCGCTCCATAGCTATTTTCAGGTCTCTCCAGAGATGTTCGATCGGGTTCAAGTCCAGGATCTGGCTGGGCCACTCAAGGACATTCAGAAACTTGTCCCGAAGCCACTTCTGCGTTGACTTTGCTGTGTGTTTAGGGTCGTTGTCATGTTGGAATGTGAATCTTCTGAGGTCCTGAGCACTCTGGAGCAGGTTTTCATCCAGGATCTCTTTGTACTTTGCTCCATTCATATTTCCCTCAATCCTGATTAGTGTCCCAGTCCCTGCTGCTGAAAAACATCCCCACAGCATGATGATGCCACCTCCATGCTTCACTGTTGGGATGGTGGCAGGTTTCCTCCAGACGTGACTCTTCGCATTCAGGCCAAAGAGCTCAATCTTGGTTTCATCAGACCAGAGAATCTTGTTTCTCATGGTCTGAGAGTCCTTTAGGGGCCCATCGGCAAACTTCAAGAAGGCTGTCATGTGCCTTTTACTGAGGAGTGCCTTCCGTCAGAGATGGTTGTCCTTCTGGAAGGTTCTCCCATCTTCACAGAGGAACTCAGAGTGACCATCAGGTTCTTGGTCACCTCCCTGACCAAGGTCTTTCTCCCCCAATTGCTCAGTTTGGCTGGCCAGCTCGCTCTAGGAAGAGTCTTGGAAGTTCCAAACTTCTTCCGTTTAAGAATGATGGATGCCACTGTGTTCTGAGTGACCTTCCATGCTGCAGACATTTTTTAGTAACCTTCCCCAGATCTGTTTCTTGACACAATCCTGTGTTTCTTCGACCTATAGGCTTGGTGTTTGCTCTCAACTGTGGGACCTTATATAGACAGGTGTATGCCTTTCCAAATCATGTCCAAACAATTGAATTGTAGAAACATCTTAAGGATGATCAACGGAAACAGAATGCACCTGAGATTCGAGTCTCATCGCAAAGGGTCTGAATACTTTTGCAAACATTTCTAAAAACCTGTAATTGCCTTGTCATTATGGGGTATTGTGTGTAGATTAATGAGGGGACAAAAATAATTTCATCCATTTTAGAATAAGGCTGTAATGTTACAACATGTGGTAAAAGAGATGGGGTCTGAATACTTTCCGAATGAACTGTATGGAGATAGTGGTTTAGTGCCTAAAATAAGGGGTTAAATACATCAACAACATGTACCTTTCTTATATCTCTCAGAAATAGGACAGACACTTCAGAACAAACTTCCTTTTGATTATTTGGGGGTGAATCTGTTTATCCCCTTTCACTTTTCCTGTTCTCGTAAATAACTATTTCCAATTATCCAAAGTCCTGTTAATATCTGCCATTCAGTAGGCTACATAAGTCTATTGAATTGATCTGTAGAGTTCCCCACATCAATGATTGTACCGCATTCCATTTATACCTTTTGTCGCTTAAGACAACTGTACCTACCTCATTTTCAATCTACTGTATGTTAGTCTAGTAATAAAACTTAGTGAAACCGTTGTTGAATTGAAGCCCTTAAACGAACGATTGGATTCTTGAAATCTGAGAGCTTTGATGCCATTCAAAATGAGAAAATAGAAAATTGACTGTTGATGAAGACTATTGTTGGTATAGGATTAACTTCTTAACTAGAAGCACAAGCATTTCGCTACACTCGCATTAACATCTGCTAACCATGTGTATGTGACAAATAAAATTTGATTTGATTTGATTTATGGCTGCAGGGGCAGTATTGAGTAGCTTGGATGAAAGGTGCCCAGAGGTGCCCAGAGTAAACGGCCTGCTCCTCAGTCTCAGTTGCTAATATATGCATATTATTATTAGTATTGGATAGAAAACACTCTGAAGTTTCTAAAACTGTTTGAATGATGTCTGACCTGAGAAGAAATCCAAACAGAAGTGGGAAATCTGAGGTTGGTAAATTTTTTTGTTGTTGAAGTTTTTGTCCGAAGTTATGCGGGACCTGCATGAGCGTTTGGAGATGTGTACCTAACGCACTAACAAAAGTAGCTACTTGGACATAAATAATGGACATTATCGAACATAATCAAGCATTTATTGTGGAACTAGGATTCCTGGGAGTGCATTCTGATGAGATCATCAAAGGTAAGGGACTAATTATAATGTGATTTCTGATTTCTGTTGACTCCAACATGGCGGAAAATTGTATTTATTTTCTGAGCGCCGTCTCAAAATATTGTATGGTTTGCTTTTTCCGTAAAGTTTTTTTTTTAAATCTGCCACAGCGGTTGCATTAAGGAGAGGTATATCTATAATCAAATCAAATCAAATTTATTTGTAACATACACATGGTTAGCAGATGTTAATGCGAGTGTACCGAAATGCTTGTGCTTCTAGTTCCGACAATGCAGTAATAACCAACGAGTAATCTAACCTAACAATTCCACAACTACTACATCATACACACAAGTGTAAAGGGATAAAGAATATGTACATAAAGATATATGAATGAGTGATGGTACAGAATGGCATAGGCAAGATGCAGTAGATGGTATCGAGTACAGTATATACATATGAGATGAGTAATGTAGGGTATGTAAACAAAGTGGCATAGTTTAAAGTGGCTAGTGATACATGTATTACATAAAGATGCAGTAGATGATAGAGTACAGTATGTACATATACATATGAGATGAATAATGTAGGGTATGTAAACATTATATTAAGTAGCATTGTTTAAAGTGGCTTGTGATATATTTTACATCAATTTGCATAAATTCCCATTATTAAAGTGGCTGGAGTTGAGTCAGTGTGTTGGCAGCAGCCACTCAATGTTAGTGGTGGCTGTTTATTAACAGTCTGATGGCCTTGAGATATAAGCTGTTTTTCAGTCTCTCGGTCCCAGCTTTGATGCACCTGTACTGACCTCGCCTTCTGGATGATAGCGGGGTGAACAGGCAGTGGCTGAAGGGTGGTGTTTGTCCTTGATGATCTTTATGGCCTTCCTGTGACATCGGGTGGTGTAGGTGTCCTGGAGGGCAGGTAGTTTGCCCCCGGTGATGCGTTGTGCAGACCTCACTACCCTCTGGAGAGCCTTACGGTTGTGGGCGGAGCAGTTGCCGTACCAGGCGGTGATACAGCCCGACAGGATGCTCTCGATTGTGCATCTCTAGAAGTTTGTGAGTGTTTTTGGTGACAAGCCACATTTTTACAGCCTCCTGAGGTTGAAGAGGCGCTGCTGCGCCTTCTTCACGATGCTGTCTGTGTGGGTGGACCAATTCAGTTTGTCTGTGATGTGTACGCCGAGGAACTAAAAACTTACTACCCTCTCCACTACTGTTCCATCAATGTGGATAAGGGGGTGCTCCCTCTGCTGTTTCCTGAAGTCCACAATCATCTCCATAGTTTTGTTGACGTTGAGTGTGAGGTTATTTTCCTGACACCACACTCCGAGGGCCCTCAACTCCTCCCTATAGGCCGTCTCGTCGTTGTTGGTAATCAAGCCTACCACTGTAGTGTCATCCGCAAACTTGATGATTGAGTTGGAGGCGTGCATGGCCACGCAGTCGTGGGTGAACAGGGAGTACAGGAGAGGGCTCAGAACGCACCCTTGTGGGGCCCCAGTGTTGAGGATCAGCAGGGTAGAGATGTTGTTACCTACCCTCACCACCTGGGGGCAGCCCGTCAGGAAGTCCAGTACCCAGTTGCACAGGGCGGGGTGAGACCCAGGGTCTCGAGCTTGATGACGAGTTTGGAGGGTACTATGGTGTTAAATGCTGCGCTGTAGTCGATGAACAGCATTCTCACACAGGTATTCCTCTTGTCCAGATGGGTTAGGGCAGTGTGCAGTGTGGTTGAGATTGCATTGTCTGTGGACCTATTTGGGCGGTAAAGCAAATTGGAGTGGGTCTAGGGTGTCAAGTAGTGGAAGTTAGAATAGCAATGATCCAAGGTTTTACCAGCCCTGGTTGCGCAATCGATATGCTGATACAATTTAGGGAGTTTTGTTTTCAGATTAGCCTAGCCTTGTTAAAATCCCCAGCTCCAATGAATGCATCCTCAGGATATGTGGTTTCCAGTTTGCAAAGAGTCAAATAAAGTTCTTTCAGAGCCATCGATGTGTCTGCTTGGGGGGGAAAATACATATACAGCTGTGATTATAATCGAAGAGAATTGGTAGATAATGCGGTCGATAATGCGGTCGACATTTGATTGTGAGGAATTCTACTAACAATTGGATACCATTCCATGTGTATAACTTGCATTATCATCTACATTTATGATGAGTATTTCTGTTGAATCGATGTGGCTATGCAAAATCACTGCATGTTTTTGGAACTAGTGACCAATGTAAACTCAGATTTTTTTATTAATTTTACCCCCTTTTTCTCCCCAATTTCGTGGTATCCAATTGTTAGTAATTACTATCTTGTCTCATCGCTACAACTCCCGTACGGGCTCGGGCTCGTTCTCCAAAACGCAACTGCTTCTTAACACAGCGCACATCCAACCCGGAAGCCAGTCACACCAATGCGTCGGAGGAAACACCGTGCACCTGGCGAGCTTGGTTAGCGTGCACTGCGAGCTTGGTTAGCGTGGTAAAACCGGAATAAGAGCATTTAGTTACACTAAGAACAAGCATATGACTATGAAAGAGTATAATCGTTGAGCCTTCATCTTATAACATTACAATAGACAAGAGCACATGGATTTTGTTCATGCCATAATTGTTACAGAGGTTGTAAATTGAGATCAGAAATTGTACCCAGGCGACACAATTTCCATCTATAATATGCTCATACCATTACCTTCCTCCACAGATGCTTGCATACAGTAGCAAACGATTGACTCAAAGTTTTTCGCTGTATATTGGGCATTCTGCCTCAGCTGGTTGAAAGCAAAGATGCATAAAAAACATGACCAAATGGGTTACAAATAAGGAAATAGTAACTCACCACACACACACATATACCTACTAACACCACACACGCACGTCACGCTGGATGTTGGTAATGACTCCATGTTGGTAGTGCCGTCAAACTACAAGTCTGTCTGATAGGACTGCGGATCAAATTTAAAATAATGCTATGCTTTTTCAACTACTGATCCAAATCTTCCTGTGTATACTTTTGGAGAGTACATATTTCATAAAATATTTAAAGGGATTTACAGCATCTGAATACTCATCTTTACACATGCAAAGAGACAACACCTTCACATTTTTTTTAACACATGGTAAAACCTATATGATCTTCTCAATTTTGATATGGCCACGGTATATGGGGCTGTGATTGACAAATTGCAATGAACTCCAAGCCTCAATTGCATTATGTGCACTTAGATCATATGATCAAGCAATACACCCAGCCACTGCAAAAAAATACAGGTGTCCTTCCTAACTCAGTTGCCGGAGAGGAAGAAAACTGCTAAGGGATTTCACCATGAGGCCACGGGTGAATTTAAAACAGTTACAGAGTTTAATGGCTGTGATAAGCGAAAACTGGCAAGGCCTGCATCATGTTATGGGTTTGCTTGTAATCGATAACGACTGCCGAGTTTCAGGATAAAAATAAATGTAATGAATCTAAGCACAGGCAAATCCTAGAGGAAAAGCTGGTTCACTGTGCTTTCTGCCAGACACTGGGAGATGAATTCACATTTTAGTGAAGGCAACCTAAAACACAAGGCCAAATCTACACTAGAGTTGATTACCAAGAAGACAGTGAATTTTTACACCTTTATTTAACCAGGTAGGCCAGTGGAGAACAAGTTCTCATTTACAACTGCGACCTGGCCAAGATAAAGCAAAGCAGTGCGACAAAAACAGAGTTACACATGGGATAAACAAACATACAGTCAATAACACAATAGAAAATCTGTATACAGTGTGTGCAAATGAAGTAAGGAGGTAAGGCAATAAGTAGGCCATAGTGGAGAAGTAATTACAATTTAGCAATTTACACTGGAGTGATAGATGTGCAGATGAGGCTGTGCAAGTATAAATACTGGTGTGCAAAAGAGCAGAAAAAATGAAAAACAAATAAGGGAATGAGGTCGGTGGTTGGATGGGCTATTTATAGATGGGCTGTGTACAGCTGCAGCGATTGGTAAGCTGCTCTGACAGCCGATGCTTGAAGTTAGTGAGGGAGATAGAAGTCTCCAACATTCAGAGAATGTTCCTGAGTGGTCAGGTTCTCACTTAAATCTGCTTGAAAATCTCTGGAAAGACCTTAAAATGGTTGTCTAGCAATGATCAATAAACAATTTGACAGAGCTTGAATAATTTTTTAACAATAACAGGCAAATGTTGCACAATCCAAGTGTGGCAAGCTCCAGAAAGACTCACAGCTGTAATCCCTCCCAAAGGTGCTTCTACAAAGTAATTACAATTTCAGAGGCTGGTAACTCAATGAATTTATCCTCTGCAACAGGGGTAACTCTGCAGCAACCCCCCCCCCCCTCCTCTAGGGACGCCACCTGGTGTTCTATCTGGGGGCACATACCTGGCTGACCGGGGTGTCGGCGGTGAAAATCGGCGATTAGGGCCGGGTCCAGGATGTCTTTAGCTGGAACCCAGCACCTCTCCTCCCGACCATAACCCTCCCAGTCAACCAGATACTGGAAACCCCTGCCCCGTGGTCGAACCGTCAGGGGTGTCTCACCGTATACGCTGGCTGGCCGTCGATGACACGGAGGGGAGGGATGGGCCTAGGAGCAGAAGACAGTGAGACAAGGGTTTAATCCTGGAAACATGAAAAGTATGGTGAACACGGAGGGTACGGGCAACAGCAGACAGAGAACAGTGGGAATAATGACTCTAGAAATGGGGAAAGGACCAATGAAACAGGGGGGATTTTACATGATTCTACACAGAGAAGTAGGTCCTGAGTGGACAGCCATACCCTCTGCCCGACCCGAGTCCGGTGGCGGTCCGCTTGTCGACAATACCTGGAGATGGTCTTGAGAATAGCCACCCTAGCTCTTTTCCAGGTACGCCGACAGAGGCGGACGAACATCTGGGCTGAAGGTATGTTGACCTCAACTCCTTGCTCTGGGAAGAGCGGCGGCTGATACCCCATGGAGCATTCGAAAGGGGATAGATAGTTCAGTAGCCGAGCAAGAGAGTGTTCCTGGCATATTCCACCTAGACCAGTTGCGGATTCCAGGTGGTGGGGTAACTGGCAACCTGACACAGGAGTGCCGTCTCCATACCTTGATTGGCTCCCTCCAACTGGCCGTTAGATTGGGGATGAAACCCAGATGACAGACTGGCTGACGACCTAATAAGAGTGCAGAACGCCTTCCAGAATTGGGATGAGAACTGAGGACCCCGGTCCGAGACAACATTAACAGGGAGTCCATGGATACGGAAGATGTGCTGCACCATAAGCTGGGCCGTCTCCTTGGCTGAAGGTAATTTAGGAAGAGGGATGAAATGGGCGGCCTTGGAGAATCTGTCCACCATCAGGATGGTGGTGTTGCCATCTGACGGACGAAGCCCAGTGACAAAATCCAGAGAAATATGGGAACAGGGGCGATGAGGGAGAGGAAGTGGCTGTTGGTGGACAGACTGAGCTTGCCACAGAGTCTTGCTTCGCGTGCATACGATGCATGCGGCGACAAAGGCCAAGACATCAGGGACCATGGTAGGCCACCAGAAGCGTTGATGGATGAAAGCCAGGGTCTGATGAGTAGCAGGATGACAGGAAAGCCTGGAGGAGTGAGCCCATTCCAGGACCTGAGACCGAACCGCATCAGGCACAAACAGACAGTTAGCTGTTTGTGGTCCTGGGCAGATCGCTGGGACAGGATGGCCCCCACGCCAACGCCAACATCAGAAGCATCAACCTCAAACACAAATTGACGTAGTGGGTCCGGATGGATGAGGATGGGTGCTGTTGTGAACCGATGCTTCAGGTCCACAAAGGCTTTGTTGACAGCTGGAGACCATGCTAACTGTACCTTGGGAGAGGTGAGTGCAGAGATGAGGGCCGCCAGGGTGCTGTAACCCCGAATGAAACGGAGGTAGAAGTTAGCAAAACTAAGGAAACGCTGCAACTGCACCCTGGATGTGGGTTGAGGCCAATCCACCACTGCTTTCACCTTTCCAGGTTCCATCTGGACATTTCCCTCCGCAATGACATATCCCAGAAAGGAGATGGTCGAGCAGTGGACCTCACACTTCTCGGCTTTTACGAACAATTGGTTCTCCAGGAGGCGCTGAAGGACCTGTCTGACATGCATTACATGTTTTTGGGCAGACCGGGAAAAAAAGAGGATGTTGTCAAGGTATATGAACAAACTGGTTTAGCATGGCCCGGAGCAGATAGTTTACCAGGGCCTGGAAGACAGCGGGGGCATTGGTGAGTCCAAACGGCATGACCTGGTACTCATGTCAGCTGGCTATGATGAATACTGTCTTCCACTCATCTCCTCCGTGGATCTGAATCAGGTGGTAGGCATTCCGAAGGTCCAGCATGGAAAACATGGTGGCCCCCTGGAGAGGTTCAAAAGCTGAGGAAAGGAGTGGTAGGGGGTAACAATTCTTAATCGTAAATGTCATTAAAACCCCGGTAGTCAATGCACGGACACAGGGTCTTGTCCTCCTCCACAAAGAAAAACCCTGCGCCGGCAGGAGAAGCAGACGGACAGACAGCCCCAGTAGCCAGAGATTCCTCTATGTACTCCTCCATGGCCTTGGTCTCCGGCCCAGATAGAGAATATAGCCTACCAAGAGGTGGTGTGGTGCCTGGGAGGAGATCAATGGCACAATCATAAGGACGATGCGGGGGAAGAGAAGTAGCCGTGTCTTGCTCAAAACCTCCAGGAGGTCGTGGTACTATGTGGGGACGGTAGAGAAATCCGTGACTTGACTTAAGCCCTGAGTAGGCTGTCATGGGGAAGGCTGCGCTGTTTTGAGGCAATGGGAATGGCAAAACAGACTCCATCCCAAGATTGAACTTGTGGTCCAATCAATAAGGTGGTTGTGTTTTTTACACCAAGAAAATCCCAAAACAACTGGAAAATGGGGAGACTCAATGAGAAGCAGCTGAATAGCCTCACTGTGATTTCCTGAAACCCGTAGATTAACAGGAACAGTGCTGTGGGTAACTCTACCAATGGAGTGTCTGTCCAGTGCTTTAGCGTCCATCGGAACAGAGAGACGTTGAGTGAGAATACCTCATTCAGAACCTAGAGTAGCATCCATAAAATTCAATCAATGAGTCAATGAGCACCCATAGAGATTTAGACTGGTCTGCCCACAGCAGTATAACAAAGGAGGGATTACAGTTTAACCTCTCTTGGGTAGGGGGCAGTATTTTGAATTTTGTGAATGAAGTGCCCAATGTAAACTGCCTGTGGCTCAGGCCCAAAAGCAAGGATATGCATATTCTTGGTATCATTTGAAAGGTAACACGGAAGTTTGTGGAAATGTGATTTGAATGTAGGAGAATATAACACAATAGATCTGGTAGAAGAAAATACAAGGAAAAAACATACTTTTTCTGTTGTTTATTGTTGTTACATCATCTTTCAACTGAACAAGAACAGCCAAACATTCAGATAGGATGCTGGGGATAATTTCAATCAAGAACATAAGAGGAAAACAATTGTTGAGCAAAGTTTCAGAGCAACATGACATTGAGAATGAAGTCACCCAGGTGTCCCACACAAATGTACCCAAATGTACTTAAGTGGCCGAATTGGTACAGTGATACATTTTGACGCAAACAACTATATACAAAATACATAAATGCTATTCTAACACACCCCCCACAAAAAAAATAACAAGGGTAACTATTTACACACTTTCAATTTACAATATTGTGAAGACCCTCAGTCCTCTACACAATATTGTGCTGCTGATGCCATGGCCCATAGCAGTCTCTTTCTGCTGTAAAGCAGAGGGTTACTGAACAAGTGGTGCAGGTGATGGAGCATTTCCTGTGATAAAGCACACAACGAGGTCTCCCTACTGTGCCCTTTTTGCCCTGAGGCACATTCATACCTGGAGAGATGAATCTGGGCAGGTGAACACCACTGGTTGGAGCAGAAGGAGCAGAGGTAGAGGGGACAGAAGGTGCTACAGTGGTCTTGCTGTAGCTAGCAAGCTCCTGGATGAGCAGCTCACTGAAGGCTAGCTGTGAGATGGGGGGGCTGTCCACAGCTCTTAGCCATTTCCTTCTGGAGGATGAAGGCATTCACCACACCAATGTAGATGAAATGATAGAACAATGTCCTTTACCATTTCATTGTCTTGTGGAGAACATTGTAATAGCCTATCAGCGCATCTGACAGGTCTTATTTCAAATTACAATTTTGAATTTTGAAAAGAATAATGGGCAAATGTTGTAAAAATTCTTATACTATTATTATTTTTTATTTTTTTTAGGTTAAACACTTAGTGTAAACGTAAATGACTCATTTCTGATATATAGCATGTAGAAAAGATAATGGACCTACAGTGCCTTCAGAAAGTATTCATAGACCTTTAATTCCACATTTTGTTGTGTTAGTCTGAATTAAAAATGGATAAAAAAAAAAATCCTCACCCATCTACACATTAACCCATTATGATAAAGTGAAAACATTTTTTTTAGAAATGTTTACAAAATAAATACAGAAATGTCTCATTTATATAAGTATTCACACCCTTTAGTCTATAATTTGTTGAAGCACCTTTGGCAGCGATTACAGCTGTTAGTCTTTCGGGGTATCTCTCTAAGAACTTTACACACATGGACTGTGCAACATTTGCCCATTATTCTTTTCAAAATTCTTCAAGCTCTGTCAAATTTGTTGTTGATCATTGCTAGACAACAATTTTCAGGTCTTGCCATAGATTTCCAGGTATATTTATGTCAAAACTGTTACTCGGTCACTCAGGAACATTCACTGTCTTCTTGGTAAGAAACTCCAGTGTAGATTTGGCCTTGTGTTTTAGGATAATATCCTGCTGAAAGGTGAATTCATCTCCCAGTGTCTGGTGGAAAGAAGACTGAACCAGATTTTCCTCTAGGATTTTGTCTATGCTTAGCTCCATTCTGTTTATTTTTTATCCGTAAAAATTCCCCAGTAAATCAAATCAAACTTGTTTTGTCACATGCGCTATATAAAACATGTGTAGACCTCAACATGAAATGCTTACTACAAGCCCTTAACCAACAGTGAAGTTCAAGAAATAGTTAAGAAAATATTTACCAAATAAACTGAAGTAAAAAATAATAAAAAAGTAACACAATAAAATAACAATAATGAGGCTATATACAGGGGGTACCGGTACCGAGTCAATGAGTGGGGGTACAGGTTAGTCGAGGTAATTTGTACATGTTCGTATGGCTGAAGTGACTATGAATAGAAAATAAACAGCTTAATGATTGAACTTAATGATTACAAGCATACCCATAACATGATGCAGCCCCCACTCTGCTTCAAAAGATGGAGAGTGGTACTCAGTAAGGTGTTGTATTGTATTTGCCCCCCAGGACAAAAAGTGAATTGCTTTGACAATTTTTTTGCAGTATTACTTTAGCGCTTTGTTGCATCTTTTGGAATATTGTTATTCAGTAGAGGCTTCCTTCTTTTCACTCGGTCAATTAGGCTACTATTGTGGACTGACTAAAATGTTGTTGATCCATCCTCAGTTTTCTCCTGTCAAAACTATTAAACTCTGTCACTGTTTTAAAGTCACCGTTGGCCTCATGGTGAAATCCCTAAGCGGTTCCCTTCCAATGCGGCAACTGAGTTAGGCAGGGTATCTGTATCTTTGTAGTGACTGGGTGTATTGATACACCATCCAAAATGTAATTAATAACTTGACAAGGCTCAAAGGGATATTAAATGTCAGCTTTTAATATCTTTGCCCATCTAGCAATAGGTGCCGTTCTTTGCGAGGCAATGGACAATCTCCCTGGTCTTTGTGATTGAATCTGTCGTTTAAATTCACTGCTCGACTGAGGGATAATTGTTTGTGTGGGGTACAGAAATGAAGTACTCATTCAAAAATCATGTTAAACACTATTATTGCACACAGTGAGCCCATGCAACTTATTATGTGACTTGTTAAGAACATTTTTACTCTTGAACATGTTTAGGCTTACCATAACAAAGGGGTTGAACACTTTTTGACTCAAGACATTTCAGCATTTAATTAAATGTTTATTAATTTAGAAAAACATTCCACTTGGACATGATGAGGTATTGTGCCGATGTCAGTAAGACCTTTAAACAGGTCAACATTCACAAGACGACAGGGCCAGATGGATTACCAGGACGTGTACTGTGAGCATGTGCTGACCAACTGGAAAGTGTCTTCACTGACATATTCAACCTCTCCCCGACTCCAGCCACCCTAGTCATCTGATACCGCACAGCAAGCTGTACCAGAGCGCATTGTCTAGGTCCAAGAGGCTTCTTAAACAGCTTCTACCCCCAATCCAAAAGACTCCTGATCATCTAGTCAAATGGCTACCCAGGCTATTTGCAGTGCCCCCACCCACACTCACTCCTCTTTACACCACTGCTACTCTCTGTTGTCATCTGTGCATAGTCACTTTAATAACTCTACCTACAGTACATGTAAATACTTCCTCAAATAACCGGTGCCCCCGCACATTGACTCTGTATCGCTAACCCCCTGTATACAGTCTCTCTATTGTTATTTCACTGCTGCTCTTTAATTACTTGTTACTTTTATCTCTTATTCATATCTGAATTTGTTTTTTAACAGCATTGTTGGTTAGGGGCTCGTAAGTAGGCATTTCACTGCAAGGTTGTATATGGTTGTACCTGTTGTATTCGGCGCATGCGACTAATACAATTCGTTTTTGATTTGTCTAGGTCAGTGACAAAAAATTTCAATTTAATCCATTTTAAATTCAGGCTGTAAACCAACAAATTGTGGAAAAAGTCAAAGAGAGTGAATACTTTATGAAGGCAATGTATATACTTTTGGTCATGTAGTGTATGTGGACACCTGCTCATCGATCATTTTATTCCAAAATCATGTGCATTAATATGGAGTTGGTCCCCCTTTTGCTGCCATAACACTTTCCACTCTGGGAAGGCTTTCCACTAGATGTTGGAACATTACTGTGGGCACTTGCTTCCATTCAGCCACAAGCTTAGTGAGGTCGGGCACTGATGTTGGGCGATTAGCCTTGGCTCGTGTTCCAAATAATTCCAAAGGTGTTGGGTGATGTGGAGGTCAGGGCTCTGTGGAGTTCAGCAAAACCCAGATTCGTCCGTTGGATGGTGAAGCATGTTTCCCCTGCTCTAGAGTCCAATGGTGGTGAGCTTTACACCACTCCAGCCGACGCTTGGCATTGCGCATGATGATCTTAGGCTTGTGTGCGGCTGCTCGGCCATAGAAACCCATTTCCTGAAGCTTCCGACGAACAGTTCTTGTGCTGACGTTGTTTCCAGAGGCAGTTTGGAACTCGGTGGTGATAGTTGCAACCGAGGACAAAAAAAATGTCTTCAGGAAATTGGCTTAAAAATTATAAAATATCTCCTCCCCCCCAAGGTGGGGACATCTAAAATGTTCTCTCAAATGTAGACACTCCGACTGGCCGACCACACTCATTTCCACGTCCCCTGCCACGCCCACGACCTAAGCCCCTTTTTGAAACAGAAAAAACCCTGCCTCTTCTCTTTGGTTTTTCATCACCTCTTTCATCCTTCATTATCATCTCCCTTCATCAGGCAGGTATCCTGGATGTTCTTCTCCACCTTTGCCCTGAAATGTTCCTTTGCTTTCTTTTCCTCCAAAGCCTGACCGTCTATCTTGGCCCCACTCTTCATCAGCTTCAGTTCCTGGGTGACACTAATAAGCTTGGCCTTCAGATATTCTGGTCAGCCTCCGAGTTCCAACTCATCAGGGCATGGCGGTAAATCCTGTACAGTTAAGGGTTAGGATCTGAGTCTTGAACTGAACGTGTTTCTTTAAGACCTGCTTTCTGAACTTTGAAGCAGGACGTGGGTTGCCCTCTGGTCTCACTGACCGGAATAGCTTTTTTGTTGGCATCATTGCTATGCACAGTGGCTGTAACGGGAGGCAGCGGCATCTTGGTAGCCATTTTGGCTCCATTCCCCTCTTCAAATGGGGATACACTCTAAAGAAGGATTTGAGTTCCTGTATGTTTCTTTCATCACACCATGTCACGTTAGCCATAAGGCATACGCCCCCGCCCCTCTTCTTACCAGAAAGATGTTTGTTTCTGTCTGCACGATGCGTGGAAGAGAGATTAAAGTAGACGGCACGCGTCAAAATGATTGATTGATGACCTTACGTCATTTTGACCTTTGCGTGTCCGAATATGTGCCCCCTCCCCGTCCCCCCTGTTCCCGTGGTCACGTGTTATTTTGTGTTATTTCAGATCTCTATGTCATCCTTTGAAGTATTCCAGTTGATGGATGTCTAGGGGGCTGGTTGAACTGTGGTTGTTGTGTTTGAACTTTTGGACCTGGTATGACCCCCCAGATGTATCGCCCATATGTGTATCTGATGAATCCGGAATGTCCTGGGCATATGCCTTATAAATGTCCAGAACAAGCAATTTTTAAAATAAAGACTTGAATATTAAACATCTAAAATATGTCTACAAGGGCAATTATCGGTGTGCTTTGCAGCTCATGTCAAGAATCCAACGACAAAAGCCTGGAGGATGTTTTGCGTGAGGCTCCCGAATGTTTTAAGGGCTTTTTGTGTACAAGCGACGGGCATATGTCTTACATCTTTAGCCCGGAGGAATCTACGGTTAAGATATTCACAGACAGCGTGTCCCAACCCTTTTATCGGGCAGAACCCGAGAGTTTTTCTCCAGCGCTAAGGATGAGAGAATGGCTTAAAATAAGACTAGCGCTGTGTCAAATGGAGCGCGCCCTAAGTGTTTCAAGGCTGCCCGGATATGCGTTGGAAGAACAGGTCTGTGGCCGAAGTGATATAATGGCCATAAGAATCGCGTCAATGGCGTATACCCCGGACTCCAGAGTGACAATTTTAGCATGTGAACAATTTGATAGTGCAAATGCTTCGAAAACGGTCAGATCATATGTATCTTCCAAAGCATGCAAGGATGTAAATTTTTTCCAAATAATGTTCAGTTTTAAATGGCGCGATTACCATATTTTCAGAACACTGATGAATAAGCTGGACAGTCTTTTCGAAAATCGGGAACAATTACGGCGATGGCCTCGGTTATCGTTGAGACATTCCCAAGACCCACAAGGCAGAAGGCGGATCTATCCCTGGAGTGAAAACGGCCAGAGCTTCGATGGAGCGGGCAAAAGACTTTGCGACGGGGAGTTGGAAACGGATAACGGTCAGGGCTAAACGGACCCTATATTTGTAAGAAATAGTAAAACATGTTGAATTATAAAGTGTGTTAAAATGTATGTGTTAAATATTTTGGAATTCAATAAAAGGAGTTTTAAAAAACTGTATCTCACCCGTAACTATGTGAAACGGTATTTCACATCTTCAGCCAACTCGGTCGCGAAGAAAAAGACATTGAAAATCAGGGTGCGTGCATGAGTGTGCGTGTGAAGGAGCAGCAGGAGTGTGTGTGTGCGTTTCAAAAAACAAAGGGTTTGTTTGTGTGGGTTCAACATGGGGTCCCATCTGTAGAGAATCGTTTGAAATCCCAAAGTTTGAACTATCCAGCATATGGCCTGTCAAGGTATCGGCCGACCGCCCGGGGTTAAACCAGGATATCTAATCAACGCCCCCCCCAGGACCCCCCAAACAAAACGCATGACAGAACGGTTCTTTGAATTCACAGCCTTTTGGTCTAAAGCAAACATACAGTTGGTTGCATACAGGCTATCTCTCGAAACTCATTCCGTACTTTAACAAGTTAGGGACAGAACGTCTATTTTTAACAAGTTTAGCACGGCTTTAGCGCAAACCCAAAGGCCCGAATATTTAACTGCCAGGACAGATAGCATAGGCTGTAAAGCCCTCCTAATGGATATTTCTGGAGGTGAGTAAATGAGAAATATATTTTAAGATTTGTTTGAATATTATTGTAATAACAAACCCCCGAGTTATTTGGGTATTTCAGACCAAAGGCCAATATGTGTTAAAAAGTGTATATATATCGTATAACGGTTAATATTGTCTAACGGTGGCTAGAGTCCCAAACCTTTACGCAGCTTTTACACGGTTTACCTGATCTGGAACAACATGAGGGGGATACACACTCTCAAAAATCAGGCAGTCAGTCGCCATCAGACTTTTTTCGTTGTAAGTCCTTACAATTAAACACATACCCAAGAATATTTATATATAAAAAATAGTGTGTACTATTTTAAAAACGATTTTATGTATTTACAGTCGACATACCGCCAAGAATGATAAAGGATTCGTTATGGACAGCGGACACGAGTGACATGGATGCAATTCTACCGTTCTGTACGCGCGTTTTTTCAAACTCACCGGGAACGTCCACCCCCTCACGACATATTCCAGACCCCAACAGGCAACGCACAACTGTGGCCCAAGTACATTGCTCAGATTCAACCCCACCCGAAAAGTACGGCTGGGCCGGGAACTTGAGGCTTCGCGAGCAGGCGCTCCAAGGACTTGGTATGAGACCATTATACGTTTATGTTATGTGTTATACGTCTTTTTATTAGTTATACCTCTTTTGATAGAATATGTTAAAACAAGGACAAATAATGTTTTTTCAGACTGCCCGGAGACAGACCCTGCAGAATCGGGAACGCTAGCTGAAAAAAGCCCAGAGCCCTCGGTATCAGCAATTCGTCAGAACAAGCGCCAAAAAAGCCTAGGTATTTTAACGATGTATTGTTAATATATATATATTATTAGACCTGAAATGTATTTGACATTTTATGTATCTAACATATTTTATATTTAATAACGTAATTTTGTATGTATTATTTTCATTCAGACTCAGCCCCGGCGAAAAACGGCACAGACGGACACATACACCTAGAGCTGGGGGATTCCGGCGCCCCGAACATTCCCGATGAAACAACCGATAGACCTGTTTTTAATGACATTTCAGATGTTGACGACCAGCTTTTCTGTGATGCGGCCAACCTTATCGACCCCGTCAATTCTACGGCATCAGTACCTGCAGTAGAACAAGAAAGGTTTTTCACATTATTTTCCAGGGCTTTGAAATCAAGGAATGTTTTGCTATACAAACGAGTGGGTGATTTAATTGAGAGACAGTACAGAGACGATATGTTATTCTGGCATAGAACAATTCCCCGCATGTTAAACAGCAAACCCATTAAAAAACGCAAATACAGACGCTAAAATCATACATGTAACCACCAATCATTCCCGAAAGACCCAAAAACGCACATCCTTAATTATCCAAATGGCCGAACTACAGAAACAAGGTGAGACAGTTGAAAGCCTCTTAGCGCAGATCCCGCCAGAACTCTTAGAAGTTATTACACGTATGAACGAGTCTGGGGTGTGCGATGAAAGCATATTATCCCAGATTCCAGCCGAACTCCTAGAAATGATTAATCGCATGAACGAGTCAGGGGGGCCCGATGAAAACCTGTTATCACAGATTCCCGAAGCCCTCATAACCTTAATTAATCGTCTGAACGAGAGTCAGACATTTTCGGCCCCGGCAACCCCAACAGAGATAGACCAACCAATATCGCCCAGGTCCGTAGAGTCTGAAACGCCACAAGATGTTTTTGGGGAATTGGAAAATTGTCTAATACATCTGGCGGGAGATGGTCTTGATAGACGTGTCCGGGTTGTGTACCGGAATAAATTCAACAATACAGAGATTCGACAGTTTTTCAATTTCCTATGGGTGAATCAGAATCTTGACTATGCGTTGTTTTACATGATGATAACGGACACTCTGAACGATCTGTTAGAGACGGCTAGAGATTATGGCGAACCACGGGATGTTCTACAGTTGGAACTTTGTGGAGATAGCCTGCATAACACAGTATCTCTTATTTTACCCAATGGCGAAGCAGATCTTGAACAATTTACCGCGCTGCTAGAACGACTTGTTCAGTCAAATTTAGCCATCATAGCCGATCGAACCCTCGAGCTTGTAGTTCAAATAATACGTCAACCCCAGGGGGGTGGTGGGCAGAGAAGGAAGCTTGATAGCCTAATGCAATCGGAAATCCTAAGCAATAAAAGGGCCTACCTCATAAACGTTCACAATCCCGATAATAAGCTATGTTTTGCAATAGGCCTAGCGCATTTACTTAACCCAGGATGTACTGATCTGACGGCATTGCAAAAGGCTAGAGAGATCCAAACGGGGGTGGGTCTCGGTATACACGAGGGGGTTGCTTTTTCCGACATATTCAAATTTGAAAACCTTCTGAATATCAAGATTGTGGTTTTGTACCACAGTAGAGCTAATGCATCTCTCTTGAAGTTCCAAAACACCCCCCAACCGCACCCGCAGATTCTGTATTTTTATGTGCAAAACGAACATTACTACGCCATTACCAACATCACGGCGTTCCTCGGGACCCCCTATGTGTGTCCATCATGCCATACCGGCTACACCCGAAAGGGGGGGCACTCGTGCCGTTATAACTGTTCTGTATGTCAAGATGCAGAGTGCCCAATGCAACCCTTAAACTTGACACCCTGTGCTGATTGCCACCGCACATGTCGTTCGACCTACTGTTACGCTAAACACAAAATTGAAACATGGCACCCTAAGGCCTGTAAATCTGTAAGCATTTGTGCCATTAACAAGAAATGCCCAAAATGTCATTGCAATTACAACCTTAAAATAGATAGCCCTAAACCACATGTGTGTGGAATCATTCATTGTCCAATCTGTAAAGGGCCTTTGAAAAGCAGAGACGCTGAAGTGGTTCAAGAAGTGCCACACGAGTGTTATATTCAACCCTTGGCTGAAGATGAACATTCAGAGAAATATGTGTTCTATGATTTTGAGACAAATCAGCAATCGGGGGATCATTTGCCTATTTTTGTATCTACCATGACATTCAAGGGGGAAAAGTGGTCTGCAGAAGGATCCAATTGTGCACTACTCTTTCTAAAACATTTTAGAAAGCCACAGTACAGAAACTTCACGTTTATAGCCCACAATGCTAGAGCCTACGATTCTTACCTGCTTCTGAATCCCTTGATACAGCAAGGCGTGGCACCCTGGGTCATAGCTCAAGGTAGTAAAATCTTGTGTTTTGTAGACCCAGCCTTCAACCAGAGATACATTGACAGTCTAAGCTTCTTACCCATGCGATTGGCTCAAATGCCAGAGGCCTTGGGTTTTGAAAACTCTGTGAAAGGTTGGTTCCCCCACTTCTTCACATCTGATGAGAATCTACATTATGTCGGAGCATATCCCAGCCCTGAAATGTACGGGTGTGATCAAATGTCTCCCAAAGAGCGTGAGAGATTCATGACGTGGTACGAGACAGTAAGACATGGCACCTTTGATTTCCATAAAGAGATGGAATCATACTGTGACAATGATGTGGTTATACTTCGTGAAGGATGCCTCAGATTCAGAGAAGAGGTAATCAAAGATGCAGGTATTGACCCCTGGAGTTGTACAACTATTGCATCGGCATGCATGAAAACCTATCGTACACACTATTTGCCGCCCGCTTCAATAGCCATTCCCTCGCCTGACAACTACCGACGCCAATTCAAGTCATACTCTAGTGGGTCCATTCAATGGTTAGAGTATATGGCCCAGGATAAAGACATTTTTATTCAACATGCTTTGAATCTAGGGGAGAAGGCATTTGGCTCTTACCATGTAGATGGCTACACACAGATTGACGGGGTTGAGACCGCGTATGAGTACAACGGTTGTTTCTTCCATGGTTGCAAATCTTGCTTTGTGCCCCAGACCCTGTGTGTCCTAACCCAAAAGACTTTTGGGGAAATGTACCAAGAGTTTCAAGACAAAGTTGATTCTTTACAGGCTACTTACGGTCTAAAAGTGGTTGTTTTGTGGGAGCACGAATGGACAGCCCTCAAAAAGTCTGATCCTAATGTTCAAGCCTTCCTTTCCAGCTTTGAAACCCCCGAGCCCCTGGAACCGCGCCAGGCCTTGTATGGCGGCCGTACCAATGCTTTGACATTGCGGTATGTAGCGCAACCCGACGAGACAATAGGCTATGTAGATTTTACATCCCTTTATCCTCATGTAATGAGTTCCTCATGCTATCCTATAGGGCATCCAGAAATTATTCATCGGGATTTTGACTTACCCCAAAACTATTTTGGTCTGATCAAAGCAACAGTCTACCCTCCTAGGGGTTTGTTTATACCTGTGTTGCCTTACAGGGGCCCTCAAGGAAAACTTTTCTTTCCCCTTTGTCGCACATGCAGTGAAAACATACAGCAAACCCCATGTGATCACTCAGATCAAGAAAGAGCCCTGACAGGGGTGTGGGTCACAGTTGAATTCTCTAAGGCTTTAGAGATGGGGTATCGTGTGGCCAAAATCTTTGAAGTATGGAACTTTACCAAGAAATCAGACACTCTTTTTAAAGAGTACATCAAAACCTTCTTGAGATGTAAGCAAATGGCTTCAGGCTATCCTGCATCGGTCACAGATCAAGAGAGTAAAGACAGGTACATTCAAGACTATCACGACAGAGAAGGCATCCTTCTTGACCCTGACAGAATAGAGGTCAACAAAACCAAACGAAATGTGTCGAAATTGTACTTAAACTCGCTTTGGGGCAAATTAGCGCAGAGGTGTAACATGCTAACAACGTCGATTATTAAAGACCCGGAAGAATTTTTGGAATTTGTTTTTTCGGACCAATACGAAATTTCACATTTTTCATTCTTGAGTCAAGACATTGCCTTGGTGCAATGGCGACGTAACAAGAAGTGGGTTCTACCTCCGGGTAATGTAAATGTGTTTCTTGCAGCATTTACCACGGCCTATGGCCGACTTGAACTGTACAAGCTCATGGAGCAGCTTCAGAGGCGGGTTCTTTACCACGACACAGACTCTGTGGTCTATGTAAGCAAACCGGGGGATTGGATCCCCCCACTCAGCAACTATCTGGGTGGCTTAACGAGTGAACTCGCAGAGGGTGACCATATCACCGAATGGTCCTCCTGTGGTCCTAAAAGCTATGCTTTTAGAACTAAGGACAATCACGTGGTTTTGAAAGCCAAAGGCGTGACTCAAAACTATGAAAATGCCCCGCGTGTAAACTTGGAATCAATCACACGCTTGGTCGAGGGGTTCCTAAATGACAGGAATAGTGACTTGGAGATTTTGAGCTCCTACAAAAAGATTGTTAGAGATAAAAAGGGCTTCCATCTGAGGAATGCCCCACTCACTAAAAGATTCAGGGTTGTCTATGACAAGAGACGGCTTTTGCCTGACGGGACCACATTGCCCTATGGCTACTGACTTATGCTACATGCAGCAGTGTGTCAGGCGTGACTCAAAACTATGAAAATGCCCCACGTGTAAAACTTTGAATCAGTCACACGCTTGGTCGAGGGGTGCCTAAATGACAGGAATAGTGACTTGGAGATTTTGAGCTCCTACAAAAAGATTGTTAGGTCTAAAAAAGGGCTTCCATCTGAGGAAGGCCCCCACTTACTAAAAGCTTCAGGGTTGTCTATGACGAGAGACTGCTTTTTGCCTGACTGGACCACATTGTCCCTTTGGCTACAGACTTATGCTACAAGCTACAGGGTGTCTTAAAGCTTAAGATATAATGACTGCTGTAGAAGGTTTTGACCCCCGGTTGCAACTACCATTTTCGGCCTTAATCGCAGGGCCTTCGAATAGTGGTAAAACTTGTTTTGTAAAAAGTATTTTAGAGAATTCTGAACATGTGTTATCTCAAAAGCCTGATAATGTTGTGTGGTGTTATTCTTGTTATCAACCTCTGTATGATGAATTGTTGAAGACAATAAAAATCAAGTTTGTTGAAGGAATACCTGATTCCCTGTCTGATGATGAACTTTTACCTCCTCATAAAAACAATCTGCTGGTTTTGGACGATATGCTATTTGCAGGTAGCGAACATCCTGAAATTGCCCGAGCATTTACCCAATATACTCATCATAGAAACCTGTCTGTGCTTTACTTGGTGCAGAATGTGTTTCACCAAGGTAAAAATAGCCGCACCATCAGTTTGAACGCCAATTACATGGTTTTGTTCAAAAATCCTAGAGACAAACTACAAATTAACACTCTAGCTCAGCAGATGTACCCGGGAAGGAAATCCTACTTTATGGAGAGCTACGAGGACGCTACCAAAGCGCCATTTTCTTATTTAATCGTGGATTTAAAAGCAAATACTCCAGAACACCTTAGGCTACGAACAGGTCTGTTTCCGTGGGAGTGGCCGGCTGCGTACACACCTAAAAAGTAACCGCTATGTCTCTGCGTTTAAAAAGAAACTTGCCCCTCTTGAGAAGCCTAGTTGGGGCTACATCTAATGAACGGAAGGCCATCTTGGGTCACTGTTCTTCAGATCTAATATTATCCCTATGTGAGATTGCTTTGAATCTTCTCAAAGGACGCATTCCACTCACCCTGACACAATTGAAAAAATTAAAGAGACAAAAGACCGCGATCAAGCTCTTTGCCAATAAAAGGGTCAGTCTTCAAAAGAAACGACATAGCATACAACAGTCTGGGGGTTTTCTTCTACCTTTACTAAGTATAGCCGTGCCCTTCATCACCAGCCTTATTGCAGCCCGACGTGGGGGTTGAACACATAGGGTGATGGCCAATAAAATGTATCTGGTGCCACAACAAGAGTTGGATAGACTTAAAAAACAAGTGCAGGGTCCCGAAAATATCAGACAAACAGCGGAAAATGATTTGGATACGGCCATGAAGGATATTTTGAATCAAAAAGGCTTGAACCCCTATGATAAGGTCCAAAAATACACAAACCTCTTGCAAAGGTATTTGTCCTTGGTGAAACAAGGGGAGAGAGAGACAGGCCATTTAACTATTTCCCTACAGGACCCTTTAAAAGATGACGAGCCTAGCGAGAGCCACGCCCCTGTAATGCCGGTACCTGTGAGCTTACCGTCTGAAGCTCAAACGCCTGTTGAAGATAAAGTTATGCATGACATGTTAGCCCATGTTCCGGCACGTAACAGGAAAAATGTTAGCTACATTATGAACAAGCTAAAAGACTCAAAGGGGGCAGCTACTTGGAACGACAAAGGAGAGTTTATCCTTCAGGGCTCGCTTGTCAAAGGTTCCCATATGCTGGACTTGCTTAAAAGTACCACATCTGCCCACAAGGTTGCTGATGACAGAAGACCTCCAGGATGGCTTCAGTTTCTTAAGGCCCTGGCCATCCTCAACATACCCCTCTCGGGTGTACCCAACTATAAGACTCGTCAACAGATTCACTCTTTAAAACACACACCTTCAACGAAATACAGCACCCCTAAAGACGCCCCAAAACCCTCGCATCCTTATGAAATGAATGACGATAACCCATTTACCCCCCTGAACGCCTCCGGACCTTTCCCTAATCCCGATCTCTCTGGGTGGTTAGACTTTTGAATGACTTTTGAATGACTATGATTAAATTCAATAAATTTTATTTGAAAAAATAAGCAATTTAACATTTGTGGCATTCTTGAAACATTTGGCGTGAGCATACGCCTTGATTACACGTTCTTAAATGATACACATTTGAACACTTTTGATATTTTCTAACAAAACAAGCTACAACTTTATCATTACTTCTTAAATCATCCTTATAAAGAGACATAACATCTTCAAAAGAAACTCCCCGGGCTCTTTGGCATAGATAGAATACACAGTGGTGACCGCATGTTGTGGAAAGGTTATCTTGCACCTGTTTGGTGTTGTAGTATATCTTTGAGCCGTTTTTGGTCAAAAATTCTTTAATAGATTTAGGGAAATGTGAAAAACCCGGGGGAAAGCCATAGGAATCAAAAAAAGTTGAGATTTTTCTTCCTCCTTCCGCTTCTAATGTCACAGCTAGCCAATGTTCACCCGGCATGTGTTTAGGATGGGTATTGACAATAAACATGGCAGGCCGCACCATCCATTTCTCCATAGGTAATTCATCACAAGCCAACACGCCGCAAAATTGTTTTCCAATCAGTCGGCTCATGAGCCCTTCCAACTCTTGGGTATTCATGTCTTTGCTCAACGATCCTTAATAATAATCTACTAAAACCTGTCTTCGGCTATTCACCTCCAAGATTGAATCAGAGCAGGCATAAACAATCATGCTAACGGTACAGGCTAAAGGTGTACGGAAACGCATCTCCAGCCTGAGGTTACCTTGGGACACCACCGAAAGATTTCCCGAGGTGTCATCATCAGGGGATAAATTGAAAGCATACATTGTGTAACCCTCTGCAAAATAATTTCTGTCAATAGGTAAAGAGAGATCTTTTAGATGCCTCCCGGTAGCCAGGAATAGATTGTAAAATTCTCGCACAGATATGTTGTTATTAAATTGCGGTTGGAAAGCCTTAGCAGGGACCTGACGTCCGTCCTGACACAGAGCTACATACTCTGCATTGAAGTGTTGAAAATTAAATGGGTTTTTATTTAAGCTGCCCGTATTGGAGGCGTGATCAACCAAACCTATAACCACATATCGCGGTAAAGGCCCTAGAAATAGGTTTTCTTGACTGCAGATTCTGCTGCCCACAGGTATGCTAAAGGTTTTCATGGTAATTCTTTGGAGAGGGTAAAGGGCATTTCCTTTCATCAAAGCCTGTGAGTGACCCAGACGAACGGCCGGAGATACAGACACTTTTTTAATAAAAAGCGTGGCCCCCAACACTTTTAAGCTAAAGTCCCCGTCCGTTGCAGACATTAGGCAAAACTCATCCTTGGCCCTGGTTAATTTTAGTCTTAAATCAACCGCATTTAAGAGTAAACGTTCTTGAAAGAAAATGTCAGAGTGTATAGGGCCTAGCAGATGAAACTCTCGAGATTCTGCACAGTAGCGAGCCCGTGCCTCCAGTCCTTTATTTGCACCGGTGGATGGGTCTGACGATTCCATAGAGGCTCCTGCAGTATCCTTGCTAAACAGCCCTGCGCTGAATTGGGTCTTGAGCGTGTCTTCCGAGTAGTTGAGTAAACATTCCATGATGGCCCGGTATGGGTATGTGGCACTGCTTTGACTGATTAGACGTTCCCCCAAAGTCACATCCACTTGGGAGAAGATGGTGGCCACGGGGTAATTAATGAGACTCACTTTGGCATCGTTTGCAATATCAGTACCGTCTCTTTTGGTCACTTTTAGACGCAAATGCACCAAGGTGTTGTTGAGGTCCAGATAGTTGTCACCGTGGCCTGGTATAAAAAACTCTATGGGCCCGTTGTCTGTAATGGCAGAGAGTGGGGCTATCTCCACATAACTGGACCTCTCTACTGAATGTTGGGTTAAGGGGGCCGTGAAAAGATCGAGCTCTGTCTTTATAGCTTCAGAGGACATGCGGTGTAAAAGAGCCATGTTGCTTGTTCTTTTAGAAAATACTTCCGAGTATTCTTTTTACCGTTTTTGGTCCAGACCTCCTCACTTTACCCCGTCTTTGACTAACTGAGTTTCTTTCAACCGTTAACCTCCGTTTTTTAGGCGCAGGCCTGCGCCTTATACCCGGAGGCCTCTTTTTCGTTCTTCGAGACAACATCATCAACCCTGAGCCTTCTTGACTCTCGACATCTGGTGACGCCCTTCGGGTCATAGCATTGGCTACAACCTCACTTACTATATTTTTTGCTGCTGATTTTAAATGCGGTTTGGCTATGCTGAGGCCTCTCTTCATAAACGGTAAAACCATCCTAAAGAGGTTACGAAATATACCTCCTATCCCCGAACCATACATGGTGGGGGAACCATAATAGCCGGGTAACCCATTACCCACCTGATCAACATAGTATGAGACATACCGGTTAGGGTCGAGATGTCGGTGTTCCATAATTTTAATTTAAATGTCTTATATAAAATATATAATACTTATATATGTAGAGAGGTTTTGGTGGGTCTAAAGTGGATTTTTACAATCGTTTTACCATAAGTAAATTCAATGTTTTCGTTCTGGTCCGTTTTAAGCTCAACAAGAATGTTTTCAATATATTTCTTGCTTACAGGTACGTAGTGTGGCTTGTCGTAGGTGACAGTGACTATGTCCCCATCCTTTCCGTCTATATGAACCGTTCTCAGGAGTGGCACACAGCTGTCTCCGACCCTTTGATAGGATATGATGTCGGTATACACAAATATGTTGTAAAATCCTGCATGTATATCCGCGGGGAATGGGAATAATTTATCGGTCACATACGTCCATTTATCGGGACCCATCCCCAAAATGTATGCTAAATTACCGCCGGTCTTTATCCCCCCGGAAGCATCTCCTGAGATTTGTACACGTTTATGTATAGGGTTGTACAACAGGAATATTTCCATCCTGTTCTGCGATAGGCGTTCATTCAACTCGGAGACGAGCCTGTCTACGGTTCTATAGAACCCTTTTTTAACCTTAATATGTTTTGCAGGTTCCGATAACTTTTTGAAATAAAAATCCCGGTCCTTATCCTTGATATTATACCAACTATGGGGGTATGTAATCTCGCTGAGACCTACTTCCCAGGCCTCGGATAACTCTATAGGCTTTGGAAAATTGGTTGTATAATTCGAACTCTGATTATTACGATATATATGTGCGGACGCATTACTGGGGAGAGTCAGGTAGAAGCCGCTGTGTTCCATTATGCACTCCGGTGTACACACGAATGAGGCTGTATTTTATCATGCCTGGGGGTTTAAATTAACCCCGAGGCCTCCACCACATCCTGCTCTAATACCCAGCTGTTGAATTTTTGGGGCCAGTTTTTCCAGCGGACCAACACCCATTTTTGACCCTTTTCTCTCTTTTGAGCTAGAATCTCCTCCACGTGGAACACTTTGTCTTTACCCACCTGTACCTTCTGTAATTCCTTCTCATAAAAAGATCCCTCTATAATTTCCCCGTCATAATCTTTTAATGTGTAGACCGGGGGTATGCGCGGCAGACATTCTGTAATCGTGAAAAGCTCGGCACTGTATCCTTGCATGTATCTTTTATCGAAAACACCCCTCAACTTGGATATGCGAACCAAGTCCCCCACAGCGAATTTAAAATTAATTTTTCTCTTACGGCGAAGGGGGAGCAAACCATACAGATTTTTAAAGACTTGAAAAGAGTTTTCCGAAGAGACCTCTGAGGGTTTCATCCTTATACTCTTATGATAACTATTGTTATACCCCATTACTAAATCTTGAACTATATCGATATATCTATGCGTGTTGTGCGCTGTAAAATAGCGCCACATGCGCTCCTTCAGAGTTCTGTTAAAGCGTTCAACAACGGAAGCTTTCAAATCTGAGCCAGTAGCAAAATGTACTATATTGTGCTTTTTCATGAGTTTCTGAAAAGTCTTATTAAAAAATTATTTTCCGCCATCAGTCTGCACTTTCTTCGGGGCGCCTCCTTCCTTCAAGATAGATTCAAAGGCCCTGGTCACTTCTGCACCACCCTTATTTTTTAAGACCCTGACAAAAGCTATTTTAGAGAAAATATCTATAACCGTTAGCATGTAGCGATTTCCCTCATTTTTATCTGCAAGGGCCTGCATGTCACATAGATCAGCCTGAAATTGGGACATTGGTTGGGTAGAAAAAACTATATTTCTGGGAAAATGTTTTCTTACGGGTTTATGCAGAGTGTGTGCATCCTGCTCTGATAGCCACTCGTTTACTTTAGCATCGCTTAACCGGCTACCTGTTTCTTCGGCTATAGCTCTCTGTAAACGTTCCTTACCCCCATAAGCCCCCGGGTTAGCGGGATTATAGTAAATGTTTTTCAACATCTGCTCTGCCATCCTTCTTGCCTCTCTGAGGTACAATAACGTTAATGAGCCACTTTCAAATAACGACAACAGTTCAATTTCATTTTGGGTGTTTTTATTTTCATGAAAACATGTCTTACGCATACAGACAATTCAGAATTCGTTGCAGGATACATGTCCCCGCTTTCTCAATGACCGCATCATGCAAAACCCGGTATATTTGGTTGAGATTAACAGGTTTGTTTCGCTGAATTTTTACAACACACACATCCGCTATAAAAGTATATAAACAACAAATATGATACATGTTACAATTAAATGGTTTTTCAAACAGATAAAGTAAAATCTTAGACACGGTTGTTTCTAGTTCTTCAGAATCACCACCAAGCCGGGTTACCATTTGTGTCCATTGTAGATACTCGCCCGCATGTCGTACCTGATTCATGATTTGTTCCATTTTCAACACCCTCTCTACATTAGTCCCGGAATTGTGGGTTGTGTAGAACGATACATTGTTCACTTTATTTTCAATAATTTGATGCATAACAATTGTAAGTTCTCTCAAAAGAAAAAATGTGTTTAATCTATCTAACCTCGTATACACATAGTTACCCATTGCTCTACATCTAAATAACAAAAATGTCACTCGGTCTCTTGGGGTTTATTGAGCCAGAAAGTCATCACGTCAGCCACCACAGCCTCCCTGTATTTGTTATCGTCCACCAGGGTGTGTCGGATTTCTTTGAGTTTCTCGTGGATGTGAATCGCCTCCTTCAGTTCGTGTAGGAATGCCTCGGTTACCCCGTAAACTCTGGGGATAGACGGCACAAGGCCCATAGCCTCCAGGGCTCTGACCAGCGATGGTATTAACCGGCAGGACCAAAGTCTTTTCACCAGCGCCTCAAAATTGTTGAAGAAGTAGTATCTTGGGGGGTCGTATAGGCAGGGATGCCGGCGCTGGCTGGGGTGATTAATCTCACAACCGATGCATTTTTCTCGTATATATTCTCCAATCACCACGTCTAAAAGCGTGGCTACAGAGGCCTTGATGGTGTCCACAAAAATAGTACTGACCACCCCATCAAACACGTCCTCAGGCTGTGTACATGTAGGGGGTGTCGAGGGTCTTGCCAGGGGGGAGTAGAATGTAGGGCTGCGCGGTATACAGTCCTTAGTGTCGGCCTCCCATGACGTTTCGGAGTTCTGGTATGCGTTAGGAATATCCATGGTTAATGCGTAGGTTAAGAACTGTAGGTTTTAAAGGACCCTCCTTTTATTGTTGAACCAGCCCCTGGGGGTATCTGGGCGTGGTTAACTACGCAGTTTACCTAGTTTTCTTCGGGGACTGCCCATTCTGACGATGTACCTTCTTGGGGCTGCTTTGCGTCGTAATCCTCCGGATTCGTATAGATTATGCACTTCTTTAGCCGAACAATGCTCTGCCGCTGTTGGCTCTGTACAAACAGAGCGTCCAACACATCCAACATTTTCAATTCCAATAAAGGCCAACTTTTAAAGGGAATAAGCATTCGAAGCCTAAAATCACCGACCAAACCGCCATCCCTGATGTTTTGTTTGCGGATTTCCTCGGTGCTGATATAGAACTCCACGCAGCCACAGGGAAGGCCATTCTTTCTCTGTATTTTCACCCGGTGAAATACTCTTCCAGAGGGGTCCGGGGTACCTTCCCAACGGGTCTCGTAGCCTGTGAACACGCTGTAATCCTTGGTGAGACGGCTCAGTTCGGGACACAAAACCTGGCGAAAAACAGTCCAGTCTTCAACCCCATAGGCCACTCCTAATGTCTGGGCGGTATATTCTTCTCCTTCGGCTACCGTATAGAGCTTCACGCTACAGGCCAAGTAATCAAACAGATACCCCCATTGCTGGCCGTTAGACATCGGCACTTCATCTTTCAGCGCAGTTGCGGGCGGTATCTGGGTTCTATACACATTTAGAAACCGCTTTTTTGGAGCATCGTATATTGCAGCTGTATACTTTGCCCTTTCTCTATGTTTCAGACGCGGTCCTGCTTCAGTTGCTACAGTCATCACAGCTTTGCCACTGATCACAAAATCCATGTTTAAAAAAAAATGCGTTTACGGTTCGGGGTTCACAAACCTTGTTCTGGACATTTATAAGGCATATGCCCAGGACATTCCGGATTCATCAGATACACATATGGGCGATACATCTGGGGGGTCATACCAGGTCCAAAAGTTCAAACACAACAACCACAGTTCAACCAGCCCCCTAGACATCCATCAACTGGAATACTTCAAAGGATGACATAGAGATCTGAAATAACACAAAATAACACGTGACCACGGGAACAGGGGGGACGGGGAGGGGGCACATATTCGGACACGCAAAGGTCAAAATGACGTAAGGTCATCAATCAATCATTTTGACGCGTGCCGTCTACTTTAATCTCTCTCGTGGAGAAACCCGTTGGCTGCACCGCCTCGGATAGCGTCTCTCCAGTGAGCCACGTTTCCGTGAAGCAAAGAACGTTACAGTCTCTGATGTCCCTCTGGAATGCTACCCTTGCTCGGATTTCATCAACCTTGTTGTCAAGAGACTGGACATTGGCAAGAAGAATGCTAGGGAGTGGTGCACGGTGTGCCCGTCTCCGGAGTCTGACCAGAAGACCGCCTCGTTTCCCTCTTTTTCGGAGTCGTTTTTTTGGGTCGCTGCACGGGATCCGCGTCGCGAAAAACATATTCTTGGTCGTACTGATGGTGAGTTGACGCTGATCTTATATTCAGTAGTTCTTCTCGACTGTATGTAAGGAAACCTAAGATGACCTGGGGTACTAATGTAAGAAATAACACGTAAAAAAAAAAAAAAACTGCATAGTTTCCTAGGAACGCGAAGCGAGGCGGCCATCTCTGTCGGCGCCGGAAGATTACAGCTGTAAGTCACTTGGGGTATGTCTCTATCAGTTTTGCACATCGAGAGACTGACATTTTTTCCCATTCCTCCTTGCAAAACAGCTCGAGCTCAGTGAGGTTGGATGGAGAGCATTTGTGAACAGCAGTTTTCAGTTCTTTCCACAGATTCTCGATTGGATTCAGGTCTGGACTTTGACTTGGCCATTCTAACATCTGGATATGTTTATTTTTGAACCATTCCATTGTAGATTTTGCTTTATGTTTTGGATCATTGTCTTGTTGGAAGACAAATCTCCGTCCCAGTCTCAGGTCTTTTGCAGACTCCATCAGGTTTTCTTCCAGAATGGTCCTGTATTTGGCTCCATCCATCTTCCCATCAATTTTAACCATCTTCCCTGTCCCTGCTGAAGAAAAGCAGGCCCAAATCATGATGCTGCCACCACCATGTTTGACAGTGGGGATGGTGTGTTCAGGGTGATGAGCTGTGTTGCTTTTACGCCAAACATAACGTTTTGCATTGTTGCCAAAAAGTTCAATTTTGGTTTCATCTGACCAGAGCACCGTCTTCCACATGTTTGGTGTGTCTCCCAGGTGGCTTGTGGCAAACTTTAAACGACACTTTTTATGGATATCTTTAAGAAATGGCTTTCTTCTTGCCACTCTTCCATAAAGGCCAGATTTGTGCAATATACGACTGATTGTTGTCCTATGGACAGAGTCTCCCACCTCAGCTGTAGATCTCTGCAGTTCATCCAGAGTGATCATGGGCCTCTTGGCTGCATCTCTGATCAGTCTTCTCCTTGTATGAGCTGAAAGTTTAGAGGGACGGCCAGGTCTTGGTAGATTTGCAGTGGTCTGATACTCCTTCCATTTCAATATTATCGCTTGCACAGTGCTCCTTGGGATGTTTAAAGCTTGGGAAATCTTTTTGTATCCAAATCCGGCTTTAAACTTCTTCACAACAGTATCTCGGACCTGCCTGGTGTGTTCCTTGTTCTTCATGATGCTCTCTGCACTTTTAACGGACCTCTGAGACTATCACAGTGCAGGTGCATTTATACGGAGACTTGATTACACACAGGTGGATTGTATTTATCACCATTAGTCATTTAGGTCAACATCATTCAGAGATCCTCACTGAACTTCTGGAGAGAGTTTGCTGCACTGAAAGTAAAGGGGCTGAATAATTTTGCACAGCCAATTTTTCAGTTTTTGATTTGTTAAAAAAGTTTGAAATATCCAATAAATGTCGTTCCACTTCATGATTGTGTCCCACTTGTTGTTGATTCTTCACAAAAAAATACACTTTTATATATTTATGTTTGAAGCCTGAAATGTGGCAAAAGGTCGTAAAGTTCAAGGGGGCCGAATACTTTCGCAAGGCACTGTATATGCCAATTATGTGATGATCCGACTGCATTCTGTCCCCTATCAACACTTGTTTAACTTTTGGTGCCAGAGAGAATGGCATAAGAAAGTAGTCAAGATGACTAGCTTGATTATGCCTCCGCCATGTATATCTCACTAGATCAGGGTATTTAAGTCTCCATATATCCACTAATCCAATATATCCATGACATTCATGATTTCCTTAAGTGCCTGAGGGTGATAGTTTGTAGTGTGATTTCCTTTCTGGTCCGTTTTAAAATCTCACACCATAATAATAGAGTCTAGTGTATAGCTTGTAGAGTTGATAAATTCTTATATATATTTTCAAAGAAGCTTGGATCATCATTATTCGGACCGTATAGGTTAATAAGCCATATCTGTTTATTGTCCAATAACAAATTTAAAATAATCCATCTACCTTGATGATCCGTTTGGACAATTTGCACATCTGGATCAAAATTACTGTTAATTAAAACCATCACCCCTTTTGAATTTCTTTGCCCATGGGAGAAATATATTTCACCCCCCAGTACTTTTTCCACAAGAACTCATCTAAAATTGTTGAATGGGTTTCCCTTTTAGCCAACTGATCGCCTTTTCTTACTATCTGCTGACAATTGTAATTGGCTATACTTATTACTTATTTCACCACTTACCATAATGAGACAACTTTCCATTCTATTTATCAAAATATATGTTTATAAACGTACCATTAAAAAGTAACATGATGATTGAGTGTCTACATAGCTGTACCATGACATTTGCACTGCTACTAAGTAAACCTCCAATTGGTCCCCACTATTCCTCCCTCTAAAAGCTCTCCTCATCCTTAGTTGGGTTGTCATCTCAATGCCCGGCAGACCACCCCCGACCCCCCGTATCCCATAGCCCTGAAAAGACTGGGAACCATCCTTCGAAAAGAGCACACACTGCCCTTTACAGAACAGAAGTAGATCAACTGCCAAATGCATTTCCATCACCCTCACCTCAATTTGTATTATATATAGCCATAAAATATATATAGATATTTTAAGTATCTTGTTTCTTATTTTCCATAACTAGCTACTCATATTTGTAGTAATGTAGGCAATTTATGAAAAGGATTTTACCTCTCACTAGTCTAGGCGTTATCAAAATTACATTATTACAAGCAATTGTTATATTAGCAAACAGTTGTTGTGAATCATCCTCTACTGTCCCTAGCATATTTTACTCCTTTGCAACAGTTGTGGGATACACACATACACCCACACACTCACACACACTCAACCCTTTCCCCCCCACACAACCATAGGCTCACATTCTCAACAGTTGCACCATCCAAGAGCCCAACTCAAGAAAGGTCTTGATTTACAAACGCATTTACAGTTGCAGCTGCATGAGAAGGCCTGCAAGACCGTGCAAATAAAATGGGCAGAAATTGAGAGATTTTATGAACCATTGTCACATCCTAGATGATGCAGGTCAAACGTACACCTTTTCCCTGAAACACCCACAACACAGTCCCCCGTATTGACCATGTTCCCAAGCATCTCCATGCAGTCAGACTTTTGATTTTGTGCCACCAGGGCCACAATAATATACCCCCTCTCTGAATGTCCGAGTGTGACCCCCACCCCATGGGTTACTGCAGCAAGTGTTGCCAGCACTGCCACTGCCTGGGTGGGGGAACCCCACCGGAACCCCCACTGGCTAGGTACAAGGTCGTCAAGGTTCTAATTAGCAGCTTTGAGAATTCCCTTGTATAGTATGCTCTCCCTTTAGGGGGCTTTGGCTTTGCAGGACCAACCCTGCCAAGCAGGCTCAGAATCTTGAGGGGGGGCAGTGCTGCTCTAGGTCTCTGATCGCATTTTGGCTGCATACAGACCGCTTACAGCAGGCCCATAAAACAGTTAGGGACTTCTTCTTAGTATCTGAGTCATTCAGGTGGGTGTCTAGGGTAAAGGGTTGTGGACGGTTCTATCAATATGAGATCATAAATAACTAAATTAGATATAATTTATTTTTAAAATGTAGTTCCCCATGATAGGACAATAAATAAATTAAATGTATAATAAAAAAAAAAACTGTTCCACCATGATAGGGCAATAAATAAATAAGACATTTAATTCATAAAAAGTATATCCATCATCTGAACAACATTGAAAGCTCTCTCACACCCCCGCTCACAGCAATACATTGGTTCTGGGATATGCAACCATTTCATTTCTCACTCAATGCCACACTTTCCCAAACATAACAAATAAAATAAATAAATAAAACACACCACCCACACATACTGTGCCTTCTGCTTACTGAGTTTTTATCTTCACCATGTTGAATAAGTGCTTGTGTGTTCCAATTAGTTATATTTGAAGATATGTAGAAAAGCTATATTTTTTATTGTGTTGTTACAATCCATAACCGGGCTAAAACTGTGTTTCATTACTTTCCTCGTCTATGAGAACTTTGTAATTTTTAAAATAACTATGGAGTAGTCTGTGTCTCTAAACAACTGGTTATCAATATATAGTTTGACGACTAGAGATACTGGTTTCCCTTTTAATCTATTTTCTTTGAAAATTGGATACAGAACTTTTCGCCGTTCTACAATTTCCTTCGGGAACTGATCATTCATGCCAATTTTGGTCCCAGCAAGTCTTTTACCCAGGCTTTTAACCATTATTTTATCTTTAAAGGAAGCAGATTACCTCTGCCCTCTCTGTCTTAAGCGGTGTACACGTTCTAGTTGAATTTTGTTGATCGCTTCGCGTGGAATCTGAAGCACTGTACGGAGGATCTCTCTAACTACAGATTCAGGAACTTCTCCATCTTTCCCTTGGATACCTGTAAGTACAAGATTCTCTCTCGTGGATCTAGTCTGTATGTCAAGTAAGGCTTCTCTCAGAACGGTGTTCTCCTTTTTAAGGTATTTCACTTCGGTTTCAATCTTATTGACTGTCCCTTTTAGCTTCTGTGTTTCCTTCTCCAATGTCGCAGCTTTTTCCTCACTCATCTCGAGGCTTACCTTCAACTCTTTTATATCCTTACTGACTAATTCAAGTATACCCAGTTTGTCATTTATTGACTTTAACAGATCGGTTTCGACCTTTACCATTCCCTGTGGTAAAAATATTAAATTGTCTGTGTCTGTAGAAGAGTCACGTTTTTATTTAGAAATCGGTTCCCCTGTCTTACTCTCCGTCATGTTTGTGTGTTGCTTGTTTTCGTAATATTTGTTGATAAATGTCTCTAGTCTTTAGATTTGTTTTGTGTTATTATTGAACCTTATTGAAGGTTATTACCCACCAGATTGTGTAGTGCTAATATTTATTCTAACTTGCCGATATTCAATATTACATTTTTATCTTGAGGTGCTCTACATAACTTTGTTCAGTCCGCCATTACCTGTCTCAGTCCCGCCTCTTACCTTTCTCCCAGTAAGACTCTAGGGTTAGAGAAAACACAGTAAAAGAGACCGAACAAATTCACAGTGGATGGTAACACCACCAGAATCAGAATCATTTATGAACATGAAAAAACTGAATCAGTCCTAAAAAGTCTTAATCATTAGTCAGGTTTACTGGATCTTGGGCAGGAAGTCGTAATAAACACATGCGTATACATAATTATACTTCAGACACATTTATACTGCAGAGATATCAGATAATACAGTGTATAGCTGAATTGGGCACCTTCTAAAGTAAACAACTCTTGTAATCTTAATCCCTTTGACCTGTTGCATTAACATACAATTATCTACAAACTGTCCCAAATGTCCCCAGTGTGTAACTGTCAGCTATCTATTGTTCCACAGGAAGGTTATCTCTAATCCAAACAACAGATGACTTAAACACGAGAGCAGTGGATCAGGCCTTGAGGAGTGAGCAGCCTCTAATTTAATATCAGTCCCAATGCTCAATCTCTCTGTTTTACTCCTTCAAATTACCAAAATATGACATTATTGGATTGCTATCTGATTGTTATCATTCACTTTGTTACTTTCACTAGTCTCCATAATCTGTTTCCTCCAACTAAAACCCTTCTACTCTTTCCAGTAGAAAAAAAGATAATCAATCACTACTCCTAAAACACACGGACCAGTCTCAAACAATGTTCTGCTTTCCCCTATTGCAAGGATTACAGTATATTTCTATTACTAATCTCTGTTGGATATTCACTTTCTGCTTCAATATTTGTTAAATGTCTATTATTTTAAGATTTGTATGTAATGCTTTGGAGGGATCAATATGTCTCATTCCCCAGTAGATGTCACACTCAGTCCATAATAAGTCTGGCACCTGAGACAGCATAGAGAGGGAAAAGATGCAGTCTCCATTTTGCCTACATACAAATTGGTTTAGAACGTCATCATTTGGGATATCAACAAAAACGCCATCGGGAGCACAATGTTTTGTTAACAGAAAATCATATTCAACATTCATTGGTTCTATTTAACAGGGTATGGGCTTATTTCTAAATGCGTTACCAGGGTGAAGGAAATCTCCTAAGCTTAGTTTTATAGTTCTATTGGTTAGGGGTAAGTCAAGTCCTGTACAACTCTTATCATACAAATGATCCATTAAGGGATCACTCTGAACATTCCTCAGAATACCTTATCACCTCTCACGTACGTCTACGTGTGGGTGTGCTAGTTGTATATTATTATTATTATTATTATTATTTGTTTTCTATTCTTCATCAAATCATCACCATAAACCATTATACATGTGTTACATCACAAATTCCTACTCTAGACTAGTTATATTCATACAGGGTATTAGATATTTACACTAGTTCTATTTATTTAACAGCATATTTGAAAATAGTTCTCTTTCATATCTCCATACATAAATGTTATACATCAAACTACAATGATGCGACACTTTATCCTCATACAATCTATAGTCATGTTATCCTCAGAGACATGTTATCCTCATTACCAATAAGATATGTTATCCTCAACATTAACAAGACATGTTATCCTCCTTACTAACAAGACATGTTATCCTCTGAGATTTCTGACACATGTTATGCTCTACCTGTAGATCCAATGGCGGTGTTGGACAGACCCATAGATAATGTTACCAGTCAGCTCACACAGAACTGGACAATTCAGGTTGTGGCATTCATTCACCTCTTTCACAAGTTAGCTAGTCCCCTGACAGCTCTCATTCACTCAATACTTATTAGCTTATTATCCAAATTCCAATCTTAATAGTAATAATTTCAATCTATTTGTTATCCAAATTTCAAAATCAGCTTAATATGTCATATCTCACAACTTTCATATCCACATGCCCTCAGTACTATTCCCAAACACACTTGGTAATCTCCTCATTACCCACTTAAAAAATACCTTATTTTTTAGTGGCTGCAGACCAAAAGGACATTTCTTCAAAACGCCTATACAGTGCCTTGCGAAAGTATTCGGCCTCCTTGAACTTTGCGAACTTTTGCCACATTTCAGGCTTCAAACATAAAGATATAAAACTGTATTTTTTGTGAAGAATCAACAACAAGTGGGACACAATCATGAAGTGAAATGACATTTATTGGATATTTCAAACTTTTTTAACAAATCAAAAACTGAAAAATTGGGTGTGCAAAATTATTCAGCCCCTTTACTTTCAGTGCAGCAAACTCTCTCCAGAAGTTCAGTGAGGATCTCTGAATGATCCAATGTTGACCTAAATGACTAATGATGATAAATACAATCCACCTGTGTGTAATCAAGTCTCCGTATAAATGCACCTGCACTGTGATAGTCTCAGAGGTCCGTTAAAAGCGCAGAGAGCATCATGAAGAACAAGGAACACACCAGGCAGGTCCGAGATACTGTTGTGAAGAAGTTTAAAGCCGGATTTGGATACAAAAATATTTCCCAAGCTTTAAACATCCCAAGGAGCACTGTGCAAGCGATAATATTGAAATGGAAGGAGTATCAGACCACAGCAAATCTACCAAGACCTGGCCGTCCCTCTAAACTTTCAGCTCATACAAGGAGAAGACTGATCAGAGATGCAGCCAAGAGGCCCATGATCACTCTGGATGAACTGCAGAGATCTACAGCTGAGGTGGGAGACTCTGTCCATAGGACAACAATCAGTCGTATATTGCACAAATCTGGCCTTTATGGAAGAGTGGCAAGAAGAAAGCCATTTCTTAAAGATATCCATAAAAAGTGTTGTTTAGAGTTTGCCACAAGCCACCTGGGAGACACACCAAACATGTGGAAGAAGGTGCTCTGGTCAGATGAAACCAAAATTGAACTTTTTGGCAACAATGCAAAACGTTATGTTTGGCGTAAAAGCAACACAGCTGAACACACCATCCCCACTGTCAAACATGGTGGTGGCAGCATCATGGTTTGGGCCTGCTTTTCTTCAGCAGGGACAGGGAAGATGGTTAAAATTGATGGGAAGATGGATGGAGCCAAATACAGGACCATTCTGGAAGAAAACCTGATGGAGTCTGCAAAAGACCTGAGACTGGGACGGAGATTTGTCTTCCAACAAGACAATGATCCAAAACATAAAGCAAAATCTACAATGGAATGGTTCAAAAATAAACATATCCAGGTGTTAGAATGGCCAAGTCAAAGTCCAGACCTGAATCCAATCGAGAATCTGTGGAAAGAACTGAAAACTGCTGTTGACAAATGCTCTCCATCCAACCTCACTGAGCTCGAGCTGTTTTGCAAGGAGGAATGGGAAAAAATGTCAGTCTCTCGATGTGCAAAACTGATAGAGACATACCCCAAGCGACTTACAGCTGTAATCGCAGCAAAAGGTGGCGCTACAAAGTATTAACTTAAGGGGGCTGAATAGTTTTGCACGCCCAATTTTTCAGTTTTTGATTTGTTAAAAAAGTTTGAAATATCCAATAAATGTCGTTCCACTTCATGAATGTGTCCCACTTGTTGTTGATTCTTCACAAAAAAATACAGTTTTATATCTTTATGTTTGAAGCCTGAAATGTGGCAAAAGGTCGCAAAGTTCAAGGGGGGCGAATACTTTCGCAAGGCACTGTAAATTGGTTTACAGAACACGATAAATCACAGAAATTGGTTATAAGAAAAGCACAAACATAAAATTCCCATTACACTCCTTTGACAGGTGCTCTACTCCTTAGTTTAAAACACAAAACTTATGTTGTACCGATTCTTTTGAGGCTCACTGCAATCTTCCTCTGTTCTTCAGAAATACAATTAACTTCTTTGGGATACCCCACCCTTCTCTCAATTTCCACCTGAAGACATACCCAAATCTAACTGTCTGTGGCTCAGGACCTGAAGCAAGGATATGCATATTCTTGGTATTATTTGAAATGTGAATTGAATGTAGGAGAATATAACACCATAGATCTGGTAGAAGAGGAAATAGGAAATAAACATACATTTGCTTTTTTTTTATTGTTGCTGCATCATCTTTCAACTGAACATGAACAGCCAAACATACAGATAGGTTGCTGGGGATGATTTTGATGCAGAACATAAGATGGCAACAGTATTAGAAAAAAGTTTCAGAAATATATTTTCAGGAATGAGTGAGCTACATGACATTGAGCATGTAGTCACCCAGGTGTCCCACACAAGATGCCCAAATGTACCCAAGTGGCCGAATTGGTACAGTGATATATTTTGAAGTAAATGACTATATACAAAATACAAAAATACAATTCTAACACCCCCCCCCCCCCCCCCCAAAAGAAAAATATGATATGACAATTTGAAAAAATGTAAAATAACAAGGGTAACTATTTACACATATTCAATGTATAATGTACAATATTGTGAAGACCCTCCGTCCTCTACACAATATCGTGCTTCTGATGCCATGCCCAATAGCAGTCTCTTTCCGCTGTAAAGCAGAGGGTTACTGAACAGGTGGTGCAGGTGATGGGGCATTTCCTGTGACAAAGCGCACATCTACGCCTCCCCACTGTGCCCTTTTTGCCCTGAGGCACAGTCATACCTGCAGAGATTAATCTGGGCAGGTGAACACCACTGGTTGGAGTAGAAGGGACAGACGTAGAGGGGACATACGTAGAGGGGACATTGTAGTAGCCAACCAGTGCATCTGACAGGTCCACACCTCCCATGCCCTTGTTGTAGTCCTTGATAGCTGCAGGAATGGGGACATTTTTGGTGGTCCATGCCCCAGTAGCGCCTTTCACACGCCTGATGACGTGATCTCCACTGAAGGACTTGTGGATACTGGAGCACATGACCACCTCTCTGGTATCCATCCACTTCACAAAGAGCAGGCCATCTTGGCGAATCAATCTCATGGTACCCCGCTCAGCCCGCTTAGGCATGTCATTCACCTTTGTTTTCGGAAAGCACACTCTGTTGGTCCGAATGGTGCCACAAGCCCACACATCCTGCTTCCTCAGGTCTGCAAACAAGGTAGGGCTTGTGTAGAAGTTGTCCACAAACAGTTTGTAGCCCTTCCCCAGCAGTTGAAAATCGAATAACTCCATAACGGAATCATAACTGAGTCCCTTACTGGTCACAAAACTGCTCTTCCCATCATAAACCATTAAATTGCAAGTGTAGGCACACATAGAATCAGCCAAAACAAACAGTTTGTAACCCCATTTGGTTGGTTTGTTACGTATTGTATTGTTTTAGGCCAACTCTGGCCTTTGAGGCTACCATCGTCTAATTGATGGAAAAGTTCTGGGCAGGCAGAAAACCTTGCTGTGCCTCGTCTTCTCGTTGTCATCATCAACTTCTGGGTCACTGATATGTAGCGCACGTGAGAATGTCAGAAACATTTTGCATGACATGACAGTGGAGGGGAAAGGCAGTTGATAGAGGGGAGCAGGTTTCCAGTAGTATTTCAGTGTTTTCAGCTTCACAAGACCCATGTAAATGACCATCGACAGGTAACAAAAAAGATCTGACATGGAAATGGGCTTCCATCCCTCTTTCTTGCCTTCCTGCTTCTTAGTTCCGTACTTATTTGTGTTAAACACCAGGGAATCAACGACTGCCGAGGTGAAAAACAACTGAAAAAGATGCATGTGGCTGTACTTGGAGGTCATGTCCAGCTGAGGTCCTGACGGCCTTTTTGGTCTGAATATTGGAGGTGGAGGGACCACATCCTCCTCCAGCACAGAGTGCCAACGACCCTCCTCCTCTCTGATTGGAGGTTTATCTCTTCCCCACCTCCGCTTCTTTGTCACAGACTTCACACCTACACCTGGCAGGGCGGGGGTAGGTGTGGAGCCGGAGACAGCAGGGGTCCGGCTAGATGATCCAGCTCCTGTGGGGGATGGGCACCTTGGCAGTGGGGGCTCCCAATCAGAATCAGAGGGACAGTGAAATAAAGACACACACTATATATAGAGTAGGGAACCTAAATCACTAAGGTGAGGTGCTGTTCCGTTCCATGTTTAGATAAAATAAATGTAAAAAATATAATACACTGCTCAAAAAAATTAAGGGAACACTAAAATAACATATCCTAGATCTGAATGAATGAAATATTCTTGTTAAATACTTTTTTCATTACATAGTTGAATGCGCTGACAACAAAATCACACAAATCATCAATGGAAATCAAATTTATCAACCAATGGAGGTCTGGATTTGGAGTCACACTCTAAATTAAAGTGGAAAACCACACTACAGGCTGATCCAACCTTGAAGTAATGTTCTTAAAACAAGTCAAAATGAGGCTCAGTAGTGTGTGTGTGGCCTCCACGTGCCTGTATGACCTCCCTACAACGCCTGGGCATGCTCCTGATGAGGTGGTGGATGGTCTCCTGAGGGATCTCCTCCCAGACCTGGACTAAAGCATCCGCCAACTCCTAGACAGTCTGTGGTGCAATGGTGGATGGAGCGAGACATGATGTCCCAGATGTGCTCAATTGGATTCAGGTCTGGGGAACGGGCGGGCCAGTCCATAGCATCAATGCCTTCCTCTTGCAGGAACTGCTGACACACTCCAGCCACATGAGGTCTAGCATTGTCTTGCATTAGGAGGAACCCAGGGCCAACCGCACCAGCATATGGTCTCACAAGGGGTCTGAGGATCTCATCTCGGTACCTAATGGCAGTCAGGCTACCTCTGGCGAGCACATGGAGGGCTGTGCGGCTCCCCAAAGAAATGCCACCCCACATCATGACTGACCCACCGCCAAACCGGTCATGCTGGAGGATGTTGCAGGCAGCAGAACGTTCTCCACGGCGTCTCCAGACACTGTCACATGTGCTCAGTGTGAACCTGCTTTCATCTCTGAAGAGCACAGGGCGCCAGTGGCGAAATTGCCAATCTTGGTGTTCTCTGGCAAATGCCAAACGTCCTGCACGGTGTTGGGCTGTAAGCACCACCTCCACCTGTGGACGTTAGGCCCTCATACCACCCTCATGGAGTCTGTTTCTGATCGTTTGAGCAGACACATGCACATTTGTGGCCTGCTGGAGGTCATTTTGCAGGGCTCTGGCAGTGCTCCTCCTGCTCCTCCTTGCACAAAGGCAAAGTCCTGCTGCTGGGTTGTTGCCCTCCTACGGCGTCCTCCGCGTCTCCTGATGTACCGGCCTGTCTCCTGGTAGCGCCTCCATGCTCTGGACACTACGCTGACAGACACAGCGAACCTTCTTTCCACAGCTCGCATTGATGTGCCATCCTGGATGAGCTGCACTACCTGAGCCACTTGTGTGGGTTGTAGACTCCGTCTCATGCTACCAGGTGAAAGCACCGCCATCATTCAAAAGTGACCAAAACATCAGCCAGGAAGCATAGGAACTGAGAAGTGGTCTGTGGTCCCCACCTGCAGAACCACTCCTTTATTGGGGGTGTCTTGCTAATTGCCTATAATTTCCACCTGTTGTCTATTCCATTTGCACAACAGCATGTGAAATGTATTGTCAATCAGTGTTGCTTCCTAAGTGGACAGTTTGATTTCACAGAAGTGTGATTGACTTGGAGTTACATTGTGTTGTTTAAGTGTTCCCTTTATTTTTTGGAGCAGTATATGTCAAATAAAATAAAATAATCTCCAAAACAACTCAAATGAATAATATTTGATATTATTAATATCAAACAACAGCATGAGAGTTACTTACCAATCGAGAATTGGGTCTTCTCCATGCAAAAACTTTTCTTCATTGGGAGTCCAAACTTGTCTCACAATCTGACAAATCTTCTAGTAACTCTGTCACTTTCTCTATCAATTTTGTCAATAATATTGTGTAGATCTGTATACCTGGACTTTGCCTTTGATTTTCCAGATTTACTCGCCATAATTCTTTCAATAAAATAGCGGAAAATGATCTCAACTCAATACTGCTACACGTAAAGTGGCTCCTTCAGGTAAAAATTTCAATGGCGAATGGTTGTGTTATGCTCGACTTTCGTTCAAAAGCTGGTCTTCCTGGATATAACCATTGGATATTGCCGTTTACCTCAGCTCATTGGCTATCTACCAAGCTAGATTTCAAGACGATCAGTGGTCATTGGGCAGAAATACAGTCAATCAAAGAAGCACTGGTCATATCATTGGCGCACAATGAGGTCATTGTTTGGTGTGTTCAAATCAGTTCCTTTCGGTCAATACGTTGTGTAAAAAGAACCATCAGGTATGGTTGTGTTACTAACAAACAGAGGATTGTAATGAAACCAACCATGAATAGATAAATGTAAATTTAGTGTGAGTAATTACATCGAATGTTTCGTTGAAAGTTTAAGTATACGGAATTCATGACACAAGCTGTTTATCAAATGTGTCGTGTTATGCTATAAAAATGGATTTAATCAAACAAAACAATCATTTATTGTGAAGATTGGACCTTTTGTATTGCCAAAAGAAGAAGAAGATCTTCAAAGGTAATTGATTATTTTATCGCTATTTCTGACTTTTGTGACGCTAATGCTTAGTTGAAAAATGCTAGTAATACTTGTGTGCGGCGGGCTGTGGTCAGATTATCGCAAGGTATGTTAACATCGAAAAGTATTTTTGAAATCTGACAGCGGTTGGATTAAGCTTTTACATGATGTTAGATACATGTATTTACAAGAACGTTTAATATTAGAATGGTGTATTTAGAATCTTTGCACTATGCTATTTCACCGGATGTTAGCCAGGTGGGACGCAAACGTCCCTAGCCTAGAGAAGTAAATCAAAATAAGACCACTCCTGGTCGCCCTGAGACTCCCCTTTTCCCAGTGTGTACTTCACCATTTTTGACACCTTAAACGGTTCTCCCACATCTGCATCCTTACTCAACAAACGCATCCCAACAAGAAGTGATTCATTATCCTTTATACACGTATCCTCCACTCCAATTTAAGACCATTTCCCTTTTGTTCTGGTTTTCGATACAACTGTTGACCATTCAGAACATTTGTCTTCACCAACTTTGCTTGATTCAAACTCATCATCCACTTCTGTAACGGCTGTTTGAAGAAGTGGACCAAAGTGCAGCGTGGTAAGTGTTCATGATTTATTAATAGAACTGAAAACTGAATAACAAAAAGAACGAACGAAACAGTTCTGTCTGGTGCAAAAACAGAAAACAACTACCCACAAAACACAGATGGGAAAAGGCTACCTAAGTATGGTTCTCAATCAGAGACAACGATAGACAGCTGCCTCTGATTGAGAACCACTCCCGGCCAAACACACAGAAATAGAAAACATAGAACACAAAACATAGAATGCCCACCACAACTCACGCCAACTTCCGTCGTCTTTCCTTCTCATTCGGACCCTTTTTTCTGTCGTCACTAGTTACCACACCCACAAAGTCATAAACCCTGCCCATTTAAAAAAATGTATCTACTTAAAATGTCACTTTAAACTTAACCTTATGCTTAACCTTAAATGAAGGTCAAAAAGCTCATTTTTGCTTTCATGAATTTTTACGATAACCAATTTCGACTTGTGGCTGTGCTATCTAGTGGAAACCCCTTGCTCTTCGTTGGGGTTTTACAGTGGACTAAGTCCAAAGAGTTTGATTGCCGCCCCATACTGTGTGGGATAAAAAATGTAATAGTGGATAATAAAAAAATCTCATTAACTACCCTAAAATCCCTAATCCAAATGCTCCCTCCTGTCTTAAAATCAATTCTCCATGTCTGGTCCCTACACAAGAGCCTGGGAAGGCGTCACATCTTCTGTCGCCAATAACCCTTGCAAATCTTCTGCTGTGAATTCCTGAAGCACCAGATACTTTTCTGCTGCATCCACAATAGAGCTTGTCAACTTGTGGTCCTAAAAAACGGAAATTTGTTTCCCTGGTTCGTTCAGCCATTCCTATGGGGGAAATTAATTGGGAAAGAATGGGGTTTTGGGATAAAGGCCAAAAATAAAGTCTGAGGTTAACACAAGCTTAGGAGATCTGAGATAGTCATTTTACATGACATTTAAATATTATGAAGCACTTCTGTGCTTAATGTGCTTGTTTTGATTAAATAAATGCTTCAAAATTCACACAAAGTGAAATTAGCTGATGAAGGTTACCTCATAGATCTTATACATTTTGTTCTCAAGACTGTGTTTACCACAGACCTTATTTCTGGCATTTATCCAACAATCCTCAAAAAAAACTATTAATTTCCCCATTGGCTTTAGCTAATGAGCCATGGTGGAGTTGGTGCCTACAAAAAGACACCATTGCTATTGCTCTCTATCAGAGATCTGTATATAATGACAAGATTCTCATGTCTCTGCCCTAACAATGGGAGTCGTTGTCCCAAAGGCTGGAAGGCAGGCAACAAGCTTAAATCCAAAATATGCTCATAGAAATGCATTGGGATTATTTTTGATAGATTTTAGCGAAACCTTTGTCTCTATGATGACCAATTTCTTCGACATGAGCAATACAGTTTTTCACTGATGCAATGAACGCCACAAAATCCACTTTCTTTAGATTGACAAATATTGGTGCATCCAATACCATATCTTCAACACTAATGTCACTAGCTCCCTCAACTATTTTAATTGCCTCCGCATAGGAAAGCCTTTTGACTTCTTTGGTGAAAATCTACAAAGGGTGAAATCCAAAACTGAAATGGACAAAACGAAAACTTTGAAGCTCCTCAAATATCTGAGAAACTAAATACAAAACAAAAAAGTAATCCTCAGTCATTCAAAATTCACTTAGAGCCCTATACAGACCTGGGGACCTGAGAGGATGAAACTGCTTCAGCCAGTACTCCGTGAAGTTCCTCTCCTGTGACATCCTCCAATCCCAACAAGCGTTCAGCTGCAGATATGATGATATCAAAATGATTGAGATCTTATCCACTCTGGCAGTGCAGTTTATCACCATAGCAATAAATGCCAGAAAGTTAACCATTTTCACCACAAGAGTATCTCGATAATGCACCTGGCGAATGGCACCCACAGCACTAGACTGTGGTGTCTCCACCATTGCAACCGATGTGGCAACCGATATACACCATGGCAACACTTTCTTTTACTCTTCTCGACGCCTCGGCATAAAGAGACACGATAGACAGTCCTTACCCTGTCAATCGCAGCCTCCTTCTCCCTTACAGGGCACTCACAGTGCATGATTCCCACCATAATTCTAACATTCGTTATCCTCCACTACTGCAGGAAACCTATCACTCATATCCAGTGTTCTACAAACACTCAACACATGCCTCCACTGGATAATTCCCAATAACCCATCTTGACATGTGAAGGGAGAGACTCCTCATCAAAAAACAGTAGCACAGACAGACTATCCTCCTTTTTTCCAGAGACCATACAGACAATCAACGAACACCAACTACTTCAGGAATGATCTGCTTAAATCATCTCAAGCTCAACTTCCCGAGAGACCCCAGCAATAACACCCTTAATTGTATTTTATTTTATTTTATTTTATTTAATTGGTGCCCGGCTCCAGAAATTGAAGAAAGTCACCTCTTTCTCCTTGATACTGGAGAGGTGCAACGCATGCTCCCTTTGCTGTTCCAACACACAGAACATCAAAACAATTCCACTTCTGGTCACCCTCACGGACTCAACGTTTTCTTCATCATCTTGGAAACCACATACGGATCTCCCAGGTACATATTCTTATCAATAGCGATCAAACTACATACTGTGAAGCAGTAGTCTTATCAATTGACTTGTTTTCCATGGTTATTTTAGCTCTCTTTATCCATCCTTATTCTCATCAACTTCTTCACTATCATCTTTGCTAGGTGCTCTACTCTGGAGTTCGAAGCACGACACTTCAGATGACAACTCTTGTGATGCCCACGGCCTCCTTCCTCTGTTCCACAGACACACAATTAATCAGTACGAGCCCACTCCTGGTCACTCTAATTCAGGGGTTCCAAACCTTTTTTGGCCCACAACCCCATTTTGATATTTGAAAATTCTCCCAACCCGAACCATATGAAAAAATATATACTTTTTTATTTGTGGCTATGGCAGTCAGTTGAAAAACATTCTAATATTTCTAATTGTCTTCTCAACTCCCCATCACATACTTCTAAAAAAGGGCTATGAAAGTCAATTATAAATTAGTCTGAGATAATGGCTGTCACATCTAACCTGGATCGATATTTGATTTTAATGCAGACGAGAGCACTAAATCCAGCTTCACACAGATATGAGCTGGCGAAAGGTACAATGGGTTATAATGCTCAGAGGGAGAAAGCAGGTTATTCCCATTAAATCAGGAACTAAAACTCCTCCATGGTGACCTGTGAATGCATTGTCTGCAGCATTCGGTCACATGACAGCTCGATCAGCTAATCGATTTCACTTACCGGCATGTCAACTGAGCCAGAATCACAGTCAAACAGATTGGGAAGTAGGTCCCAAAGTGCTCTTCCAAGCATTGGAGGTGAGCAGTTGTTTTCCGTTTTTGTTTCTGTTAGAAACATGCACAGCCGAGGGAAAGGGCCATGGTTCGCTTTAAAAATGTTCTCTCTAAGAATTCTTTACTCTGAATCAACTGATTTGGTCACTCATCTGTAGAATGTTTTTGTATTTCACCTGCATGCTAGTGTTCATTTTTTCCAAATATGTCTGTTACATAGGCAAGGAGACACATTTTCTTTTCATTACGTAGAAAGTCAACAAAGTCTGTTTTTTTACATACATTGTGAATGACAACAGTTCCTCTCTTAATGTGAAAAATCTTTCCAACACTCCCCCTAGCCTCGGTGTGCAGCCGGATCAGCGTAAAATAGACCATTGTCATGCTCTGATCCCATATCTCCAACGTGTACACCGCCATCTTGTCTATTTAAAATCTGCTTTCATTGATTGAGACAGGTAGGTGTCCACCCGAAAGTGCCGCATGTCATGATGACACTCACGTGACATCCTGTTAACATCACAGTCAGCACAAGGTGGAAGTTGATGTTGAAGGTGAAAGTTAAGATTGGTCAAAAATGTTCTGTGCTACACCAAACAGTACCTGACCTGTAACGGCTAATGGAGCAAAACATTGGCAAAGCCAGAGTGATAACTGTGCACAAAATCTGTTTTCTCCAGCAGGTGTTTTTTTCTGGGGGTTTTTGCTCACCAACCAAGGAGTTTTTGTATGGAGGTCAATGAGTGTCGAAATGTAATGGCTTATTCGCTACGTGTGGCTTATTTGATCGAATAAACATTTTGTGATGCTTAGGTTGTTCCAAGTGTAATGATATAAGTAGGACACGTGGCATTCTGGCAATTTCGAGAAAAAACTATTTGCATGGTCGTCACTAATTACCACAACCACAAAGTCATAAATCCTGTTTATTTCAACAATTTATTTTCTTAAAATGTGATTTGAAACCTAAACCTAACCTTAACCACACTGCTAACCTTATGTCTAACCCTAACCTTAAATAATTTTCTCTGAATTTCTGAATTAATTTTCATTCATTTTTGCGAAATGGTGGTGACGCTGTGGGACAGCTTGTAAGGAAGGACGTCACTAAATCATGAACTAATTGTTCTGATATAAGGCAGAGCCAAGAGTACAGGCAGGTCTTGGTAGGGGAGCTGTGCTTTGAGGAACATTGTGCTTGTAGCCTTTGCAAGTATGCTCATCAGGTTGTCATTCTCTGCTGGGTAGGGCAGTCGGTGACAAAGACAGGTATTGAGGTGGAATTTGTGGAACCAGATAAGATAGTGGGGTTGCTTGGAGTAAGAGCCATCTCCCTGTTTTTTGGGAAAAGACCGTACTGCACGTTGTAGTGTGTTCTTGGACATGTGAATTAATTAGCTAAGCTTTATCGGTGTTTGTAAGCAGAGCAAGCTGCAAGGGTAGTGCGCTCCTCTATTCTGTGTAACTAAAACCTACAGTGATTCCGAGTATAGCCTAGTTGTTGTTCCTGTACTGTTTGTAGCCTATTCAGTGCATGTGTGGGTCTCTGGACTGTATGTAGACTATTATGCACTTGTGCAGTGAATTTGAATGTTGTACAGTTTCATTTCATTGGGCTAGGCCCAGTTTGCAGCGAAGTAGTAGTAGTACAACCTTGGATGTTCAGGCCTCCTTAACCATATACGTCACTAGTGTGTGTAGTGTCACTTTTAGCACTTTATCACACTTAATAGCCTCTGTCCCTTCTTACACTGAACCCAAACCGGCTGTGCGAGTGTGCCATCGTGCGTTATCGTGCATACATTTATTTTGTCCCCCTACACCAAACGCGATCATGACACGCAGGTGAAAATATCAAAACAAACTCTGAACCAATTACATTAATTTGGGGACAGGTCAAAAAGCATTAAACACATATGGCAAATATGTCCTATTTAGCTAGCTTGCGGTTGCTAGCTAATTTGTCCTGGGATATAAACATTGAGTTGTTATTTTACCTGAAATGCACAAAGGTCCTCTACTCCGACAATTAATCCACACATAAAACGGTCAACCGAATCGTTTCTAGTCATCTCTCCTCCCAGGTTTTTTCATCTTTGAACTTATATGGTGATTAGAATCTACACTTTCAACCGGCAAAACAGTTAGTCTTTCAATCACCCACGTGGGTATAACCAATGAGGAGATGGCACGTGGGTACCTGCCTCTATAAACCAATGAGGGGATGGGAGAGGCAGGACTTGCAGCGCGATATGCGTCAGAAATAAGAATGACTTCTATTTTAGCCCTTGGCAACGCAGACGCTCGTTGGCGCGCACGAGCAGTGTGGGTGCAATAATTGAATAACAGATTGCTAAATTTATTTTGCAACGCTCGCACATGTGGAGCGAGCGGTGTAGTCAGGGTATTAGGGTCATTGCAGCACTGATGATTGGATTACAGAGACTGCCGGAATTTAGTAGGTCACCTAGCATTTCGTGCACGCTGTCTTAGGAAATTGTGTAGTTTATAAATAAAGGTAATGATTTTCTATATTTGTGTTGAGTATTGGTGTCCTGTGCTTTGATGCTGGACCATACCCTTAAAACAAAGGTTGTGGCAGCGTCACACTACTCTGCTCAATCCAGTACTTTCCCCACCTCTCGGGTGGTCTAGCAAGCTGTATTATAAATGTAGCCAATTTTGATTTGTAGCTGTGGTAACTAGTGGAAACCGATGTGCCTGTTGTTGACATGAATATCTGCCCTCTCATCGGCTAGAACGGTCCCACTTGCCTCCTCCCAACTGCCTTCAATTTTTGAAGACATTTATTTTCATTGTTAGAGCGCCACTAGAGTATCTGTGCTATTCTCAAGAACAACCAGGCTCCTATCTGAGAAGCATGTCAAGGTAATTATCTATACCATCAGGCAATTTTTTATGTATTTTTTAATTGAACCTTTATTTAACTAGGCAAGTCAGTTAAGAACAAATTCTTATTTACAATGACGGCCTAGGAACAGTGCCTTGTTCAGGGGCAGAACTACAGACTTTTACCTTGTCAGCTCAGGGATTCGATCTAGCAACCTTTCGGTTACCGGCCCAACGCTCTAAACACTAGGACACCTGACTTTATATGTCTAGTACTATTAAAGGGTAACTGCACTTCCTGATTTGGCCTTGTTTTTCATCAATTCTCCTTAAGAAATGCTAGCGGCCATGACAGAAGGCAATCAAGAGTTGCCTTGGGGGTGTTGTTTGATGTGGGTGTTTCTTGGGTGTGTCTGCCATTCAATCACAACAAACAAGGCCAGTAGTGAGTACAGCGAGGTCAGCTAAGCTAGTTTGCTAGGGAGAGAAGGAGGTTTTCTCCCCTCCTGACTGACTCGCCATCTCCAGATGGTCAGCTAATTCAGTTTTATGTGTAGGCTTAAGTCTGCACTGACCTTGTGTTTAGGCAAGCTGACAGCAGATAGCTGCAGGTGTCTGCCATTCAATCACAACAAACAAGGCCAGTAGTGAGTACAGCGAGGTCAGCTAAGCTAGTTTGCTAGGGAGAGAAGGAGGTTTTCTCCCCTCCTGACTGACTCGCCATCTCCAGATGGTCAGCTAATTCAGTTTTATGTGTAGGCTTAAGTCTGCACTGACCTTGTGTTTAGGCAAGCTGACAGCAGATAGCTGCAGTTGGCTATTCTATCTAGCTGTCAAATCAGTTATGGCAAGCTAGCAAGAGCCAGTGTCTGGAATGTGTTTCAGAAGACACTCGTTTTACAACAGCTTGCTACAAAAGTAGCTTGCAGCTTAGTTTCAATGTTTCAGCATGTCATATAAATGCATGTTACCGTGGAAACGGTATGAACTGCGAGTTGAATGCCCTGTCTTGAGTCAGCTTAACTGTCCTACAACACAATATTCTGGTTTTGTCTCATCTCTCCTTTTGTCCGCTGTTAGATCTTTCCTGGGGGACACCCTTACAAAAATGATTACAGTCAGAGTGCAGTATGCGGCAAATACTGCATCCAAAATAACATTTTTTTTTTACCATAGTAATTTTGCAGTGTAACTGCCATTAGAGTGCAGTATAATTGCAGTTAAACTGAAGGAAAAAAATACCAGTCGACTGCAGTTACTTTTACTGCAGTTTCAAAATATTTTTTTAAGGGAAAATCTCAGAAGTACTAATATCCCTACAACAGTTTTAGGCTAGATGTGGACAATGCACAAACATCATCCAGCTTGAGTGTCAATACATTTATCAACCAAAAAACGGTGTTCGTTTTACAAAGACAAAACATTTTATGCTGTAAATAAAGACAGTATGCCTACTCTTAATAAGCAAATTAAATAAGTTGTGTGTAGAATACAACTTCATCTGTCTAACCAGAACGGTATTCTAGTTGTCTATTTGGCCAAATCTAAGGATTTATCTAACCACACACTCACATGCACAGCTCTCTAAGTGAGGTTCTGTCTTCAAGTCTCCAGTGGGTGATGAAGTCCATTCCATCTATGTAATGTATTACAGATTATGGACAGTTGCAGTCAGGTGGCAGGAGAGGTGGAGTTCATGACACTCCATCCTGGATATGACAGAGTTTGCCAGAACTCATGGGTCCAGCAGGCAGACTTCAATAACTATAGGCAGATGTGAGATGCAGGAGGATAGACCTCTTTTCATTCCAATCTCTAGGCTACTGACCAATTCAAATTGCATCAGTTAGTAGTCTACAGAGTAATATGAGAAGTGTGCAATTGCTGAGCAAGTTTAACAGTTCAGTGTGGAATAAACCTTATACCCCCCATTGATAATAAACCCTATACCCTATATTGATAGTACCATTTGGTTCAATAAAAACAAAAGATGATAAAAATAATTGATGTGTCTTGTTTAATTTTAATGCTGAGTGCAAGATCTTTCCCAATCTGTATCAACCTGTCAGTCAGAGAACTCCATTTCAAAAGCATCTCTTCTGCCCATCTGTAGAAAAACAAGAAAGAGTTGATGAGTGACACTTTAAAAGGGTAATATTACTAAACACTTGTGATGTTCTGTCTTAACATACTGAACAAAAATATAAACGCACCATGTAAAGTGTTGATCCCATGTTTAATGAGCTGAAATAAAAGATCCCAGTAATTGTCCATAAGCACAAAAAGCGTATTTCTCTCAAATGTTTACATCCCTATTAGTGAGCATTTATCCTTTGTCAAGATAATCCATCCGCCTGACAGGTGTGGCATATCAAGAATCTGATTAAACAGCATGATCATTACACAGGTCCACCTTGTGCTGTGGACAATAAAAGGCCACTCTAAAATGTGCAGTTTTGTCACACAACACAATACCATAGAGGACCCACGTTTTGAGGGAGTGTGCAACTGGCATGCTGACTGCAGGAATATCCACCAGAGCTGTTGCCAAAGAATTTAATATTTGTTTCTCTACCATAAGTCGCCTCCAACGTCGTTTTAGATCATTTGTCAGCACGTCTAACCGGCTTCTGAGGGGGTGCTAAGGCATATTTCTGTCTGTAATAAAGCTCTTTGTGAAGAAATGCTGATTGGCTGGGCCTGGCTCCGCAGTGGGTAGGCCTGGCTACCAAGTGGATGGGCCTATGCCCTCCCAGGCCCACCCATGGCTGCACTCTTGCCCAGTCATGTGAAATCCACAGATTGGGCCAAATGAATTTATTTTAAATGACTTATTTCCTTATATGAACTGTAACTCTGTAAAATCTTTGAAATTGTTGCATCACCTTTTGTCCCTTCTGAGGTGTTTGCCAACACCTGATGGGCATGGCAGTGTAGATACTGGACTTCCTGACATGCCGCCCCCAAGTGGTTAAGGTAGGAAACAACGCCTCCACAATGACGAGACAGCCGACAGGGAGGAGGAGAGGACCCTGGGAGTGTGGTGCCAGGAAAATAACCTCTCACCCAACGTCAACACAACAAAGAAGCTGATCGTGGACATCAGGAAATAGCAGAGGGCAACGGGACCGCAGTGGAGAAGTTCCTCGGCGAACACATCACTGACAAACTGAAATGGTCCACCCACACATACAGTGTTGTGAAGAAGGCACAACAGCGCCTCTTCAACTTCAGGAGGCTTAATAAATTTGGCTTGGCACCTAAAACCCTCACAAACTTCTACAGATGCACAATTGAGAGCATCCTGTCGGGCTGTATCACCGCCTGGTATGGCTACTGCATTGCCCACAACCACAGGGCTCTCCAGAGGGTTGTCGTGTCTTTGGCATCATTAAAGGGAGGACTGTTATTTTATCAAATCAATTCTCTGTAATTATTATTACGTGATTAAACACATCATGTAATTAATTAGGAAGTCGGGGCACCAAGGAAAATCTTCAGATTACAAAGTTAGAATTTTCCTAGTCTTCTAATTAATGAATTATTCTTTACCTCATGTTAGACTCATTCCAAACGTAAATTGTTGCTTATCTGCACAAACCCAGCCTTTACTATGAATCATCCATACACCAATTGTCTTAATCATTTATTTACTAACTAACTAAATAATCACAGAAATGCATAAAGAAACACAATAAGTAAATGATAGTGGTGGTTCCCTTGTGGGCTAAGCCGATTATATTCATTGAAATGCTGATCCTTTGCACATGAACTCTCACTCATTTGGGAATAATTGCAATCAATATATATTTACGCCCAGTGTGTCGTTATGATCTCTGTTGGAATTCTCAGTCCTTCTGTTGGAGAGTTCGTCCGAGCTTCTCTCTCTCTGCTCCCTTTTGTGGTTAGAATGGATACTTCAAAGTACCATTCAGAAATGTTCTCATAGAAAAGTTGGTTCGGCGGTTGTCGGTCTTCGCATCCAAGGTTGACATATTTTCTAGCTGCAGACTAGTAATTAGTATCTAAGATTTGCTCTTATTCTGTCGGGATTGATAGTCTCAGAGTTTAACGCAGGCTATAATATCCAAAAGTTGTTTCTGTCTGAATGCCCACTTTTTGGAAGCGATCAACTCGATTTCGTCTCTACGTTATATCGGCATCTAACATGTCACCCTCACTAGGAGAGGGAGTGACCTCAACAATGTATTGTATAAATGCGAGATTGCCTGTATCTTTAATTTAATGACCCTTGTTACCTTCGATCTCAACGTAGACTTTGATCTGAAGCCATTGTGATTTTGCTATTCATTGTAAATGTTTCAAGGTCTATGTAGCCAAATTGTATCTATGATCGAATGCTATCCATGTTTTTTGTATGTTTTGTTTATATCTAAGAATTAACCAATGATATCAGGCCCCACCCGGACATGATTACAGACACCTGTGTGTGTTCTATGACACAATATAAACTAGTGAACTGCAGTGTTTGTCATTAAACCCTGATGAAGACAGCTTGTCTGTTGAAACATTGGTTAATAAGTTATTAACTTACCAGCATTACGACCAGGAATACAACTTTCCCAATTAGGATGCTTTGTTCCCTTGGGCAACTGAACTTATTCCAGAGGCTGCTTCAAGACGCCGCCGGTGGCAAAGACATATTCAGAGTGGACTTGTAGTCCAACTCAGGAGAAGTGCACATCATCCACCGAGTATATTCTCGCTAATGTTGAGTCTCTGGATAATAAAGTAGATGAGCTCAGGACGAGGATCTCCTTAGAGAGACATCAGGGACTGTAACATACTTTCGCGGAATCATGGCTCTCTCCGAATATAATGTCTCTGTCCATACAGCCAGCTGGGTTCTCAGTACATCGCACAGACAGGAATAAAGACCTCTCCGGGAAGAAGAAAGGCGGTGGTGTATGTTTCATGATTAACTACTCATGGTGTGATTGTGATAATGCACAGAAACTCAAGTCCTTTTGTTCACCCAATCTAGAATAACTCACAATTCAAAATTCAAAAGGCACTCGCACATCTGCGCAATCTTTTTTGCAGGTGCATGGTAACAGTTGAACAAAATGAAGGAAAAAGGAAACCGCACACGGCTCTTGGTAGTATCACTGATCTTTAATAAGCTTACGTATAGGTCTACATAAGGTGGCAAAAAAAAAAAAATTACTCACAAAAACTCTGACGAAGGCCATGAGAACAATAAATACAATTATTAAAGATCAGTGAGCGGTTTCCTTTTTCCTAGAATATATCACAATCAAATGCCAACCGTATTACCTCCCAAGATAATTTTCTTTGGTTGTATATTCCCCCTCAAGCCGATACCACGACGGCCCTCAAGGAACTACACTGGAATTTTGAGCAAACTGGAAACCACATATCCTGAGGCCACTTTTATTGTAGCTGGGGATTTTAACAAAGCAAATTTGTGACTCACAACCTGGATTCGGTCTTATGTAGCAAAAAAAAAATGTTTTACATTGGTAAAAAGGAGAGACTCAGAGCAACAAATTGGTATATCTTACGCTGCATTTTTGAGGAACAATAGGAAAGTAATTCTGCTTTAAAAGTTGTTTATCTTGTAAACTGACTTTTGAGAAAAGGGCCTTAGAATTTTTGGTACCTACTGTTGAGCTCTCCTTTGTCTACACCCATTCAGCATTGTTCACACCCTCTTAAGCCAGCCTCACCCAGCTCTTTAAAGATTCACATGTGAGGTCATGTGCTAAACAGTGAGTAGTGTAGTAAGATTAAAAGTGGTAATAGCCTACAATAAGGAAAAAATCAAGGGAAGTGTCCAGAGAAAAATATTTTATAAATATTACTTGATGCTTACCCAGACACACTTGTCTAAATTGAAGCGTCATGTGAAAGAAATGCTATAACCTCCAGCCACATCCAGTGGTGGAAAAAGTACTAAATTGTCATACTTGAGTATATAAAAAGACACCTGAATAGAAAATGACTGAAGTAAAAAGGCACCCAGTAAAATACTACTTGAGTTAAAGTCTAAAAGTATATATTTTTAAATTATTGACGGATAGCCAGGTGGGACACTCCAACACTCACTACAGCACAGACATAATTTACAAACAAAGCATTTGTGTTTAGTGAGTCTGCCAGTTCAAAGGCAGTAGGGATGACCAGGGATGTTCTATTGATAAATGTGTGAATTGGAAAATTTTCCTGTCAAAATGTAACAAGCACTTTTTGGATGTCAGGGAAAATACACTGCTCAAAAAAATAAAGGGAACACTTAAACAACACAATGTAACTCCAAGTCAATCACACTTCTGTGAAATCAAACTGTCTACTTAGGAAGCAACACTGATTGACAATAAATTTCACATGCTGTTGTGCAAATGGAATAGACAACAGGTGGAAATTATAGGCAATTAGCAAGACACCCCCAATAAAGGAGTGGTTCTGCAGGTGGTGACCAGGCCACTTCTCAGTTCCTATGCTTCCTGGCTGATGTTTTGGTCACTTTTGAATGCTGGCGGTGCTTTCACTCTAGTGGTAGCATGAGACGGAGTCTACAACCCACACAAGTGGCTCAGGTAGTGCAGCTCATCCAGGATGGAAAATCAATGCGAGCTGTGGCAAGAAGGTTTGCTGTGTCTGTCAGCGTAGTGTCCAGAGCATGGAGGCGCTACCAGGAGATAGGCCAGTACATCAGGAGACGTGGAGGAGAATGTAGGAGGGCAACAACTGAGGAGCAGGACCGCTACCTCTGCCTTTGTGCAAGGAGGAGCAGGAGGAGCACTGCCAGAGCCCTGCAAAATGACCTCCAACAGGCCACAAATGTGCATGTGTCTGCTCAAACGGTCAGAAACAGACTCCATGAGGGTGGTATGAGGGCCGAACGTCCACAGGTGGGGGTTGTGCTTACAGCCCAACACCGTGCAGGACGTTTAGCATTTGCCAGATAACACCAAGATTGGCAAATTCGCCACTGGCGCCCTGTGCTCTTCACAGATGAAGATTGGTTGGTCAGTCATGGTGTGGGGTGGCATTTCTTTGGGGGGCCATGTGCTCCATGTGCTCGCCAGAGGTAGCCTGACTGCCATAAGGTACCGAGATGAGATCCTCAGACCCCTTGCTGGTGTGGTTGGCCCTGGGTTCCTCCTGATGCAAGACAATGCTAGACCTCATGTGGCTGGAATGTGTCAGCAGTTCCTGCAAGAGGAAGGCATTGATGCTATTGACTGGCCCGCCCGTTCCCCAGACCTGAATCCAATTGAGCACATCTGGGACATCATGTCTCGCTCCATCCACCAACGCCACATTGCACCACAGACTGTCCAGGAGTTGGCGAATGCTTTAGTCCAGGTCTGGGAGGAGATCCCTCAGGAGACCATCCGCCACCTCATCACGAGCACTCCCAGGCATTGTAGGGAGGTCATACAGGCACGTGGAGGCCACACACACTACTGAGCCTCATTTTGACTTGTTTTAAGGACATTACATCAAAGTTGGATCAGCCTGTAGTGTGGTTTTCCACTTTAATTTTGAGTGTGACTCCAAATCCAGACCTCCATGGGAGGTCATTTTTATGGAATGGTCTGCCGCCCATGTAAGAGACGCAAACTCGGTCTCAACCTTTAAGTCTTTACTGAAGACTCATCTTGAGTGTAGTCTGGCCCAGGAGTGGGAAGGTGAACGGAAAGGCTCTGGAGCAACGAACCGCCCTTGCTGTCTCTGCCTGGCCGGTTCCCCTCTTTCCACTTGGATTCTCTGCCTCTAACCCTATTACAGGGGCTGAGTCACTGGCTTACTGGGGCGCTTTCATACCGTCCTTAGGAGGGGTGCGTCACTTGAGTGGGTTGAGTCACTGATATGATCTACCTGTCTGGGTTGGTGCCCCCCCCTTGGGTTGTGCCATGGCGGAGATCTTTGTGGGCTATACTCGGCCTTGTCTCAGGATGGTAAGTTGGTGGTTGAAGATATCCCTCTAGTGGTGTGGGGGCTGTGCTTTGGCAAAGTGGGTGGGGTTATATCCTTCCTGTTTGGCCCTGTCCGGGGGTGTCCTCGGATGGGGTCACAGTGTCTCCTGACCCCTCCTGTCTCAGCCTCCAGTATTTTTGCTGCAGTAGTTTATGTGTCGGGGGGCTAGGGTCAGTTTGTTATATCTGGAGTACTTCTCCTGTCCTATTCGGTGTCCTGTGTGAATTTAAGTGTGCTCTCTCTAATTCTCTCTTTCTTTCTCTCTCTCGGAGGACCTGAGCCCTAGGACCATGCCTCAGGACTGACATGATGACTCCTTGCTGTCCCCAGTCCACCTGGCTGTGCTGCTGCTCCAGTTTCAACTGTTCTGCCTTATTATTATTGGACGATGCTGGTCACTTTTGAACATCTTGGCCATGTTCTGTTATAATCTCCACCCGGCACAGCCAGAAGAGGACTGGCCACCCCACATAGCCTGGTTCATCTCTATGTTTCTTCCTAGGTTTTGGCCTTTCTAGGGAGTTTTTCCTAGCCACCGTGCTTCTACATCTGCATTGCTTGCTGTTTGGGGTTTTAGGCTGGGTTTCTGTACAGCACTTTGAGATGTCAGCTGATGTACGAAGGGCTATATAAATACATTTGATTTGATTTTTATAAATTTGATTTCCATTGATCATTTTTGTGTGATTTTGTTGTCAGCACATTCAACTATGTAAAAAAAAAGTATTTAATAAGAATATTTCATTCATTCAGATCTAGGATGTGTTATTTTAGTGTTCCCTTTATTTTTTTGAGCAGTGTATAGGGAGTAAAAAGTAAATTATTTTATTTTGGAATGTAGTGAAGTAAAAGTTGCCAAAAATATATTGTTAGGTTCAAATTTTTAGTAAAGAACTCACGGACACTAGAGAAGCTTAACCATGTTTAATTATTCCCAAAGGGTCGATACAGATGTAATTCAGACAAAAAAAAAACATTTCACACAAGCACTGATATTTAACCCTTTCTCCTAGGCGGAGTCTCCTCCTCCACAATTGAACAGCCAATGTACCTATATTGCTAGACAGAACCTTAGTGATATCTGTTCTTCCTCACTTCATCTGACCTGACCTCTTCCCCAAAGTGCTTCCCCAAAGTGCTCACTCCTCCCCAACTGTCATGGTTATTGATATCAGACTGTGTCTCTTGTCACATCGGATGGCAGCAGCTTTCCACCAAAGTGTTTGTGTCCTGGTTTGCGTCCTGGTAATACTATTGCATTATCCTCTGTGTAGTTGTTGATGAAGTTCACCACTCGCTGCAGTCCTCATCCTTCAGGTGTAACCTGTGCTTGCTTGGGCCAGCTCTCTTTTTGATGGGAGGCATTAGACCATTCTCGTTGTATGACTGTTGGAGGAGAGACAGGCATGTTCTACTGATGCTGAAAGACAAATTCCAGATACAAATATTTTAGCATTATTATACAATAGATGTGAAATGGCATTCTGAGAACATCACTACACACAGTTCATTCACAATGTTAGCTTGCAAGCCAGCCATCTAACTTCAGCTAGCTAGCTAACAGCAAGCTTTAACTTGGGATATTTTATTTAGACATGTAGCTAGCCAGCTAGCCAGCTAAACAATTAACCATAATCCCAAACCATAGAGTACTAGCAATACAAGCCGATTGTCATAGCTAGCTAAAGTTAAGCAAATAGGCTCAATGTTAGCTAGCAAGCCAGCAATCGAACTTCAGCTAGCTGGCTAGCTAGCTAACAACAAGCTTTAACTTGCAATGAAAATAACTTTGACAAAATGAGAAACGTATAATATCAAACTGGAACAAAACTCTTACCGGTATACATGGATGAAAGCTTCACGACAGACTGCAACCCCTTTCATTAAATAAGATGTCCTGTGTCCTTTCTGTTTTGTATGTACAGCTTGCTTGGCCCATTGTTGTTGTGTCATGTCACTCTGGTTCACACTGACCGTGTGCAATGCCATACGAAAAATCTTAAGCTTTAGCCCCCAAACAAACTCTGACCATTGTACTTGCCCCAACAGAGCTGGTTAGGCTGTTTTCATGTTATCCAGAGCGTTGATGCTACGCTCCTAACTACGCTCCTGGCAACAATTACGCTTTTTTGCCGACATTTAACTTCTTGGTGACAGGGGGAGAGTATTGAGTAGCTTGGATGAATAATGTGCCCAGAGTAAACTGCCTGCTACTCTGTCCCATATGTTAATATATGCATATTATTAGTAGTATTTGATAGAAAACACTCTGACGTTTCTAAAACTGTTTGAATGATGCCTGTGAGTATAACAGAACTCATATGGCAGGCAAAAACCTGAGACAAATCCAACCAGGAAGTGGGAAATCTGAGGTTTGTAGTTTCATTTAAGTGAATTCATTTAAATGTATTATAAAAAGACCCTAAGGATTGATTGTAAACATCGTTTGACAGGTTTCTACAAACTGTGATGGAACTCTTGACTTTTCGTCTGGATTTTGCGCTCGCGCATTGTGCCTTTGGAATAGTGAACTAAACGCGCGAACAAAATGTAGGTATTTGGACATAAATATGGACGTAATCAAACAAAACAAACATTTCTTGTGGAAGTGGGAGTCCTGGGAGTCCATTCCGATGAAGATCAGCAAAGATAAGATAAGATTTATAATGCTATTTATGACTTTTATTGACTCCACAATTTGACGGGAACTGTATGGCTTGCTTTTGTGGCTGAACGCTGTTCTCAGATTATTTAATATTGTGCTTTTGCTGTAAAGCTTTTTTGAAATCTGACACAGCGGTTGCATTAAGAACAAGTTTATCTTTAATTCCATGTAAAACATGTATCTTTCATCAAAGTTTATGATGAGTATTTCTGTTATTTGACGTGGCTCTCTGCAATTTCTCTGGATGTTTTGGAGGCATTTCTGAACATGGCGCCAATGTAAACTGAGATTTTTGGATATAAATGTGAACTTGATCGAACAAAACATACATGAATTGTGTAACATTGAGTCCTGGGAGTGTCATCTGATGAAGATCGTCAAAGGTTAGTGATTAATTTTATCTATATTTCTGCTTTTTGTGACACCTCTTTTTGGTTGGAAAATGGCTGAATGCTTTCTGTGACTAGTTGCTGACCTAACATGCTCTGCTTTTGCCAAAAAGCCTTTTTGAAATTGGACACTATGGTTGGATTAACGAGAAGTGTATCTTTAAAATGGTGTAAAATACTTGGTTGAGGAATTTTTATTATGAGATTTCTGTTGTTTTGAATTTGGCGCCCTGCAATTTCACTGGCTGTTGGTGAGGTGGGACGCTAGCATCCCGAATGATCCCATAAAATCATCAACCGGAGTTTGCAAATTCATTAGATATTCTGCCCTCTGTACACTCAGAAGAGAGTGATTTGAAACAGTTGTTGCAGTGATGTTCTATTGAAATGGATACTTGCATAGTGGAGTCTTCTGTTAAGTTTTAATACAGAATAAACTGTTACTCCCCCTTCCGGGATGACTAAAAGGCCCTCCCGCATCCACCCTTCAGCAAATCAGATAGTTTTTCCATTCTGCTCCCCCCTTCCTATAGGCAGAAACTCAAACAGGGAAGAAGCCGTGCTATGGTCTATTCAAAGCTGTTCTGACCAATCGGAATCCATGCTTCAAGATTGTTTTGATCACGCGGAATGGGAAATGTTCCGGGTTGCCTCTGATAATAGCATTGATGTATATACAGACACAGTGACTGAGCTCGACAGGAAGTTTATAGTGGATGTTGTTCCCACTGTGACTATTAGAACCTACCCAAACCAGAAACCGTGGATAGAATGGCAGCTTTCGCGCAAAACTGAAAGCGTGTCACAGAAGCAGACTGTTCCTAAGGACTGTGGGCTCTCGTTCTTATGTAAGATAGAGCCAGAGAAGAAGGCAGACGTTTCATGTGCCCGATTGTGGCACATGAAGATAGCTGATTAAAGTGACGTGGGCAAAATACACAAATGCAAAAGTATATGGACTTCTAATAAGTGGGTACGGCCATTTCAGCAACACCCGTTACTGACAGGTGTATAAAATTGAGCACAGCCATGCAATCTCAACAGACAAACATTGGCAGTAGAATGGACTTACTGAAGAGCTCATTGACTTTCAATGTGGCCAACTGTAAGTCAATGAGGTCAACTGTAAGCGCTGTTACTTCACAATAAGTGCTGTTATTGTTTGCCAAAACAACAAACAATACAAAAAGTAAGAATACTCTCAATGAAAGATTTGTAAAACAGAGTCACAGTCAACATTAAAATATCCCAGTTTTTTTTAGAAAGTATAGTCTTTGTTGATTATCTTTGTAGATCAGGTCTGTACATTTATACCACTGAAGCCCATTGTCTAAGAGGACACCCAGAGATTTGCATTCCTCTACAATCTCTATGCTCTGACCTCTGTTTTAAGCTAAAGTTGTACTGTTAGCTAGCTAACCAACGTTGGGTTAAATGCGTAAGACACATTTCAGCTGAATGCATTCAGTTGTACAACTGACGAGGTATCCCCTTTCCCGCTAGCTGGCTGGCTCCCTAGCTAACGTTAAGTGTATGATATTATTTGTATACCAGAACCGTTTGCTTTGCTAGTTAGTTCCCCATATTAGCTAGCTAACATTGAACCTGATTGGTTAGCTCCCAGCATATCATGCAGGGTAGTAACGACATGATTGTCACTATGTTCATTGTTGTTTAACTACCTAACGTTAGCTAACGTTACATGTGTGATATTACACATTGTTTACCTAGCTAGCTAGCTACATGTCTGAAGCTAAAGTGTACTGTTAGCTAGCTAGCTGGCTAGCGTTCGCTGGCTGGCTCCCTAGCTGACATTATTCGTATCCCAAAGCAGTTTGCTTTGCTAGTTAGATCATAATGTTAGCCAGCAGAGCAGGTAAGGCTGTTTTCATGTTATCCAGATGTAAACAAATCTTTGGCCAGAGCGTCAAGTGTGCCCTATGAACACTCCGAGAGCAAAATGAGATGGGTGGGGCTAAAGCTTAAGAGGGTGTGAACGAATGGGTGTAGACAAAGAGCTCTTTACTACAGTAGATACCAAAACATTCAAAGGACATTTTCTCAATAGTGAGTTTACAACTTTCAATGCAGAATTAGTTTCCCATTGTTCCTCAAAAATGCAGTGAATGATATACCGTTTTGTAACTTTATAATTTTGTAGCTTAGTCTCTACTTTTATCCAATGTTAAAAACACCATTTCAAATGTTGCTACATAAAACCGAATCCAGGTGGTGAGTCATAAATGTTGCTGAAGTAGGTGTTGTTTGCTTCCTGAAGTCTATGCACATCTCTTTGGTCTTGTTAATATTGAGGACCAAGTGTGATTCATCACACCACTCTACATAGTAATTTAGGACCAGGCCATGGTGTTCCTCGTCATCATGCATCAGGCTGATCAAGGTATTGTCATCAGCGAACTTAACTAGGTGTCTGTCAGGATGGGAACTTCACAGTCCATGCTGTTTCATAAGGTGTATTTTTACCTGATTTTTAAATCTGATTCTACTGCTTGCATCAGATACCTGATGTGGAATAGAGTTTCATGTAATCATGGCTCTATGTAGTACTGTGCCCCTCCCATAGTCTGTTCTGGACATTTTTTTATTTCACCTTTATTTAACCAGGTAGGCTAGTTGAGAACAAGTTCTCATTTACAACTGCGACCTGGCCAAGATAAAGCATAGCAGTGTGAACAGACAACAACACAGAGTTACACATGGAGTAAACAATAAACAAGTCAATAACACAGTAGGAAAAAAAGAGTCTATATACATTGTGTGCAAAAGGCATGAGGAGGTAGGCGAATAATTACAATATAGCAGATTAACACTGGAGTGATAAATGATCAGATGAACATGTGCAAGTAGAGATATTGGTGTGCAAAAGAGCAGAAAATTAAATAAATAAAAACAGTATGGGGATGAGGTAGGTAAATTGGGTGGGCTATTTACAGATCGACTATGTACAGCTGCAGTGATCGGTTAGCTGCTCAGATAGCAGATGTTTAAAGTTGGTGAGGGAAATAAAAGTCTTCAACTTCAGCGATTTTTGCAATTCGTTCCAGTCACAGGCAGCAGAGAACTGGAAGGAAAGGTGGCCAAATGAGGTGTTGGCTTTAGGGATGATCAGTGAGATACACCTGCTGGAGCGCGTGCTCCAGCAGCGGTGGGTGTTGCCATCGTGACCAGTGAACTGAGATAAGGCGGAGCTTTACCTAGCATGACTTGTAGATGACCTGGAGCCAGTGGGTCTGGCGACAAATATGTAGCGAGGGCCAGCTGACTAGAGCATACAGGTCGCAGTGGTGGGTGGTATAAGGTGCTTTAGTAACAAAACGGATGGCACTGTGATAAACTGCATCTAGTTTGTTGAGTAGAGTATTGGAAGCTATTTTGTAGATGATATCGCCGAAGTCGAGGATCTTTAGGATAGTCAGTTTTACAAGGGTAAGTTTGGCGGCGTGAGTGAAGGAGGCTTTGTTGCGAAATAGAAAGCCAACTCTAGATTTGATTGAAGCTCGTTTGGAGGTTAGATAGCACAGTGGGGACTGTGAAGAGACCTCTGGTGGCATGTCTTGTGGGGTATGCATGGGTGTCCGAGCTGTGTGCTAGTATCTTAAAACAGACAGCTTGGTACCTTCAGCTTGTCAACACCACTTACGAAAACAAGTAGCTGGAGGACAGCTAGTTTCCCTCCTCCTCTGAGTACATTGACTTCAATACAAAACCTAGTAGGCTTGTGGTTCTTACCCCCTTCCACAGACTTAGACAGTAATTATGACAACTTCCAGAGGAAACAACAGACTATGAATACATTGACGAAACTCAAATGTTATGAAATAAACAAAAATTGGTTTCTCACAAGTGTAGCATACACTACATGACAAAACGTTTGTGGAGACCTGCTTGTTGAACATCTCATTCCAAAGTTATATGCATTCATATACTGTAGAGTTGGTTCCCAATTTTCTGCTAAAACAGTGCCTCCATTCTTCTGGGAAGAATTTCCACTAGATCAGGGGTTCCCAAACTTTTTATAGTCCTATACCCCTTCAAACATTCAACCTCCAGCTGCGCACTCAGTGTCAGCGCACTCTCAAATGTTTTTTTGACGTTATTGTAAGCCTGCCACACACACTATGCGATACATTTATTAAACATAAAAATGAGTGTGAGTTTGTCACAACCTGGCTCGTGGGAAGTGACAAAGAGCTCTTACAGGACCAGGGCACAAATAATAATAATAATCAATGATTTTGCTCTTTATTTAGCCATATTACATATAAAACCTTATTTGTTAATCAAAAATGGTGAATAACTCACCACAGCTTAAAACCTCTCTAGGGTAGGGGGCAGCATTCAGAATTTTGGATGAAAAGCATAACTGGTAGATTTGGATAGAAAACACTCTAAAGTTTCCGAAACTGTTAAAATAGTGTCTGTGAGTATAACATAACTGATTTAGCAGGCGAAAACCTGAGAAAAATCCATTCAGGATGTAGTTATTTTTTTGGTTTTCTAGTTTCCTATTCAATGCCATTACAGTATCCATTGACTTAGGACTCCATTTGCAGTTCCTATGCCTTCCACTAGATGTCAACAGTCAAAAATCGTTTCAGGCTTGTATTCTTATAAATGAGGGAGTAAGACCAGTCTGAACGAGTGGACCCTAACGTGTCGCAGAGCTTTTTCAGGCGCATGTGCATTTCCTGTTTACCTTTTATATTGACGACGTTATTGTCCGGTTGAAATATTATAGATAATTTAAGCTAAAAAACAACCTGAGTATTGAATATAAACATCGTTGACATGTTTCTATGAACTTTACGGATACAATTTGGATTTTTTGTCTGATTGTTTTGACTGAGTTTGAGCCTGTGGATTACTGAAGAAAACGCGCTAACAAAACTGAGGTTTTTGGATATAAAGAGACTTCATCGAACAAAAGGAACATTTATTGAGTAAATGAATGTCTTCTGATTACCACCATATGAAGATCATCAAAGGTAAGGGTTTAATCTTCTCCATTTCTGAGTTTTGTAACGCTTCTGCTTGGCTGGTTACTGTCTGTAATAATTTGTTGACTGGGCTATGTTCTGGACTAGGTATGTTCTGGGCTAGGTATGCTTTCGCTGAAAAGCTTTTTATAAATATGACACTGTGGTTGGTTTAACAAGAAGTTAATCTTTAAACCTATGTAATATATATTTAGTTTTCTGAATTTTTATAATGAGCATTTCTGTAATTGAATTTGGTGCTCTGCAACCTCACTGGATGTTGGCCAGATGGGATGCTAGCATCCCACGTACCCTAGAGAGGTTAATGAGAAGGGTGCACTTGAAAGGATACACATAACTCTGCAATGTTGTATTGGAGAGTCTCAGTCTAAAAATCACACACAGTCTGTGCCTGTATTTAGTTTTCATGCTAGTGAGGGCCAAGAATCCACTCTCACATAGGTATGTGGCTGAAAAGGGCTTCAGTTTCTTAACAGCGCAATTTGCCAAGGCTAGAAACTCTGAGCGCAGCCCGATCCAGAAATCTGGCAGTGGCTTCTGATGAAATTAAAATTTCACAGAACCGCTTATTGAAATTTGGATGAGGCTCTCTTGTTCAGATATCCATAACGGTAAGTGGACTGGAGGCAGGGCATGAAAGGGATAACAAATCCAGTTGTTTGTGTCGTCCGTTTCGGGAAAGTACCTGCGTAATTGCGCACCCAGCTCACTCAGGTGCTTCGCTATAACACATTTGACTTTGTCCGTATGCTTGAGTTCCATTGCACACAAAAAAATCATACAATGATGGAAACACCTGTGTGTTGTCCTTGTTGATGCAGACAGAAAAGAGCTCCAACTCCTAAATCATAGGCTCAATTTTGTCCCGCACATTGAATGTAGTAAAGAACTTTAAGCTCGTCTCTCGTTTAAAAAAAATACACGTCAATACTTTGCCCCTTGATAACCAGCGCACCTCTGTATGTTGTAAAAGCGTTACATGATTGCTGCCCATATCATTGCATGATACACAAGAGTTCAGGGGCCTTGCTTTAACAAAGTTAACCATTTTCACTGTAGTGTCCAAGACCTCTTTCAAGCTGTCAGGCATTCCCTTGGCAGTAAGAGCCTCTCGGTGATTGCAGCAGTGTACCCAAGTGGCGTCAGGAGCAACTGCTTGCACACACGTTACCAATCCACTATGTCTCGCTGTCATGGTTTTTGTGCCATCAGTACAGATACCAACATATCTTGATCACCAAAGTCAATTTGATGTCACAAAGCTTTCCAGTACTTTAAAAATATCTTCTCATGTTGTCCTGGTTTCCAGATCTTCCTTATTATCTTCCTAGCCACTTGGTAGCTCACCATATAAGACAATTCTAGCCCCTTATTAATGGTATCTGTTACTTTTATACATGTCTTACTATTCAAAAGTTATTCTCGCTCAAAAAAACTGCGGTGGCTTAGTTTTCAAATTGTAATGTTTAGTTTCTAAAAGTCTGTGCAAGAGTGCAGGTTTCAAACGAGAGGGTAACGGCTAATGTGATTGGATGTTAATTATTTGACTAGGCTACCTGTATTTGACATTGTGTTGTTATTTCGCAGATCACTAGAGGGTTTCATTTTATTTTTGGCAGTGCAACGAGGCTACTCAGGCAAGAAAAAAACCTCACCCAAATGTATAGCCCCGTTGGAAAATATAAAATGTACTGTTTGAAAATGTGAATCACATTTTTAATTGGCGTACCTCCGACGGCATTGTGCATACCCCTGGGGTAGACTTTCCACTAGATGTTGGAGCATTGCTGTATTCCCATTCATCTCAAAGGTGTTCAATAGGGTTGAGGTCAGGGCTCTGTGCAGGCTAAACAAGTTATTCCACACCGATAGCGACAAACCATTTCTGTATGGACCTTGCTTTGTGCACTGTGGCATTGTTATGCTGAAAAAAGGAAAGGGCTTTAGCAAACTGTTGCCTCAAATTTGGAAGCACAGAATTGTCTAGAATGTCATTGTATGCTGTAGCGTACATTTTCCCCTTCACTGGAACGAAGGGGCCTAGCCGGACTATGGAAAAACAACCCCAGACCATTATTCCTCCTCCACCAAACTTTACAGTTACCACTATGCATTGGGGCAGGTAGCGTTCTCCTGGCATCCACCAAACCCAAATTCTTCCATCGGACTGCCAGATGTTTAGCGTGATTCACCAGTCCAGAGAATGCGTTTCCACTGCTCCACAGTCCAACGGCAGTGAGCTTTACACTCCACCGACGCTTGGCATTGCGCAAGGTGAACTTAGGCTTGTGTGCTCGGCCATGGAAACCCAATTCATGAAGCTCCCAATGAACAGTTCTTGTGCTGATGTTTCCAAAGGCAGTTTGGAACTCGGTAGTGAGTGTTGCAACAGAGGACAGACAATTTTTACGCTACACGCTTCAGCAAATCAGTGATCCCGTTCTGTGAGCTTGTGTGGCCTACCACTTCACGGCTGAGTGGCTGTTGCTCCTAGGCGTTCCACTTCACAATAATAGCACTTACAGTTGGCAGCTCTAGCAGGGCAGGAATTTGACAAACTGAATTGTTGGAAAGGTGGCATCCTATGACGGTGCCACGTTGAAAGTCAATAAGCGTTTGAGTATGGGCCATTCTACTGCCAATGTTTGTCTATGAAGATTGCATGGCTGTGCTCGATGTTATACACCTGTCAGCAATGGGTGTGGCTGAAATAGCCAAATCCACTCATTTGAAGGGTGTACACATACTTTTTGTCATGTACTGTAGTGTAGGTTGTGAGTTCTACAAAACACATGTCCACTCCAACAATGAGAACGAACAGTAAACGCCAAATAATAATAATAATATATTGAATGCATTAATTAACATAAATTACCATAACCAAACAAACATTGCAGATTAGAAATTCTGGGAATTAACGGTTAATGTAGGCTTCTACTGTATGAGGCAGACGTATGTTTGTTGTTGTTGAACGCTGTCAAACACCGAAACCTGAACTAAAGACCTCGGTTTAAAAGCTGACAGTGTTTTTATATACTTTTATTTTGAATCCTGCGGCTGTTGGGCTAAATTGCTGTGAGCGCTGCTATCTGTCCTGGGATCCTGTCAGATTCCGTATAGGGGGAGAGACGTGAAAGCCCAGCTAGCCTAGCTGGCTCGGCCAGTTCAAATGGAGGCCGCTGTTGAACGTTTCCAGCGTTGCAGGAGCTGTGTTTACTTTGCTTTGTTCCGGGACAATGAATGTTCTGACTTTCAATGTAGCAACTGCTTGCTTGCAGAGGACTACAGGAGCAAAGTAGCTACTCTTAGCAAGCAAGTAGAAAAACCTACATAAGCTCCTGGGGAACCCACGCCCACCTACTTTTTCTTCCACCCCAGTAGCCAGACCCCGCTCTGGTGGATGTTTCGCCGCCATGTCGGCACTCCACTTCCGACTGGCCGGTGTTAGGCAGGGTTCCATCCCAGAAGGGGGCTCCCCCTTCCCTGGAGAACGGAGCTGTTCTCGACCCAACCAACCAGCCACGGCAGGTACGTCACGCCGTGGAAGTCGAAAAGCCGTGGTCTTGCAACAGGTGTCTCCATGGAGATGTTGAGCCCGGAACTGACACAGACCAGAAACAGCTTAGCCGCCCTGGATCCAGAGGTTCCGGCGCCTTCGTCCGTGGTGGCTTCCCTAATAAAGATCGGATCCGGAGATACCTGTGTCTTCGTCCTCGGCTCTGTCTCCCCATCCGGTGGCCTCTACCTCGGGTTCAGCTCCCAGCCTCACCAGACCATGAGATTGCCTGAGAGACATGCCCATTCAACATCACCAGCTGTCATCATATGGTGAGAAACATCTCGGTCCCCAAGGCAAAAACCCTGTGCTACCCAGGAGCACGAGTACAGGACATAACAAGGCTGCTTCTCACTGTTCTACCACAAATGCCGGGAGCTGACACTGTTGTAGTCCCCATGTGGGGTCAAACAACATCAGGAGGGCAAGATCTGAACATTTGAAAATTGATTAAAAAAATAACTGATTTTAGCATCAAAAGACTAAAACAAAAACAGCCAATAATTTCAGGTCCTGTACCATCATTGGGCCGCGGGTGTGAAAGATTCAGCAGACTTCTGGCATTACACATCTGGCTAAAAGACAACTATTGCTCTGCTGGAGTCACTTTTATTGATAACTTTGATACCTTCTGGAAACAGAAGACACGCTACAGGAATGACGGAGTCCATCCAAATCATCTTGGCTCCTGGACTCTGTCCACGCATTTCAAGGCTACGTTGAAACAATGACTGGTAAATGATCCAAGACCAGCTCAGTTAATCCCTACCATTGTGACAATGAGTCGTCATAATGCTGCATCGAATATACATGATCTTTGGGGCATTGGCAAACAATGTAAGTAATTTAATTTATGTATCCCTAATTGCACCGAATACATCTGTTCATCCTACAGCTATTGTAAGCAGTAATCATGAGCCTATAAACCAGAGTTACACTGTTAGCACTAAGGCAGTGTGCAATAGTAGGAAGACCACTTTATGCAGCTAACACTGCATTATCAGCTCCAATGTAAATAACATGAGTAAGTCTACCTCTGATAAGCTTCCCAGTAAAGCATTAAAAACAACCAAGCAACACAGAAAAGTGCTAAAAATAGCCCATATTAAGATATGCAGCCTAAGAAACAAGGTCCATGAAGTCAATAACTTGCTTGTAACAGGTGACATTCATATTCATATTATCTCTTAAACTCACTTAGGTAATACATTTGATGATACAGTGGTAGCAATACATGGTTATAACATCTACCAAAAAGACAGAAATGCCAACGGAGGCGGTGTTGCGGTCTATATTCAGAACCACATTCCTGTAAAGCTTAGAGACAATCTAATGTTAAATACTGTTGAAGTAATATGGCTACAGGTTCATCTGCCTTACCTAAAGCCCATTCTGATGGGAAGCTACTATAGACCACCAAGTGCTAACAGTCAGTATCTGGATAATATGTGTGAAATGCTTGATAGTGTATGTGATATCAACAGAGAAGTATATTTTATGGGTGCTTTAAATAGACTGGCTATCATCAAGCTGCTCACTCAGGAGAAAACTTCCAACTGTAGCCAGTGCCTGCAACCTGGATCAGGTTGTCAGTCACCCTACCAGGGTATTTACAAACAGCACAGGAATGAAATCATCAACATGTATTGATCACATTTTTACTAATGCTGCAGATACTTGCTTAAAAGCAGTATCCAGACCCATAGAATCTAGTGATCACAATATAGTAGCCATATCTAGGAAAACCAAAGTTCCAAAGACTGGGCCTAATATGGTGTATAAGAGGTCATAGCAGAAGTTTAGTAGTGATTCATATGTTGATGTAAATAATATTTGCTGGTCTGTGGTGTGTAATGAAGAGCAACCAGACGCTGCACTTAACGCATTTATGAAACTACTTATTCCAGTTACTAATAAGCACGCACCCATATTGATTAAAAAAATGTACAATTTTTGTGAATGATATCATAAATAAGACTGGTGGAGTTATGTCACACATGCAGCTAACACAGACATATGGAAATGTCTGCTCTACCCAAAATGTCAACCAATTAATTGCAGCATTACCACAAAAATGGAAGAGGCAAGTAGAAGGGGAAAAAAGTAAGGAACTTGTATGTCGGCCCTGTATTAAAGAACATAAATGGTTAAAGAAAAGTGTTATAAATAAAAAAATATACCAATTTAATTTAAGGACCAAAAACTGACAGGTGTGCCATATAAATTGCAAAATAGTTGAAGAGATTTTCGATGTACCTATTCCATGGCACATGGTTTATGAATTGATACGCAAAACAACCCCGGATGCAAAACTTTGAATTTTTCAATTTAACTGTTCGTAGTTCGACCGTGCGCTGGCGTCATCGATTTGCTCCGCTCCTTCCTTTCCTCGGTGGTTGAAGCTGTCTCTGCCGCGTTGTTGTGTCGTTTACTGCTTTCATTTGTGACGAAGATGGCCGCTGGTCCCCTCTCCGCTGTCCCTAACACATTAAATTACTATACAAAATTCTTGCAACTAATAGAATGTTACATATATGGGGGATTACAATCTTCCCAGCTCTGCAGATTCTGCTGTGAGGAGGCAGTCATTAGATCATTTATTTTGGTATTGTCCATATGTAGCTCGTTTTTGGTCACTGGTCCAGGAATGGCTGAAGAATTGCAACATTTGCGGAGAACTAAACGCTGCAGACAGCAATACTGGGTGATTTGAAAAGCCATAGTCAATCAATCAATAATATAATTCTTATTTCAGCAAAAATGTTTATTTTTAATTTACAATCTGTATAAGCTATGAGAATAGAAAGGTTCAAGTCATTTTTGTGAAGCATCACAGCACAGTTGAAAAATATATGGCAAATAGAAATCCAAAATGGATGATGTTGAGAGATAGATGGGAGAGGTTGAATGGAGCTGAAGGGTGGGACTAATAGCAAGATAAAACATGTAGAACATACAAGTAAAATTTATATATGTTCAGAACGTTTGTTGAATAGCACAGTTACAAATATAAATCAAACTGGATGGACATCAGAAATAGAGGAAGGACTAAAAACAAACAAAAAATAACTATTGTAAAATAGACTGAGAATGTAAAATGTGTATAAGATGTATAAATTGAAGGTAAAAGCCGAAGTGTTTATTAGTTTACTCCAATTGGGGGATCGGTGGTAGGGATTGCAGGGAATAATAATAAAGGTATATTCTTAAAAAAAGTATGTATGTCTATATAGGTATGTGTATGTATATACAAAGTATTGAGCTAAACTTTTGTTATTGACCAAATACTTATTTTCCACCATAATTTGCAAATAAATTCATTAAAAATCCTACAATGTGATTTTCTGGATTTTTTTTTCTCATTTTGTCTGTCATAGTTGAAGTGTACCTATGATGAAAATTACAGGCCTCTCATCTTTTTAAGTGGGAGAACTTGCACAATTGGTGGCTGACTAAATACTTTTTTGCCCCACTGTATGTTTATATGTATGCATGTGTGTATGGATATATTTACCCAAAAAATATATGGGGGATTGGAAATGATGCAGACAATTACATTGATGGAACCAATATTCTTTCCGCAATATTTAGCTGATCAGGAAACTTAGGGATGCCATGCCAGCAACAAACGCTGACACTACACATCCAAGTATATCAGACCAAATTAGGAAAGACAAGAATTGTTCTTTTGAAATCCGTAAAGTCAGTGTGGAAGAGGTGAAAAAAATGTTGTCTACCAACAATGACAAGCCACTGGGGTCTGACAATCTGGATGGAAAATTATTGAGGATAATAGCAGATGATTTTGCCCCTCCTATTTGCCACATCTTCAATTTAAGCCTACTAGAGAGCGTGTGCCCTCAGGCCTGGAGGGAAGCTAGTCATTCCGCTACCCAAGAAAATCAAATCAAATCCAATTTTATTGGTCACATATACATGGTTAGCAGATGTTAATGCGAGTGTAGCAAAATGCTTGTGCTTCTAGTTCCGACCATGCAGTAATATCTAACAAGTAACCTAACAATTTCACAACAATTACCTTTTACACACAGGTGTAAAGGAATGAATAAGAATATGTACATATAAATATGGATGAGCGATGGCCGAACGGCATAAGCAAGAAGCAGTAGATGGCATAGAGTACAGTATATACATATGAGATGAGTAAATGTAGGGTATGTAAACATTATATAAAGTGGCATTGTTTAAAGTGACTAGTGATACATTTATTACATCCAATTTTTATTATTAAAGTGGCTAGAGATTTGAGTCAGTATGTTGGCAGCAGCCACTCAATGTCAGTGATGGCTGTTGAACAGTCTGATGGCCTTGAGATAGAAGCTGTTTTTCAGTCTCTCGGTCCCAGCTTTGATGCACCTGTATTGACCTCGCCGTCTGGATGATAAGCCAAATTTCTTCAGCCTCCTGAAGTTGAAGAGGCGCTGTTGCGCCTTCTTCACGACGCTGTCTGTGTGGGTGGACCATTTCAGTTTGTCCGTGATGTTTATGCCGAGGAACTTAAAACTTTCCACCCTCTCCACTACTGTCCCATCGATGTGGATAGGGGGGTGCTCCTGCTGCTGTTTCCTGAAGTCCACAATCATCTCCTTTGTTCTATTGATGTTGAGTGTGTGGTTATTTTCCTGACACCACACTCTGAGGGCCCTCACCTCCTCCCTGTAGGCCATCTCGTCGTTGTTGGTAATCAAGCCTACCACTGTAATGTCGTTTGCAAACTTGACGATTGAGTTGGAGGCGTGCATGGCCACGCAGTCATGGGTGAACAGGGAGTACAGGGCAGGGCTGAGAACGCACTCTTGTGGGGCCCCAGTGTTGAGGATCAGCGGGGTGGAGATGTTTCCTACCCTCACCACCTGGGGGCGTTGTTAGAAAGTCCAGGACCCAGTTGCACAGGGCGGGGTCGAGACCCAGCGTCTCGAGCTTAATGAAGAGTTTGGAGGGTACTATGTCGTTAAATGCGGAGCTGTAGTCGATGAACAGCATTCTTACATAGGTATTCCTCTTGTCCAGATGGGTTAGGGCAGTGTGCAATGTGATTGCGTCGTCTGTGGACCTATTGGTGCGATAAGCAAATTGGAGTGGGTCTAGGGTGTCAGGTAGGGTGGAGGTGATATAATCCTTGTCTAGTTTCTCAAAGCACTTCATGATGATGGAAGTGAGTGCTACGGGACGATAGTCGTTTAGCTCAGTTACCTTAGCTTTCTTGGAAACAGGAACAATGGTGGCCCTCTTGAAGCATGTGGGAACAGCAGACTGGGATAGGGATTGATTGAATATGTCCGTAAACACACCAGCCAGCTGGTCTGCGCATGCTCTGAGGACGCGGCTAGGAATGCCGTCTGGGCCGGCAGCCTTTGGAAGAGTTAACATGTTTAAATGTTTTACTCACATTGGCTGCGGTGAAGGAGAGTCCACAGGTTTTGGTAGCGGGCTGTGTCGGTGGCACTGTATTGTCCTCAAAGCGAGCAAATAAGTTGTTTTAGTTTGTCTGGGAGCAAGACATCGGGGGCTGCCATGGGGCTGGTTTTCTTTTTGTAGTCTGTGATTGACTGTTGACACTGCCACATAGCTGACCAATCAGCCTGTTACCAACCCTTAGTAAACTTCAGGAAAAAATATTGTTTGACCAGATACAATGCTTACTCACAGTAAAAAAAATGACTGATGATTGGCTGAGAGAAATTGATGATAAAATAATTGTGGGGGCTGTCTTGTTAGATTTCAGTGCAGCTTTTGACAATATTGATCATAGTCTGCTGCTGGAAAAACTTGCGTTATGGCTTTACACCCCTGCTATAATGTGGATAAAGAGTTACTTGTCTAACAGAACACAGAGGGTGTTCTTTAATGGAAGCCTCTCAAATATAATTTCCCAGGGTAGCTGTTTAGGCCCCTTGCTTTTTTTCAATTTTTACTAACGACATGCCACTGACTTTGAGTAAAGCCAGAGTTTCTATGTATGCGGATGGCTCAACACTATACACGTCAGCTACTACAGCAACACTCAACAAAGAGCTGCAGTTAGTTTCAGAGTGGGTGGCAAGGAATAAGTTAGCCCTAAATATTTATAAAACTAAAATAATTGTATTTGTAACAAAACACTAACTAAACCCTAAACCTCAACTAAATATTGTAATAAATAATGTGGAAATTGAGCTGTGTTGAGATTATTAAACTGCTTGAAGTAACCCTAGAAGTAACCCTAGAACCCTAGAAGTTTACAACCCTAGATTGTAAACTTTCATGGTCAAAACATATTGATGCAGTAGTAGCTAAGATGGGGTCTGTCTATAATAAAGCGATACTCTGCCTTCTTAACAACACTATCAACGAGGCAGGTCCTACAGGCCCTAGTTTTGTTGCACCTTGACTACTGTTCAGTTGTGTGGTCAGGTGCCACAAAAAAAACGTATGAAAATGGCAATTGGCTCACAACAGGGCAGCACGGCTGGCCCTTGAATGTACACAGAGAGCTAATATTAATAATATGCATGTCAATCTCTCCTGGCTGAAAGTGGGAGAGAGATCGACTTCATCACTACTTTTTTTTTTACGAGAGGTATTGAAATGTTGAATGCAACCAGCTGTCTGTCTAAAATACTGGCACACAGCTCGGACCCCACAAGACATGCCACAAGAGGTCTCTTCACAGTCCCCAAGTCCAGAACAGACTACGGGAGGCACACAGTACTACATAGAGCCATGACTACATGGAACTGTATTCCATATCAAGTAACTGACGCAGGCAGTAAAATTAGATTTAAAAAACAGAAGAAAAGAAAACCTAATGGAACAGCGGGGACTGTGAAGCAACAAACATTGGCACAGATACATGTGCGCACACACACACACACAAACATTTAGTACTGTAGATGTGGTAGTGGTGGAGTAGGGGCCTGAGGGCACAGTGTGTTGTGAAATCTGTGAATGTAGTGTAACGTTTTAAAAATATTTATAAACTGCCTTAATTTTGCTGGACCCCAGGAAGAGTAGCTGCTGCTTTGGATCCATAATAAATACATATACTGGTGATGTACTGTACCAGTAAAACATTTGGAAACACCTACTCATTCAAGGGTAAATATTTATTTTGACTATTTTCTACATTGTAGAATAATAGTTAAGACATCAAAACAATGAAATAACATATTGAATCACACAGTAACCAAAAACAAGTGTGAAACAAATCAAAATATATTTTTTAGATTCTTCAAAGTAGCCACCCTTTGCCAGCTTTGCATAATATTGGCATTACCTCAACCAGCTTCACCTGGAATGCTTTTCCAACAGCCTTGAAGGAGTTCACACATAGGCCGAGCATTTGTTGGCTGCTTTTCCTTCACTCACAGTCCAACTCATCCCAAACCATCTCAGTTGGGTTGAGGTCGGGTGTTGAGGCCAGGTCATCTGATGCAGCACTCCATCACCCTCCTCCTTGGTCAAATAGCCCTTACACCGCCTGGAGGTGAGTTGGGTCATTGTCCTGTTGAAAGACAAATGATAGTCCCACTAATCACAAACCAGATGGGATGGCGTACCGCTGCAGAATGCAAGTGTGCCTTGAATTCTAAATTAATCACTGACAGTGTCACCAGCAAGCAACCCCACGCCATCACATCTCCTCTTCCTGCTTCACGGTGGGAACCACACATGCGGAGATCATCCGCTTACCTACTCTGCGTATGAAAAGGACATGGCAGTTGGAAGCAAAAATCTCAAATTTTGACTATAGGACGGACTTCCACCGGTCTAATGTTGATTGCTCGTGTTTCTTGGCCCAAGCAAATCTTCTTGTTATTGGTGTCCTTTAGTAGTGGTTTCTTTCCAGCATGAAGGCCTGATTCACGCAGTCTCCTCTGAACAGATGATGTTGAGATGTGTCTATTACTTGAACTCTGTGAAGCATTTATTTGTTAATTTCTGAGACTGGTCACTCTAATGAACTTAGCCTCTTTAGCAGTGATAACTCTGGGTCTTCCTGTGGTGATCCTCATGAGAGCCAGTTTCATCATAGTGCTTGATGGTTATTGCGACTGCACTTGAAGAAACTTTCAAAGTTCTTGACATTTTCCACATTGACTGACCTTCATGTCTTTTAGCAAATAGGGATATCTTCTGTATACCGTTGGGCCAGGAACTGAAAGGTAGACCGAATCCCCGAGCTGACAAGGTAAAAATCTATCGTTCCGCCCCTGCACAAGGCAGTTAACCCACTGTTCCGAGGCTGTCATTGTAAATAAGAAATTGTTCTTAACCTCTCTGCGCACGGAACCCGGTAGCGGGATGATATTCGACAATTTACGGTGATCGCTACATAAATACATAACAGATTTAAAAAAGGATTTACTGCGAAAGAATACGATGCGATTATCTGAGGATAGAGCCCCATAAAAAACAACTATTTCAACCAGCACAGGCGTAACAAAATCACAAACTGCAATAAAATAAATAATTTACCTTTGACGATCTTCCTCTGTTTGCAATCCCAATGCTTATTGTTACACAATGAATGTTTTTTTGTTTGATAAAATCCATTTTTATAGCCTAACACGAAACATTTTGTGAACCGCTTGTGTCGTGAATTCCGTCTCATTCCATTTTCGACGACACATTCGAGGTAAATACACACACAAAATGTGACTTTTCCAGTCATGTTTGGTTTCATTGCAATCAACTGGTTTGTTTGTAACACAACCAAACCTGATGGGTCATTTCGCCGGACGTATTGACTGAAAGAAACCGATTTGAAGACAACAAGTCATGACATCTTTGTGCACCAATGATTTGCCTGCTGTTTCGTTGATTGACTGTATTTTAACCCAATGACCACTGATCGTGTTGAAATCTAGCTGGGTATATTGCCAATGAGCTGAGATAAACGGAAATATGTAATGTTTATGTGTTGGAAGACCATCCCATTGACGATTCATACCGGAAGGAGCAACGCACGTTGAGCACAGCATTGTTTTGGTAAAGCGCATATTCAGCTGTTTATATATCAATCAGTATGGCGACTAAGTCAGGAAAAGCTAAATCTAAGTCTAGATATACAGATGTACACACAATTTTAGAAGAAATTGATTGAGGACGATTCATTTAGCGATTCCCAAATGGAGGAATATTTTTTGAAAGGAGAGGACATCGTTTTGGACTGGTAAGTTCTTCTCATGCTAATGTCATTGTTTGAAATTAATAATATAAATATTATTTGTGAAATGAAATAGCCTATTTGAGGCTGTTGAGGGGAGGGCAGGCCCACAACAATGGTCAAAGTGAAATGGAGACAGTAGATACAGCTGGTCTGTTGTAATATAATAAAGACAGTAGATCTAGCTGGTCTGTCATAATATAATAGAGACAGTATATCTAGATAAATTATCATAATATAAATGAGACAGTAGATCTAGCAGGTCTATAATAATATATCCAACCTTATGTTCCCTGTACTCTATATACAGTGCCTTGCGAAAGTATTCGGCCCCCTTGAACTTTGCGACCTTTTGCCACATTTCAGGCTTCAAACATAAAGATATAAAACTGTATTTTTTTGTGAAGAATCAACAACAAGTGGGACACAATCATGAAGTGGAACGACATTTATTGGATATTTCAAACTTTTTTAACAAATCAAAAACTGAAGAATTGGGCGTGCAAAATTATTCAGCCCCCTTAAGTTAATACTTTGTAGCGCCACCTTTTAGAATACCATTTTGGTATTTTGTATATAGTTATTCTATTCAAAATGTATAACTTTACCAATTTGGCCACTTGGGTACATTTGGGCTACTTGTGTGGGACACCTGGGTGACTTCATGATAAATGTTATGTAACACACTCATTTTGGAAGTTATCATTCTGAAACTTTGCACAAGTACTGGTGCCCTCTTATGTTTTTCACTGAAATTTTCCACATCATCCTATCTGAATGTTTGTTCATTTTAAAGATGATACAAAGATGATAAATAAATAAATGTCTTCAGGCAGAAATTGAAAAAAGTAGGGAGGTAGCTCTAAGAGGTTTTAATTAACTGACTTCCCTCGTTAAATAAAATATACCACCCCTACCTTGTCACACCACAACTGATTGGCTCAAATGCATTAAGGAAGGAAGGAAATTCCAAACTAACAAGGCACACTTAATTGAAATGCATTCCACGTGACTACCTTAGGAAGCTGGTAGAGAGAATACCAAGTGTGTAAAGCTGTCATCAAGGCAAAGGGTGGCTACTTTGAAAAATCTAAACTATATTTTTGTTTCTTTAACACCATTTCCTTCATCATATTCCCAGTGGTCAGAAGTTTACATACACTCAATTAGTATTTGGTAGCATTGCCTTTAAATTGTTTAACTTGGGTCAAACGTGTTGGGAAGCCTTCCACAAGCTTCCCACAATAATTTGGGTGAATTTTGGCCCTTTCCTCCTGACAGAGCTGGTGTAACTGAGCCAGGTTTGTAGGCCTCCTTGCTCGAACACGCTTTTTCAGTTCTGCTCACAAATTTTCTATAGGATTGAGGTCAGGGCTTTGTGTTGGCCACTCCAATACCTTGACTGTGTTGTCCTTAGGCCATTTTGCCACAACTTTGGAAATATGTGTTGTGTCTTTGGCTATGCCGGATTAAGTGATATGATTTTATAGAAGAGCATGTCATTTCTCTGTAATTAATATTACCTGATTAAGCTAACCATGTAACTGTAATTAACTAGAAAGTCGGGGCACCACAACATAATATTTATAGAGCTGTTATCTTCCGAATAAACTCTTAAAGACCTAGTAATATCTTACATCAATATCAGTCCATATTAATCGTCCCCTTATTTCAGTCTCATCTGAAACTTGTAAATTCTTGGTTTTCTTCATGAACCTTGGCTAACAAGTTGAATCAGCAATACAAACTTTGGTTTAATTATTTCTTTACTAAATAATCACACAGAATTACATATACACAGAATGCAAATTATGTCATACAGAAAACGTTCCTGGTGGACGGAGCCGACATGACGGCTGGTTACACAAAGCAAAGGGGGTTGCATTTGAGTGAAAGAGCGGGAAGACTGAGGAACAATGGGAGAAGCTATGCTATCATAAATATAGTATCTTATGCATTCTAAATTACAGCCTATTTGGAAAAGGAAAATGCAATAAATATTTACGCTTCGGTAGGTTGGTCGTAGATGCTGGCCGTGCTGCCCAACAGAGATCTTCCTGTCCTCGGAAGAATGTCTCTGGTAGTAAACTGAATACGTTGCAGTATCGTCGTTGTGTGTTAGACTGGACCCATCGTCCGTCCTTTCCTAGCCCACGTTTACAGCAGCCACTGCTAACTCAACGTCTAGGGGGTATCACTTCTGTAGTGAAGAGTTCAAAGTTCATACCATTTGCAACTATAGTTCACGCTGGGGTTGGCTTACCTCTGTAGTTGACATGTTAGTACTTTTAACGTGGGACCGTCGTCCTCAGAACAGGTTATTATCTGAATCCTTCTGACATCAGACCGTCGCTCTAATGTACCCGGAACAAAAGGTTATATTTTCGTAAAGGGCTTATATAGTGGAGGGAAAGAAGGGTGTGTTTCATAGTTTATAACCAATGTCTCTTCACAGGGGCGGGCCACTGATTGAGCAGAGCTTTAACCTTATGAAAACCCAATTATTTAATTTGGAAGCTAAAATTACATTTCATCTTTTCACAAATAGTTTCATATTTAAACATTTAAATTGCACAACAATTCCATGTGAATCTGATAACTATAATGTGTAGACTTTCCAGGATAGTTTGTCATCCTATCATTAATAAGAATGTCTCAGATGACAACCGAACTGACATATTCATTAAGTACCACTGGATATTTTCAACTGGTTGGATTACCGAAATATGGTTCCTTTCCCCCCACCTTTTGATGTTCCCCGGCTCACTATGTTTAACAAAGGCTTTTCAAGAGGCCTTCAGTAGAGTCAAGAGAGGAAAGGGAGAAAGGTATTTATGGGGGGGTGGGGGTCATAAACCTTGCCCACAGGCCAACATCATGACATATGCTTGGGGTCATTGTCCATTTGGAAGACCCATTTGCGACCAAGCTTTCACTTCCTGATTGATGTCTTGAGATGTCACTTCAATATATCCACATAATTTTCCATCCTCATGATGCCATCTATTTTGTGAAGTGCACCAGTCCCTCCCTGCAGCAAAGCACCACCAAGCTTCACGGTTGGGATGGTGTTCTTCGGCTTGCAAGCATCCCCCTTTATCCTCCAAACATAACGATGGTCACTATGGCCAAACCGTTCTATTTCTGTTTCATCAGACCAGAGGACATTTCTCCAAAAAGTACAATATTGGTCCCCATGTGCAGTTGCAAACCATAGTCTGGAATTTTATGGCGGTTTTGGAGCAGTGGCTGGGGTTGAGCGGCCTTTCAGGTTATGTCGATATAGGACTCGTTTTACTGTGGATATAGATATTTTTGTACCGTTTCCTCCAGCATCTTCACAAGGTCCTTTGATGCTGTTCTGGGATAGATTTGCACTTTTCGCACCAAAGTACGTTCATCGCTAAAAGACAGAACGCGTCTCCTTCCTGAGCGATATGACGGCTGCGCGGTCCCATGGTGTTTATACTTACGCACTATTGTTTGTACAGATTAACCTTCAGGCGTTTGGAAATTCCTCCCAAGGATGAGTTTGAAGGTAGGCCTTGAAATACATCCACAGGTACACCTCCAATTGACTCAAATTATGTCAATTAGCCTATCAGAAGCTTCTAAAGCTATGACATCATTTTCTGGAATTTTCCAAGCTGTTTAAAGGCACAGTCAATTTAGTGTATGTAAACTTCTGACCCACTGGAATTGTGATAGTGAATGATAAGTGAAATAATCTGTCTGTAAACAATTGTTGGAAATATTACTTGTGTCATGCACAAAGTAGATGTCCTAACCGACTTACCAAAACTATAGTTTGTTAACTAGAAATGTGAAACGAGTTTTAATGACTCCAACCTAAGTGTATGTTAACTTCTGACTTCAACTGTATGTGTCCAAACTTTTGACTGGTACTGTATGTAAATAAGGTATGCTTTTCTTTTCAGTTTTCATCTTGTCATTATGGAGTGTTGTGTTTTTTATTTAATCAATTTGAGAATAAGGCTGTAATGTATCAACATGTGTATAAAGGGAAGGGGTCTGAATACTTTCCGAACGCACTGTGTAGCAAACAAAGGGTCAATGCACGGGCATCTCGGCCCTCACAGCTAAGGTCCATGTGGAGAGCATAAGCTGGGAAGTTTAAGTTCTTCAGTCAGTTTCCTTTTGATTGCTAGCAATAGCATAAATTAGTTTAACAGTCATCTGACAAAAGTTATTGATGATGTGAATTTCTGTGCCTCTGCCTCCCCACACACTGTTTTCACCATATCAATTACAGCTGGTAATATCGATCTCTGCTATAGTGTGGTTTCATAGCGTTGTGGGCCTAGCAATTCACCGTGGGAATGATTCCAGTGCAACGGTCAAGTGATGCCTTTTCCCGTGATCTAAGGGAATGTCTGGTTGAAATTCATCTTTCAGATTTGAATAACTATCATTTAGATTTTTAAGGTTAACCACATAACGATTGAGATAAAGCCAATATTATATTTTTCGTCTAATTTTGGTTTTAGGATTTTGGAAATTCTCCTGCGACTCACATATTGCCGCGATCCCTAGCTCGGGAACAGGTTCGCTAATTTCTCCAGATACAGACTGTCCTCGGAACTGTTTTACCATTTCCTGTTCACTTGTAGCAGACAAATGAAAAGTCTGTCGTCCGTGAGAATTTCTTGTGAAGTGTCCGAGTGTTGGGTTACGGTTGCTAAGCTTTGATTGGACAATCACTGTTCAGGAGCGGAGATTAGCAAAGGGTAAATTAAGTAGTTTACTGTGATTGTTTTCAATTAAATGCAGTGCATTCGTAACCTAACCATTATGAAACCTCCATTTGATAAAATAAGCCTCACATGGAAAATTAGCCATTACATTTTTTTATGACCAAATTCAACACCGACCTCCATAGAAAAATTCCTCACGTCAGCTTATTTTCGTGGACAGATTTTGGACTGAGTAAAACCTCTTGCATCACCTTTTCCTCTCTGGTTTAACTAGTAGCTAGCAGATGGTTGATCATATGGGCAATGCCTACTACCGAGCTTCTCGCTTAAACTAGCTGCTGCTAGCAGTATGTTGAGAAATGAATACCCCTTCACTTGATGAAAGTTGAAAGTCATCTTTTATTGTACAATAAAAGATCACATACCATGTTCTGAGTTATCTGATTGGTCCACAAGGGAATATTGGTGCTAGTTCAACAATTATTTTTTATCCACAACTCTGTTAATGTAGCTTACATCAGCCAGTACTTTTCTTTTGAAGCATGATGTTCCCACCCACGGTGCACTTTGTTCAATGTAGCTTTACAGTAAACCCATTTAGTGAACACTGAGCTGAAAACGAAGGTCCTAATCTGTCAATGGTCCTTATGCAAGCAGCTGTTGAACAGAAACTTGAAGCATGCATGCAGACACACACAGAGTGGTCTGCCATCTCTGCAACTTGGATTGTGGCAATTTTCAGGGCCTATATAACCAGCATGTCCAGGCATGCAATCACAACACACATAGCATGGCATTGGAAAGCCAGAGCCTGCATCTTTCCTCTGACATGCAAATACATAACAGAATTGATGAATAGGGCCTGGCGCCTAGTGTCTGACCTGACTGCAGAAATAGGTTATAGTACAATTCAGTCCAAAGTTCAAAGATACAATTGACCCCATCCCAAATGACCCACAATCTATGGCACATGTTAAGTGCGTTATACCTTTTCAGGAAAAGTTATAACATTTATGTATTTTAAACTATTCTTGCCACAGGTGATGGCAAAAAAAGATACAACAAACATTCTAAAATGTGAAAAGGGCCAGCAAGCCTTAGAAGCGTGACTGTCGTCCCTCTGAACCCTTTAACATTACACACCAGGCATAAACATGAAAATGCTTAGACAAGACTTACAATAAATACATATGAGATACATGACTTGAAATCAATCTGACCGTTCCATAAATTACCAAAGACTAAATTAAAAGAAAACACAGTAAAATGATTTCATAAAATGAAGACTGAATAAATATTAATTGACCTTCAACTGTAGTCACCTACTGCACCAATTAGTTGTTTTTCAAGTTTTTACATACAAGCAAAGTAATAGAAAATTGGTGTGGGCTGGTGTCTTGAGATCTAATAATCTACTTTATATTACTCAGCCAATGGTAGTGGAATATTGGATCCAACATGCAGAATAGGTCTACAATTGGATGAGCATTGGTTTTAACATCACATCCACTTCAGTTGTATACATACCGTGCACCATTGATGTGTGTACGAAAACTGAAAGCCTGTTAAGTGAATATAAGCATGTGAAAAGCATGTTGTTTGAGTGAAACAAGGGGACCCTCAGACATGACCAATCAGGAATTGCATGGCACCCTTCACATTGATTACATTAGATATGATTGGAATAGGTTCAGGGATGTTTCTGCACTAGTACTTCAGCCTAGATGTAATAAATTATGTAAATCAGTGGAAAAATACCAAACCAAATCTCAGAGGCACTGATGAGAAAACAGTAATAATTCATTGTTCTCCATTGTGCTTTGGAAGATTGTTTGAGTCACTTCATGGAGTAAGTGATAAAGATAACTTTGAAGAAAATCTTTCAATCACTGCAGTGACTGATACCAGCAAATGTCCAAATGCTGGTTTTGCACATTACCAAAGTATGTATGCATACAACTGAAGGGGCATTTAAAACAAACTAAACAAAATTATTTTGATATATAACTTCCAATATGGAGATGTAACAAAACATCTATATATCTATATCTATATATATCTATATATCTATATATACATATAGATATATATATCTATCTATCTATCTATATATATATCTATACATATATATATCTATATATAACACTAGCTAAATAAGGCATTTTACTTTTAATATAATCAACTAAGTTTAATGAAAAATGTCATATTTGGTGAAAGTTTGGCAAAACAAATTAATTTTATAGTCACAAGTTGTGACAAGGCAACAATAACATGTCTTCCAACAAAGAAAGATGACGCTAGAGCAAGAGGTAGAAATACAGCTCTAGAACAAAACGTCACCCATGGGACAGGTTGTGCAAGTGTGCGCATGCATGTACACATACACAAATAAAAGCTTAATAGACAGAATACAGGTAAACATTCACCAAAAGGACACTTTTCTAATATGATTTTTTTTTTTCACAAACAAAAAGAGAAGTCAAGTTGTTACACTTAGAAGCCAAGTCTAAAACATATACCCCAAAAAACAGACCCTGTTGTAAAATGGAGAATAAAATCAGCTTTTGCATCCATTTAGTGTAGTACATTATGTTAAATACAATAAACACTGGTACTGATTTTGCCATTTCCCCCCCAATGTCAAGGGACATAATGGAGAAAACTAAAAATGTGGTGTGCATGTAAACAAAAGGAACAGCAACATACAGCTAAATAGATTGAACTTTTTTAACATTCTGAGTATGACCTAGTCTACAGGAGTTTTAAATGCTTATAAGGGAAGAAAAGGAGACCACGAAGCCTTTAAAACAACGAGGCACTCTGCCACTGCTTTACATACAGTATCTGTGATCAAACAACTAACTTTTCCCTAACACTGGAAAGGCAGATGGGAATGGACATATATTTATATTTTGCACATCCCCACCACCCCTTTCTCTTAATGAAGTACCCTCTGTGTGCTTGTCCCTCACCAGTGAGGCACTGGCGCTCTCAACAGAGCCCTCTGTGACAGACTGTCTATGGTACCTCTTCACTGCTCCCACACTGACACAGATGATCACATCCCAAAGTGACTTTGTGAGATTATATATTTTAAAGCATTATCAAAACTCAGGATTAGTCTTTGCCTTTTTTTTTTTTTTGAGTGGCTGTCGTACTGAATATGTGTTCTCTTGATTGGTTATACTAGCATCATTGTTTTCTCTAAATCTGTTATACGCAGTGTTGTTTGTCTATTTTCCCTTTAAAAATGTTTTACATAGCAGTAACAAGACAAACAAAATAGGGATGGACAAAAGCTGTCCTATTCAGAACTTCTTAGCAGCATTTATGCTACTAATCAAACTTGGGACTGCAAGTTACCTTGCATGCATTGATATAACAAGTATTATATTCAACACATTTTAAAGGACCTTCAAATAAAATTGCTATTAGTTTTAGGCTTTAATGGGATATTCACATTCCTTAATTAACACCATCAAGGAAACTGAGGGGACAGTAATCACTAAACGGCTACATCATTTTTGGTTGTGATCATTAGGCACCAAATGGATAAAAAAATGTACTGAAAAAGGGTGGGACTACTTGATAAGAAACACATTTTAATTTTCCATTGAAACCGTTTGACAATGTTCTCCATTGCATGCCCTAATGAACACAACCCACAATCTTTATCCTCTTCAGTCAAACAGGGTCCCGGCTTTACCTTTTTGCAACCAGGACATACCAGGTTTCTAAATGATGTAGCAGACCGTCAAGGATGCTTGAATTGTTATAACCATGTAACAACATTGAGTAATTCCTCCCTTCGCAAGTGTGTGTTTGCATCTCTTTCATGAAGTGCTTGAATGGAGCATGTGTGGGCATATATAATATAAGATAATCACAAATTTGCTACAGAGCAGATCCATAAAAAACAAGTGGATAATAAAAGTATTTACATAAAAATGAAGGTACTTACACACCACAAACTTAAAACTGTTGCACAGTAAGAAAGAGGTGGGAGAATAAGTATATTGTGAAGTCTACTCTGCCCCCCTTGACACGCTCTCCTCCTCCATCAAGCTAATCACCATCGTTCCTCTCTCCTCTTCAACGCTCTTCTTGGGATTTACCTCTGGAGGATCATGGGAGTCGTGTCCCGTGCCCTCCTCCTGAATGCTGTCCTCCGTCTGCTCCCTGTCCTCCGGCCCAGCCTGGTCAGCCGTGCTCTCCCCAGTCTGGCCATCACTGTGTTTTTTCGGAGGCCCACTGTCCGTCTGTAAGTGGCTGTGGCTGCCTGCCTCCACCACCCCCACCACCACCCCTTCCTCCTTTGTTCTTTTCTTCTTCATCTTTGGGCTGCTGGAGGAGTCTGCAGGCGGCATGCCTGGCAGCGCCATGACGCCCCCGTGCGGGAGGAACATGTGAGGGTACAGCAGTCCATGGGACATCCCCGGAATGAGGAAAGGGTTGAAGGCCTGGTGGCTGCCACTGCTGGTCGCTGTGGTGGTGGTGATGGCCGCAATGCTGTGGCTGCCCATCACGCCTTGCTGCTTTTCCTCCCTCTTTCTCTCTGTGCCAGACTGAATGCCGGAGCCCTCGGCCCCTGTGCTCGAAGATGCCTGGCCGGGGCCTCGAGAGGGGCTACTGGCCATTGAGGAGGAGGCCACAGTGGTGGTAACTGCAGCCGTGGAGGACGAGGTGGAAGCGGAGCAGGTGGGCGGCAAACCCATCAGCCCCTGAACGCTGAACATGTGGGGGGTGCCGTGTACGCCGTGGAGCATCATAGGCAGCATGCTCAGACCATTCTTTGCGTCTTCACCGGCGGACACAGCAAAGCCATGGGGGAATCCCATCAAGCCTGTGAGTGGGATGCCCTGGACATTGCGGAGGTTCTGGAGGCTGACCAGGTCCATGCTGCCGATCAGGCCGCCGTTCATACAGAGCGGGCCCATGGGAGACTCGGAGAGGAGGGGCTTGGGCATCTCGCTGCGGGGACGACGCCCCCGGCGGCGGGGCCCCTGGTCGCGGCACACGGGCTCAGTGAGGATGCGGGTGAACTTGCCCTCAGGAAGAAAACCCTGGAAACACAAGGCATTAGCTTAAGGAAAATGCAGGGATGGTTTTGAAGGACATCTGTAATCTGTGAGGCAGTAGGTTCTGACAACTGCACTAGTCAAGATGAGTAAATGTCTAATTAAAAATGGAAACATTCTAATGAAACTATTTGATGGGGCATTTATGTGGATATGAGAGAGTGAAAATGCCATGCTACTTACAGAGTGTTTCACTACATCTGCCCAGTCAGGTGCCACGCAGTACTCAGTATTTGCATCCAGCCATCGTGAAAGCTCCTTGATTGCTGGAGCCATAGCACCCCCAAGCTACAGCACAGAAGAATACAGCCCTCAATGAGTTCTTGTACACACACACACATAGCATAAATATAAATTATGCATTTGTGTATAATTCAGGCAAACATTACATGTAATGCAAATTTTGTTAGGCTATGTCTTAAAGAAGTGTATTCAATCAATGTGAAGGAGCACAGTTGGGTGGGGAGAAGCATCTTCATTCACCTGTTAACCACGGGCAAAGAAATGCCAGGAGCTAGGTTTTTAAACATTTGGCGAAATAATTAAGTGAATATTGTAATTGTAAGTACAAATAAAAAGCACTTTGTCGTATAATAACTTTTCATTTACCCAATAAAAAAATTGAACTTCCATGCGTTTCCATCCCATTTTTTCCTCCTTTTTTTTTTAAGAGGGTGGATCAGCTTAATATTGCAGAAAGAATGTTGCTTCCAATGTAATTGTCTGCATCATTTCCAATCCCCCATATTTTTTGGGTAAATATATAGATCCATACACGCATGCATATATACATACACATACCTATATAGACATACATACTTTTTTAAAGAATATACCTTTATTATTATTCCCCACAAACCCTTCCGCCGATCCCCCAATTGAAGTAAACTAATAAACACTTCCGCTTCTACCTTCAATCCATACATCTTATACACATTCTACAGACAGTCTACTTTACAATAGTTCTCTCTTGTTTGTTCTTAGTCCTTCCTCTATATCTGATGTCCATCCAGTTTGATTTCTATTTGTAACTATGCCATTTCACAAAAGTTCCGAACCTATATATATTCTACAGATCCCGTATGTTTTACATTGTTTATATTGTTATTAGTCCCACCCTTCAGCTCCATTCAACACCTCCCATCTGTCTCTCAACATCATCCATTTCGGATTTCTACTTGCCATATATTTTTCAACTGTGCTGTGATGCTTCACAAAATAATTGAACCTTCCTATTCTCATTGCTTCTACAGATTGTAAAATAAAAATAAACATTTTTACTAAAATAATTATTAAATTATTGATTGATTGACTATGGCTTTTCAAATCACCCAGTATTGCTATCTGTAGTGTTAGTTCCATCCCATTTTTACCTCTGTCGATGCTTTTGTCACAAAAATGATTGGGTTAAACAGCAAATACCCACTCGGGCATGGTGTAGCCAACAACTCACAGACAGCGTACAGTAGGTGAGATTATTGATAAGAACAAGATTTATTTGTCAACTGGCATTCATGGTCAAATTGCTGCAAAGAAACCACTACTAAAAGACACCAATAATAAGAAGAGACGTGCTTGGGCCAAGAAACACGAGCAATGTACATCGGTGGAAATGTCATTTGGTCTGATGAGTCCAAATTTGAGATTTTTGGTTCCAACCGCAGTGTCTTTCTGACTTAGAGTAGGTGAACTCCGCATGTGTGGTTCCCACCGTGAAGCATGGAGGAGGAGGAGGTGTTATGTTGTGGGGGTGCTTTGCTGGTAACACCATCAGTGATTAGTTTAGAATTCATGGCACAGTTAACCAGCATGGCTACCACAGCATTCTGCAGCAATACACCATCTCATCTAGTTTGCGCTTAGTGGGACTATCATTTGTTTTTCAACAGGACAATCTCCCTACACACCTCCAGGCTGTGTAAGGGCTATTTGACCAAGGAGGAGAGTGATGGAGTGCTGCATCAGATGACCTGCCATGCACAATCACCTGACCTCAACCCAATTGAGATGGATTGGGATGAGGTGGACCGCAGAGCGAAGGAAAAGCAGCCAAGTGCTCAGCATATGTGGGAACTCCTTCAAGACTGTTGGAAAAGCATTCCAAGTGAAGATGGTTGAGAGAAATACCAAAAGTGTGTAAAGATGTCATCAATGCAAAGGGTGGCTACTTATATATTTTTTGGTTACTACATGATTCCATATGTGTTATTTCATAGTTTGGATGTCTTCACTATTATTCTACAATGTATAAAATAGTAAAAATAAAGAAAAAACCCTTGAATGAGTCCAAACTTTTGACTGGTACTGTATCTATTTCACCGACCCCAAAAATTATCCATCAATCAAACATATTTTGTTTACAAAAAATAGAAAAGTTTCCCCACAATTTGCTGTTTCCATCAGGTACAGTACTCTCATAAAAATGGTGGGATGGAAACATGGTTAATGTCAGTGATGTTATGTGTGCTTGTGCATCAGTGTTCGGTGTGTGCGTTTGAGTCAAAATAGTTACCCTGCGGCCAGTGCTCCTGTGGACCACTGGCACCCTCTCCTCCCCTGTTAGGGAGTTGACATCCAACTTGGTGGGGTCTTTACAGCGATGCCGCCTCTGCTTGGGCCGCTCCACAAAGCTGTGCAGAATCGCTGAGCCAGGAGACTGAAACCCCAGATTTGGCAAGAAAAGCACACTACTCCAAATGATATTCACTTACTTTAAAACATACTATAAAACCAAACTATAAAACCAGCTGGTGAGTTGAACCATTCGTAACAGAAACGTTCTCAAAGTTCACAAGTTTTTCAGAAATCCCAGTTTCCTCCTGCTTATTCCCTTTTGAATCCAGGAATCATCCAACTGGGATTTCACTAAAGTAAAGGGAATTTGAAGAATGGATAAGATGAATGTGCATGGAGGATCAACTCACCGGTGCGAAAGTGGGCACCTCCATGCTACAGTTGGGATTCTGTCGCAGCCATTCCATCAAGCCATTGTTGGCAGCCTCTCTGTCGATGGCCACCACCTCTGACAGGGTGGGGGTGGAGGTTCCCGGGGGGCACTCAGGTGGGGAGGAGGTGGACGACACTGCAGAATGACTGGTGACTTCTACCCTGCCCTGTAGAGGAAAAAAAACACAGGGAAACAAATAGATGTATTTGATTCCCAACACAACTCTAGTATGAAGTGCTTGTGATTAGTGTTAGACAGTATAATGAATCTCGATACTAGAACGATACTAGAACATGAAAAACAGCTTGTACTTCTGTCAAATGTGTCTAACGTCGTGTACTGATTGAGAGGACCAAGTCTGTCTATCATTGCAGCTGATGTCCCGTACCTCATGCCTGCACCACTTACTCATTGCTAGAGCAGTGTCTAGGCAGCACCATGTTAGCTCTCCACTCAAGCTGCACAGAAGTTAACACACTTGAATCATTTTGAAACTAAAGATACCGGTAGCTTCCAACTTTGTAGAATAACGTTCTATGCAAGTCACAGCTGAACTGACAACCATTCACAATCCTAATACTACGTGATATAAAAAATATAAAAACACAAAATATGCTGATTTCAAAACATGTCAACAAAAACGTAATGAACTCACAACGATCTCTCACTCACGTCCAAAGATACTGTAGCAACCCTGACCTATAAGCTGTGCTTTTATAGCACAGTCGATTTCCGCAGGGCTAACGGCAAGAATGTTGAGGGTTCTTGCCGGATTCCCTGCCTGTTTCATTACATTGGTGTCAGAAGTGAAACTTCAAAACTCAAAAGATGCCCAACGATTGAACAGAGCAATCGCTGAGGTTATCTGTCTGGATTAAATGCCATTCTGTGACTATGGCTAATACACCTTTTCTGCCATGGTATCGTGATGGTATTGAGTTTTGTGATACTAAAACTGGTATAGTGACAACACTACTGGTGATACGCAATCTTACAACCTTTATTGCAAATTAATTGCTTCCAAGCACCAAACCACAAGAGTCAACTGTATTGTCCTTCCCCCTGAACTTGGTAGGGGGACAGGTCCACAGTAATTATCATCAAAACCAGGTGGTGCAGAAAACTAGTACCATTAAGCTGGCTCTTTTTCTGCTCACAAAACCAAAATAAGTTTTGACTTGACAAACCTGTTTTTCCTGCACATGCATTCCTCTGCTCTTGACAAACCCGATGTCAACCGTCTCCATGTTTCTCCGTCTGCCTCTCCTCCGGCGCATGATTGCGTCGTCACACCTCAGGTTGCCATTGACAATTTGGCCGGTGACGGGGTGGATGAGACCTGCCTGCAGGATCCCGGCCATGTCCTTCCCCACTGAACCCTGCATGGCGCTCATGGCGGGCAGTTTTCGGGCAACGGGGTGGACCTGGTGACTCATGTGGCCTACAGTGGCTGCCGCGTCGCCCCCAATACCCAGATCCCCGGCCTTGGAGAGGTCCATGGCCGCCTCCTGCCATCCGTTGAGCAGCAGCGCCCCACCTCTGTTCGACACGGTTACAGGCATATTCTCCCCTGTGTGGCACTGCTTACTGAGCACCTCTGCCTTGTATTCAAATGCACGCCTACCCCGCTTTAGTTCAGGCAAATAGGGCGGCGCCACCAGCCTCTCCTGCAAGAGAGGCAAGGATGTCAACCTCCAGCCTCCCTGGCTGCATTCCCCGGCATCTCTTGACTTGTACTGAACAGGATGGAAATGGAAGAATGGAAAAATATTAATGAATACCGACAATAGACTGGCGAATATCCACAAAAACGTCACAAAAGAAGGATTTCAACAACAATGGTTATGAAGGGACAGAAGATGAACATGGGCTAGTCACCTTGGGAAGGCGGGTTACAGGAGGGGCTGGGATGTTGAAGTTAAGGCTCTGGGATGGCTGTACCCTGGCTGAAATGAAGCCAGCCCTCTGGTGCACAATGTTAGGCACACAGGTGTTTGCCAGAGAGCTAGGGGAGTCATACTGCTGGCTGGAGGAGGGCCACTTCCCCTTCAAGATGGCGTGACAGATGCTGTCCAGGCGGTTGATGATCACCCGATCCTGCAACGCAAAAGAGCACAAAAAAGTACCACGCATTATTCCCCTGGATCCCAGTATATGGCCTAGCTGCAAAGTCAAAATTGGCTATATCGTGAAAATGTACACTACATTATCATAGGTATGTGGACACGTGCTCGTCGAACGTCTCATTCCAAAACCCTGGGCATTAACATGGAGGTGGTCCCAACTTTGCTGCTAGAACATCCTCCATTCTTCTGGGAAGGCTTTCTGGGAAGGCTCTTGTGGCTGAATGGAAGCATTAGTTAGGTCGGGAACTGATGTTGGGCAATTAGGCCTGGCTCAGTCGGCGTTCCAATTCATCCCAAAGGTGTTCGATGGGGTTGAGGTCAGGGCTCTGTACAGGCCAGTCAAGTTATTCCACACCGATCTTGACAAACCATTTATGTATGGACCTTGGTTTGGGCACGGGGGCATTGTCATGCTGAAACAGGAAAGGGCCTTCCCTAAACTGTTGCCACAAAGCTGGATGCACAGAATTGTCTAGAATGTCATTGCATGCTGTAGCGTTAACACTTCCCTTCACTGGAACGAAGGGCCCTAGCCCAAACCATGAATAACAGCCCCAGACCATGATTCTTCATCCACCAAACTTTACAGTTGCCACTACATTTGGGCAGGTTGCGTTCTCCAAGCATCCACCAAACCTAGATTCGTCCATCAAACTGCCAGATGGTGAAGTAAGAGACATCACTCCAGAGAATGCTTTCCACTGCTCCAGTCTAACGGTGGCGAGCTTAACACCACTCCAGCCGACGCATGGAATTGCGCTCGGCCAAACCCATTTCATGAAGCACCCAACGAACAGTTCTTGTGCTGATGTTGCTTCCAGAGGCCGTTAGGAACTCGGGTAGTGAGTGTTGCAACCCAGGACAGACCATTTTTACACGCTACGCGCTGCAGCACTCGGCGGTCTGGTTCTGTGAGCTTGTGTGGCTCTAGCAGGGAAGACATTTGACAAACTGACTTGTTGGAAAGGTGGCTTCCGATGACTGTGCCATTCTTCTGTAAGGCCATTCTACTGCCAATGTTTGTCAATGGAGAGTGCGTGGCTGTGTGCTCGATTTTATACACTTGTCAGCAACGGTGTGGCCGAAATAGCCAAATCTACGAATTTGAAGGGGTGTCAGCTTTTGATCTGAATTAAACATAAGGTTATGGAAATATGTCTAAGGATTAGTTTGAAAATCAGATTTTGGGAGAGAAATTGTTATACCCTAATCAGATAGTGTCAACCAATTCCCCTGGGCTAACAGGAAATGGAAACTTTTCAAGGCAGTTGGCAGGTCATCCCGCCATGTACCATACCTTTGGCCACTCGGAGAAGGAGTAGAGGGCTTTTTCCTGCAGCAGCTGGGCGATGGTGGGCTCCCGCGCGTCCTGCAGACTGTCAGGCATCTCACACATGGACATGGGGACGGCAAACTGTGCCACCTCCACATAGCTGTCCACTGTGGAGAGAGACAGTGAGACAGTGACTCAGTGCAAGACAGACAGACAGACAGACAGACAGACAGACAGACAGACAGTGACTCAATGCAAGACAGACAAACAGACAGACAGAGACAGACAGACAGACAGTGAGACAGACAGACAGTGACTCAGTGCAAGACAGACAGACAGACAGACAGTGAGACAGACAGACAGTGAGACAGACAGACAGTGAGACAGACAGACAGTGACTCAGACAGTGAGACAGACAGACAGTGACTCAGTGCAAGACAGACAGACAGACAGTGAGACAGACAGACAGACAGACAGAGAGACAGTGACTCAGTGCAAGACAGACAGACAGACAGACAGACAGACAGACAGACACAGACAGACAGACAGACACAGACAGACAGACAGTGACTCAGTGCAAGACAGACAAGACACAGACAGACAGACAGTGAGACAGACAGACAGACAGTGACTCAGTGCAAGACAGACAAGACACAGACAGCCAGACAGAGACAGTGAGACAGACAGACAGACAGTGAGACAGACAGACAGTGAGAGACAGACAGTGAGACAGACAGACAGTGAGACAGACAGACAGTGAGACAGACAGACAGTGACTCAGTGCAAGACAGACAGACAGACACAGAGACAGACAGTGACTCAGTGCAAGACAGACAGACAGTGAGACAGACAGACAGACAGACACAGACAGACAGACAGTGACTCAGTGCAAGACAGACAAGACACAGACAGACAGACAGTGAGACAGACAGACAGACAGTGACTCAGTGCAAGACAGACAAGACACAGACAGACAGACAGAGACAGTGAGACAGACAGACAGACAGTGACTCAGTGCAAGACAGACAGTGAGACAGACAGACAGAGAGACAGTGACTCAGTGCAAGACAGACAGACAGACAGACAGACAGACAGACAGACACAGACAGACAGACAGTGACTCAGTGCAAGACAGACAAGACACAGACAGACAGACAGTGAGACAGACAGACAGACAGTGACTCAGTGCAAGACAGACAAGACACAGACAGACAGACAGAGACAGTGAGACAGACAGACAGACAGTGAGACAGACAGACAGTGAGAGACAGACAGTGAGACAGACAGACAGTGAGACAGACAGACAGTGAGACAGACAGACAGTGAGACAGACAGACAGTGACTCAGTGCAAGACAGACAGACAGACACAGAGACAGACAGTGACTCAGTGCAAGACAGACAGACAGTGAGACAGACAGACAGACAGACAGTGACTCAGTGCAAGACAGACAGACAGAGTGAGACATACAGACAGTGACTCAGTGCAAGACAGACAGTGAGACAGACAGACAGACAGACAGTGAGACAGAGAGACAGTGAGACAGACAGTGAGACAGACAGACAGTGACTCAGTGAAAGACAGACAGAGACAGTGACTCAGTGAAAGACAGACAGAGACAGTGACTCAGTGAAAGACAGACAGACAGAGTGAGACAGACAGTGAGACAGACAGACAGTGACTCAGTGCAAGACAGACAGTGAGACAGACAGACAGACAGACAGACAGTGAGACAGACAGACAGTGAGACAGACAGTGAGACAGACAGACAGTGACTCAGTGCAAGACAGACAGACAGACAGTGACTCAGTGCAAGACATACAGACAGACAGTGACTCAGAGCAAGACAGACAGACAGACAGACAGTGACTCAGTGCAAGACAGACAGACAGACAGAGACAGTGACTCAGTGCAGGACGACACAGAGACAGTGACTCAGTGCAAGACAGACAGACAGACAGTGACTCAGTGCAAGACAGACAGACAGACAGACAGAGACAGTGACTCAGTGCAAGACAGACAAACAGACAGTGACTCAGTGCAAGACAGACAGGCAGACAGACAGTGACTCAGTGCAAGACAGACAGTCTGTCTGTCTTGCACTGAGTCACTGTCTGTCTTGCACTGAGTCACTGTCTTGCCTTGCACTGAGACAGACAGACAGACAGACACTTATTTTTGTCCAGTTCATATCACTATTTTGGATGCATGTAAAACTACCTTCATTACCTGGAGTTTGGGGCCTCTCCTCCTTGATCTTGTCCTTTACTTCCAGCAGCACCTCTGTCTGCTCCAGTTTGGGCGTGAGGACAGTGCTGTCAGGCTCCAGTATGTCTGACTTGCTCTCAGAGCTCTCTGGGTCCAGAGGGAACTCAAGTTTGATCTGTGACACTCCAGCCACACGTGGGGACAGTGGTGGCTCAGGCTGGGGCCTGGGGACTGAGAAGGATGGGGGCAGAGTATATGTAGCATCAACAGTGGGGAGTGTGTGTTCGCTTAAAGTGCTCTCTGCTTCGGCAGGCCCCTCGAAGGCCGCTTCAGGTTCTACGTCGTACTGCTCCAACGGCCCTGTGAATGGTCCTTCTGGTGCTTTGTCTTTACCGAAGTCTTCCAGAGGACCATCCACTGGGTCCTCCTCCTGGGAATCCATGGGCGATATCTCCAAGGGTTCTTCAGCCTGTCCCTCTAGAAGCCCTTCCTCCACTAGCCCTAAGGGCATGTCCCTTTCTAAAGTCTCTTCTCCTGGCCTCTCTAGAGCCACCTGACATGACTCCACTGGAGAGCCCATTCCCATCCCATAGCAGGGCTCCTCTTGGAGAGTGTCCTCGCATGGTATACATGAGATGTCCAGGCCCTGCTCCAGCCCCACCAGACTAGGACTGTCCACAGACATCTCCTCTTTGTCAAACTCAAAGGACACATCCCTCTCTGCCTCCCTCTCGTCGGGGCTGGGCACGTGGGCGACAGTGTCAGAGTCACTCAACTTCTCCTCTGGCTGCTCGACATCACCCTGGTTGTGGTGGTGGGGGTGCAAGGTCATATGGGACAGCGACAGGTGCGGAGGGGGGGTGTAGGAAGGAAGGGGGCTGGCGGAGAGGTTTGTGTGTTCTGCAGCAGGCTCCTCCTCGCTGACGTCAATGTTCTTGAACAGCGTGAAACTGGAGGGCAGCGGCTCCCCTGGGTCGCTCCGGGATGAGGGTATACCTAGGCAGTCGTCAAGCACTCCCCCAGCTCCGTCCTCCCTTCCCCCGTCTCCTGTCTGCTCCTCTGTGTCCAGGAACTCTGTATCAAGGGCTGGTGCCCCCAGGATGGGGTCGGCCTCGTTGAACATGCCCACGACATCTGCTGTGCCTGTGTGGTCAGTGCTCTCCCAGGGCGCCTGCAGCTCCTGTTCCAGCTCCAGCAAGGGGGCCATAAGGCCATTCTCTTCCGAGGAGCCCACCAGCACGTCGCTGCGCAGCTTGCCTGAGATGATCGGGTCCATGTCGGCCGACTGCTCGCTGGTCAGCTCCCCCTGCACACCATACGAGTTGAGCATGCTCTGGCCGCCCTGCGCTGAGTTGAAGGGGAACCCGTTGAAGGCCTCCTTGGTAGACTTGCCATGGAGGGAATCTGAGGCCAGGCCCTCATGCTGCAGTGATGCCAGTTCCAATGACTCATCCAGAGGGGGGCAAACCAGGAAGCCCTCCCTTGGCCCAGACACCATACCTAGGCTGCCACCGGGGCCCGTGCCCACTATCTCTGGCGGGTGACCGTGGACGTTCGGGTGAGAATGGAAGTGGATCGAAGAGGGGATGGCTTGGTGACCGTACTCCAGCGGCTGGGGAGAGTGGCATTGGCCGAGGCCTGTCTCATAGATGCAGCAGGGGTGGTGGTGCGCTGAGGGGGCCATGCCTGCGTGGTGCACACTGGGTTGGTAGCCCTGGTGATTCTCCTTTTGGACGTAGTTGCGGTGGGCCTCCAGGAAAGATAGCTGCGGGTCGTTAAGGATGTAGTAGTCAGTGCGGCTGAGGCCGTGGCGGGCCGCTCCAATCAGGAGGTCGCGGTCGTGCTTGCCACACTCCCACCACACAGGCAGGTAGAGGCTGGGCCGACACAGCTGCAGTCGCGGGCCCAGCAGTGGGTGGCGCAGCACCTGCTCCCTGACCTTGCGCAGCAGCTCGATACGGTAGAGGGTACGTGCTGCTCGCTCCTCTGTGATGGGCTCCACAAACAGGTTGTGGTCCAGAGGCCCTGACAGACAGATGGACGGCTTACTTTCGTATAAACAGTATAATTAAAATCACACCATTGCAATGTCACTACTACAGTATAAATAATACTAATCATGTCAAATCTACCACCATGCTTTTCAAAGCGCAGCTAAAATAAGCTAAATAGTGAACTATCCCTTTAAGACACATTCCTTTGGCAGAAACGATTGTTAAAGGCTGAGTAAGTCGTTTTAGAAGGTTGCAGGACGCATTACTAACCAACAGTTGCAAATCCCAATAAAAATACGTAATACGTAATTAACTTTCCTTGCTTTGTCTAACTACACTATCTTGAATATAGTAAATACGTTTTGTGGTTCAGAGTGCAGTATTTATTTAGTTTCATAAAACAAAAGTACGCAAGCAAGTTTCTCACTGGCTTTAGTCAGAGGGAGCAAGTGGCAAGTGCAGGGTGGTTGCCAAGAAACACGTGCCACGGAAGGGAGGCAACGTCAGTATAGCAGTACAAATCCAATGACTCCATGCTAGATTGGGGACGAACAATTAGCGTGAAAATTTGTCCCTTTCAGCCCGAGTGGTGCAGTGGTCTAAGGCATTGCATCTCAGTGCTAGAGGGGTCACTACAGACCCTGGTTCAATTCCAGGCTGTATCACTACCGGCCGTGATTGGGAGTCCCATAGGGCGGTGCACAATTAGCCCTGCGTCTTCCGGTTTGGGCTTGGCCAGGATAGGCAGTCATTGTAAAATAAATAATTTGTTCTTAATTAACTGGCTTGCCTAGTTAAATAAAATGTTTAAAAAAGCCCATTTCCAGTTTGCTTCATTTTTTGTGCAGTGCAAACCCAACTGAGACCAGGTACACTTGTCATTATCCCCACACCACTAGACTACTGCAACAACATAAACCCTCACATTGATGCCACAAAAGAGAGAATGTGTGTAGTTTCTGGATATTGATTAGCGATGGTCAAGGACGCACAGAAATTCCAAAGTGTGGAGTTTTTAGTTCAGATTATTTGTTTATAATATAGGTGATCATACACTTGGAGGCAGGCCCACCCACTGGGGAACCAGTCCCAGCCAACCAGAATTGAGTTTTTCCCCACAAAAGACCTTTATTACAAACAGAAATACTCCTCAGCACTTTACATGTTGCATTTATATTTTTGTTCAGTGTACATTATGGCATTCCCTAGGGTGACAAATTCTGGTAACTTTCCAAAAATTCTGAGGTTATCCAGAATTCCTGGTTGGAGGATTCCTAATTTCCGGGTATTCCCTTGTTATTGCACCTTTAAGGGCAAGCTCTCTTGCTTTGCCTCCTGTTGAGTCGTTACCTTCGTCCTTCCTGGGGGGCAATCTGCAGGCAGTGCGGCACATGGACACAAAGCTACTGAAGTATCTCTCCAGGCTCTCGTCGGTCTTCCTCTCCAACCGGGCAAAGGAGCGGAAAGGACTCCAGTCGAATGCTTTCTTCTCCGGGTCGTACACCACACCGAACGACGACACGGTGCGGTAGAAATCTGCTTGCTCACGCCGTGTCCACCTGCTCACAAAAACACAGGCCTACCATTAACCTTTGATCAGGGGGGCATGCACTGACATGTGACTGCAGTACACGGAAGCCACAAGTCAGTTGTGGGTATCATACACAAAAGAAGTCTGGTTCCAGTAAATCATTTCCCCATTGAAGTCAAATATCTTAATCCAAATAATGTTACATTAGGTCTTTGACATGCACCATCTTTTAGGGGCATAGACAATGAACCAGTCCAATTCCTTCTCTAGCCTCTTGAAGGATATGTTTTGTGAAAGGTAACTAGTTAGTTCCACCTAGCTTATTGGAGAGCTAGCAGGAGACATCCTCGTATTGATATAACCATGCCTTACATATCGGTGAACATAGAGGGGGGGAAGGAGCTCGGAACCGAAAGGGAACGGGACCGAGCAGCACATAACGTAGGGGATCAATGGCATCACCCACCTTTGCTCTGACGTCATCACCCACCTTCTCTGCCACTCCAGGAAGAGAGGGTCAGGTTCAGCGGCGGCCACCGTGCAACGCCTAATCTCCTCCCCCAGCTGCCAGGACATCGTCCCCAGGCCTGCCCCCAGCCCTTCAGGTAGCAGGAAGTCGTGGCGCAGCGGCTCGCGCCGCATGAAGCGCTGGTAGGCCGTGATGAGGCGACGTAGCCTGGCCGTAAGGGCAGGGCCGGCCGGCCACAGAGGGCGACCCTTTAGCTCCATGCCCTCCTGGCCAAAGGTCTCCTGGACCATCTCCACTGAGAGTGTGTCTGCAAAGTAACAGCATCAGATCTATGCTTGTTAATCATATGCTTTTTATGACAAATTCTTACAATTAGGTGAAAATATATATTTTTGACAAAATTACATTACCTTCCTCGTAGAATAACCCACAGGAACACTTGCAGAAAATGAACTAGGTGGAACTTGGAGTTGGAAAAACCACTATAATCTTATGCACTCACAGATTCTCCAGTTTGTAAGGTGTTTATGCAAAAATGCAAGCTGAAAGGTAGATGAACACTCACCTTGACCAACACTGTCATGCTTGTCCATTGCATCATTACTGGAGCTGGTTTCATCCTTTTGGAGCAAAAATAGACGATACAACATCACAACTCAACCTTTTTAGATATTAAATAATTGAATCCTTCATTTTCATTTAGCCGAGTCACTCAAGAGTCCATACCTTATTATCAACCTTTTCCACTCCTCCCTCCTCCTGATTGCATTCAGGATCGTCTTTCACATCCTCACTTTTGCAAGCACTAAACATTAACAATCAAGATAAAGACCACACATTTAAATCACTTTCTCCATCACCAGACTCAGCATGACCACTCAGGATGTATTAATATATTTAGGGGAACTAGATCTAGTTTTGCTGATACATTCAATTTTGGGGCTTAAAGCCATTGGTTGACATTCACATTTGTACACAGCACCTGAGATTTGGTACTGTGGATATTACTGTATGCTGTTTTTTTGGGGTCAATCCTTTAAAATGAGACTTGTGCCCTACGGTAAGGCAAGGGGGTGGTTTCTTGCCTGTCAGTGAGGTCAGCCACCACCTCTCCTCCACTCTGCTCGGCTGAGAGCGCCGTGACGTCAGGCATGCCCACCCGCTCCAAGAAGCATAGCTCTGAGTCGGCCCGCATGGCATTGTATCGCTCATACCCTGAGGACACACACCAGGAGCCAGGGTTACTGAGCGCAGATGGTGATGATGGAAGTGGCTTTAGACTTAAATGTACTATCAATTTCAAATGTATGATCAATTAATCAATGACCAATAACTGATATATGGTAGGCCATTAATTACCAATCCTGATCCAAGATTTACAGAGCGAGCTACAGGCTTAAAACCTGACTCGGCTAATCGACTGATCAGCAGGACTTGGGTTAGTTGATTCAGGTGTTTTAGTGCTGGAACCAAACTTGCACACCCTGAAATTCTCTAGGACCAAGGTTGATGTAAGATCCTTTGGAATTGATTAAATGAGGGCCTTGATAAGCAGGAGACCCCAGACTAAAGGATTACCGTGTTTGTGCACTCCTAAGAGGAGAGACTTATCTGCCTCTGCATCCCACCAGCCTGCTGGGATCTCGATGTAGTCAATATCAGGGAGTGCCACCTCCAGTTTACTGCACAGATTACACATACAAACAAATCAGCCATTTACTTTGGGCTGGTTTCCCGCACAATATTCTCCTACTTCTGGATTAAAAAGCATGCTCAATGGAGAATCTGCAATGAAAGTGCTTTTGAGTACATGAATAGGCATCATCTGGGTTAAAGGAACTAGCCCTTCATGTATCAACAAGTTCATCAGTGTATATAGGAAGTGGCATGATTAATGGGTGCCCTCATGGTGCCCACTCTGTACCTGGCATGGATGCCCTCCAGGGACTGAGCAGCAGTTTCTCCCAGGACCTCCGCCTTGAGGTAGTACAGCATCCTCACCCTCAGAAGTACCCTTGGCACAACACAACACATGGACCACTTGTCGTTCTGTGACACAGCAACTGTTTTACCAGGTGCAAAGTTTGCACCAGTTTTTACAGGAAGCTAAAACATAAAACTTTTTAAAAAAAGAGCAAATGCAAAGTAAATCTAGCATAAAACTCCCTTGGCTTCAGCAATTCAAATCATCATTTCAAACAATCTAGATTTTGTACATTTCTTTTCAAGCTCGACTTTGTAGATTTAACAACCTTAGGAATCCTATTAGTCAGAGGAGAACATGACGAGGTTCACCAACAACTGAAGGTGAATTGTGAGTAATGGGGACTCACTTGTTGCAGTGCTGCTTGAGGTGTTTCTTGTAGCTGTCGTCCTGTAGCACTACCTCTGGGTTGCAGTTGACAAGCCAGTCTGCATGCTTCATCTCAGGCACGCTCAGCTGGTTCTTTAGCTTCTTACCCTTGCGTCCCCTGGGCACTGGGGCGGACAGGCCTGCTTGTGGAAAGATATTGTTTGAGCAATACCAAGCAATCATCAGTAGCACACCAGTCCACATTAAAGCACATATTTGGGGATCAGAGTTGGAGCTATGGCTACAGTTATTTGGAGTCATCAAAGCACTCAAATTAACAAAAGGTGAGGATTGCTTTTTTTTTTTTTTTTACTTCATTGTTAAGTGATAGATAGAGTCGATACAAGATGTAGTACGAGTAGTACAAGATGCTGAGCAAGGGTTCAAGCCCCCAGGGGCCATTCAGTCAGGAATCTGCTTTATAGACCACAATGAGAAACTCTGGCACTACGAGTTGCTTTTTAGACCTTGATTATTAATTTGAGTGTTGTCAACATAACTAGCCATTTTGCCAGTCCTCTTTCCTCCATACGGCCATATGAGTGAATGGCAACTTGTTTGGAGGGGATGTAAGTGAATCTCTCACCAGAATGGTTCTGCAGGTCTTGTTTATGGCCATCCTTGGCAGGTGTGATGAGGTCCCAGATAAAGCTCTTGATCTTGTCATCGCCCATGTAGTGACGCACACAGTAGACCAGTAGTGCCCGGCAAAGCACCTCCATGTCATGCTCAGCCAGTTGCCACTTGAAGCGCCCGTGGGTTAGGATGTCCTTCCAGCGACCCCAGCTGTGTGGACACACAGAGAGATGGAGCGGGTGGCATGAGCACAGATACACCACAAAAAATGTCGCTGGGATACAATAAATAAATCTGTACTCTAATGTAGCCTACTGCAGTAGGCTCTCATCGAGTCCCCACCTCCCCTTGAATACCCCCAGCCAGTGTCACATACAGTTGCAGCCAAACATATTGGCACCCTTGCACTTTTCTTAAAGAATTCCATATTTCTTCTAAAAAAAAGTTTCAAAAATTGCTTACAATTTTACTTTTGAAAATGAAGACAAATGGACAAAATTACTGGCACCCCGGAGCTAGTACCTGGCTGCAGAGCCTGTGTTTCTGGCCCACTTTTAAGCAGCAAACTTCTCTAATTCATCAATGTTTGAGGGGTGCCCTTCACCAACTGCTGTTTTCAGCTCTTGCCATAGGTTATGGACGTGATTCAGATCTGGACTCTTTGCTGGTCACTCAAGAACAGTCCAGTGCTTCTTCTTGAACCATTCAAGTGTGCTTCTGACGTGTGTTTAGTTTGTTTTGTCCTGCTAGAAGACCAACCTTCAACATAGACCTAGTTTTTGGACACTGGGCAGAACATTGCACTCCAAAAAACATTTATAATCTGCAGATATCATGAGGTCTTGTAGACAAGGCCCCCAGTACGAGAGGCAGCAAAGAAACCCCACAGCATTATCGAACTTCCCCATGTTTGATTGTAGGGAGGGTGTTAATTTCTTTGAATGCTTACATTTGGTTGTTGGTTATAGGAAGAACCCACAAATGAAGGAGCGGCAGGGTAGCCTAGTGGTTAGAGCGTTGGACTAGTAACCGGAAGGTTGCGAGTTCAAACCCCCGAGCTGACAAGGTACAAAATCTGTCATTCTGCCCCTGAACAGGCAGTTAACCCACTGTTCCCAGGCCATCATTGAAAATAAGAATTTGTTCTTAACTGACTTGCCTGGTTAAATAAAGATAAATAAAAAAAATAAAAAAAAATATATCCTGATTGAACTTCTCAAAACCCACCTAAACAAGCCTAAATCCTGGGAAAAAAATTATGTGGACCAATGAAACATAATTAGTGCTCTTTGGCAATACAGATCAGCTGCCGATGACCAAATGAAGCATTCAATAAAAATAACACCCTCCCTACAATCAAATATGGGGAAGTTTGATAATGCTCGTGAGTGGTGAGGAGTTGACTCAAAAGAGAGAAAGACAATAGTTGAACAGTTTTGAACAAATTAATTTCTTTAAAAAATTAAGCAAGAGGGCGGCAGCTATATTTCGCTGTATTTCTTATTTTACTTTCACTTAGCTAGCGAAAGCAGCTAGTTTAGTCTACTCAAGCACCCGGCTCAAACATAGAGGGATGTTAGCTAGCTGGCTATCCAACACAGGAACTCTTCCAAGGTAAGCTTAGGGGCCTGCAGGTGTAACTGTTAAACTGCTTGCTGACTGTACTGCAAGATTGTAGTGGGTTTACTAACGCGTTAGTTCTAGTAGCTATGTAGACTATGATGTTAACTAATAATGGTGACAACTATGTAGGCTGTGTGTAGTGGTTAGAGGTATTTTTGCCTGGTCACAGACCGTTGGTGTGCACTGAAGTCCGCAAGTGAAGGGAAAAGGTGAGCGGAGAGCTCATAGATGCGAGAAGGAATTATAGCAACAACGATCAAAGTGATCATGCTGTTTGTATGACTGCTATGAAAGTTTGCGTGTGATCCGAGGTGTATTCATTCCACCGATTCTGTTTAAGAATGTTTCTTAAAACAGAAGCAAACGGAACGAAGCGGGGATAAACATACCTGAATTTATCCAATGGAAACTCGTTTGCAACTATTGGACTAATGATAACGCCCTAGATCAGCTGTATGCAGGCAAGAGTGTGCAAGGCGTTATTGAATGTGTCACTTTCTGTCAACTTAATTTCACACATTTCGACATCTGCACCTATGTTCTAAACTTTCATTCATAGGCTAGGTCGTAGCAACCTCATAATGGGTATAAGGAACATTTGAGTATCATGTAGTAGCCTAAACCTGTTGATGTTACATTGAGCTTGGTGAAAGGAATACGAATGACAGTCATCCAATATGCTGTAATAGAAATAAGGCCATTCTCATTAAAAATAATAATAGTCTTCCCTCATCTTAAACGGCACTGACCACCAATGCTATGGACAGATCTGAAAACAGCAGTTGGTGGAGGGAACCCCTCAAACATTGAAGAATTACAGCAGTTTGCTGCTGAAGAGTGGGCCAAATTGCAGCACAATCATTGATGGCTACAAGAAGTGTTTGTCTGCAAATATCTTGGGCAAAGGCTGTGTACTAGCTTCAGGGTGCCAATCATTTTTCCCATTTCTTTATTTTTCTAAGGTCTCTTATTTTTCTAAGGTTTCTTAAGGTCAAATAAAATATAATTGTTTCTGCAATGTTTAAAATCCCCTAACAAGGTGTGGAGACCAAACTTTCAACTTTTCAACTTATTTTAGAAGATGTAGCCATTTTGATCTCCATATCAAATCATTTCGGGGTAACAATTAAGTACTGAGCGGGGAGGGGAAAACTGAAAACGACCCATTATTGGCAGTGGTTTGGAACACTCTTTTCTATGGGTCAAAACTCCATCCCACCAAAACAGGCTGAAATTTCAGGTGTTCTTTTCTAACAGCTCTTACAATAAAAGAGCTGGAAAAAACTGATAAAACACACAAAAAAAAAATCACGTTTTGGACTGCACTGGGCCTTTAAAAATAAGTGCAGGGGTGCCAATATATTTGGCAGGGACTGTATTTGATGTATTCCACAACTAGGACACCTGATTCAACGAATGAGGAGCTTGGTGATTAGTTGACCAATTGAATCAGTTGTGCTAGTCCCGGAATATGTCAAATAAATTATTTACTGACTGGGGGTTACTCAACACTGGCCCACTAACTCCGCGGTAGCAAGTAAGAGTGCTGACTAAGGTACAATTTGAGGGTACTTAAGCCAATGAGAGAGCACTTACATTTCACAATAATAATGAATAATAATAATAATAATAATAATAATAATTTATTATTATTATTATTATTATTATTATTATTATTACAGTATGGCCCAATGAAAGTGTGACTGGGGAATGTTAGATGTGATAAAATAACCCGAATATGAGCAGGTTCTTCTCGACGCGGAAGCATTCGGCGCGGAGGTAGCGTCTGTTCCTCTCGCTGAAGCGGCGGGTGCGACAGGGCCTCTCTTCTGAGTCGCTGTCCAGCTCAGAGAACTCCATCAGCTCGTCGTCTTCGAACGAGTTGTAGTGACGAGTCTGCTTCCTCACACGAGGTGTATCAATCACCAGGCTCTCCTGTGAGGGAGAGGGGGTGGTAGTTCATATTCAGGTTTTACTGCAGGTTTTATGGACACACAGTTCATCTAGCCATACATACATTATATGAACCCATGCACAGCACAGTACACACACCCCAAACACATGCCATACTGTGTACGGATGCCAAACAAATCCATGCGCAGAAAAGTCCAGATGTAGGCCTATACATAAGTGTACATAAACTGCTAAAACCACATACTCAGGCCCCAAAAAACGTACATTACTAACATACAGTTGAAGTTGGAAGATTACATATACTTAGGTTGGAGTCATTGAAACTCGTTTTTCAACCACTCCATAAATTTCTTGTTAAAAAACTATAGTTTTGGCAAGTCGGTTAAGACATCGGCTTTCTGGATGACAAGTCATTTTTCCAACAATTTTCTTACAGACAGATTATTTCACTTATCATTCACTGTATCACAATTTCAGTGGGTCAGAATTTTACATACACTAAGTTGACTGTGCATTTATACAGCTTGGAATTTTCCGGAAAATTATGTCATGGCTTTAGAAGCTTCTGATTGACTCAAATTATGTCAATTAGCCTATTGGAGGTGTACCTGTGGACGTGTTTCAAGGCCTACCTTCAAACTCAGTGCCTCCTTGCTTGACATCATGGGGAAATCAAAAGAAATCAGCCAAGACCTCATAAAAAACATTGTAGACCTCCACAAGTCTGGTTCATCCTTGGGAGCAAATTCCAAACGCCTGAAGGTACCAAGTTAATCTGTACAAACAATAGTGATCACGTATAAACACCATGGGACCACCCAGCCGTCATACCGCTCTGGAAGGAGACGTATTCTGTCTCCTAGAGATGAACATACTTTGGTGCAAAAAGTGCAAATCAATCACAGAACAACAGCAAAGGACCCTGTGAAGATGCTGGAGGAAACAGGTAAAAAAGTATCTATATCCACAGTAAAACCAATCCTATATCGACATAACCTGAAAGGCGGCTCAGCAAGAAAGAAGCAACTGTTCCAAAACCGCCATAAAAAAGCCAGACTATGGTTTGCAACTGCACATGGGGACAAAGATCGTACTTTTTGGAGAAATGTCCTCTGGTCTGATGAAACAAAAATAGAACTGTTTGGCCATAATGACCATCTAGAAGAAAAGGGAAAAAGGAGGCAAAAGGGAGATGCTTGCAAGCCGAAGAATGAGGGTGGCAGCATCAGATTGCGGGGGTGCTTTGCTGCAGGAGGGACTGGTGCACTTCACAAAATAGAAAATGATTTGGATATAATTGAAGCAACATCTCAAGACATCAGTCAGGAAGTTAAAACTTGGTCGCAAATGGGTCTCCCAAATGGACTATGACCCCAAGCATACTTCCAAAGTTGTGGCAATATGGCTTAAGGACAACAAAGTCAAGGTATGGAGTGGCCATCACAAAGCTCTGACCTCAATCAAATAGAACATTTTTGGGCAGAACTGAAAAAGCGGGTGCGAGCAAGGCGGCCTACAAACCTGACTCAGTTACACCAGCTCTGTCAGGAGGAATGGGCCAACTTATTGTGGGAAGCTTGTGGAAGGATACCCAAAACATTTGACACAAGTTAAACAATTTAAAGGAAATTCTACCAAATACTAATTGAGTGTATCTAAACTTCTGACCCACTGGGAATGTGATGAAAGAATAAATAAATAATAATAATTCTCTATTATTATTCTGACATTTCACATTCTTAAAATGAAGGGGTGATCCTAACTGACCTAAAACAGGGAATTTTTACTAGGATTAAATAACTGGAATTGTGAAAAACAGTTTAAATGTATTTGGCTAAGGTGTACGTAAACTTCCGACGTCAACTGTACACACACACACACACACACACACCCCTCTCTGGGGCACAAAATACATACGCAGCACACTAACACACACACAGCAAGCTGTAATACACACCACACAGAATTAATTCAACTGCAGCCTCTCCTCCTCCCTCTGCTTCGCATGCTGCTTTTTCCTCACTCATTAATGCAACACATCTCTTCGACAGAGTGACGAGTGCCAGATATTTAAACTGTTTCGCAAGGCCTCTTCCCCCTTCTTTTCTAGCCCGCGTTCGAAGTGATCTGCAGGGACATGCGGGACCGGATATTTCTGGAGTCCCTCCAACACCATGGAGCTGGTTATCCCTGGTCAGGGATAACCGGTAGCCCCATAGTGCCCTTCCTTAGTTCCCCTCCCTTCCCCTTACCTTCTCTGCTTTGGAGTCAATCTCCAGCTCGGTTATTTTGGCCCATTTCTGCCAGAAGTTGGGATCGTCCAGGGAAATGTCAGTTCTGTTTCCAGAAGACACAAAGCTGGCCTGGAAATGACAAGGAAAACAAAAGTGTGCACACACATCAACCTGACTGGATCTATGCGAGTAACATACACAGATGTGCTGAGAAAGCTGTTAAGGCGTGAAATCAGACGTTGGTGAGAGTTGCATCTCCCTTTCACCACCCACTCAGGGGAAACTGAAACTTGTGGTGACTGGCTAACATGTCATTCTTCCGATAGTTACAGACTACCTGGATTGTGATAGTTTTAGGATTAAGGTTTAATCTATAAGGGAGGGGTAGAGTTTACCTTGGCAAAGGTAAAACCCTTGACACTTAAACTTACATTTCCTCATTGTAGTTGAGCACAATGTAATCAAATCTCAAACCATCACCATCCAGCAAAGTAAAAGACTAAGGTTGAAGGGTAAGGTTTATAATTGAGTTACCCTTGGCAAATGTGGAGCTCTGTCAGGATGGTGATGGTCGAGATATGGGTCAGGGGTTAATGGTCTGAGGTGTAAGGGTTTACCATGGCGAAGATGGAGCCCTTGCCCTCTGTCTCGATGGTGATGTTCTGGGTATTAGTCAGGGGTTAGAGGTCAGAGGTATAAAGGTTGGGGTTGCCTACCGTCTTGATATTGACAGTCTGGATATTAGGGTCAGGGGTTAAGAGGTCAGGGATATAAGGATCAGTGTTAACCTTGGCGAAGGTGGAGCCCTTGCCCTCTGTCTCGATGGTGATAGTTTGGGTGCGGCGCTGCAAGATCTGGTCGATGTCCTCCTCGCAAAACTTGGAGCCCTCGTCCTCCTCATCCATCAGTGCGCCATACGCCCCCTTTCTCAGCAGGTCCTCCACCTCAATCTTGGTCATCTGCTGCGCCTTTAGGACACCATGCCCCCCCCGTTAGTTGGCAGCCATAGCAACAGCTCTCAGACCAGCTGGACCAAATTACAGATCAGGTTTGGGGTCAATTCCATTTCAATTCAGTCATTGAGCTAAACTCAAATACTGCTTAATGCTTTTCAATTACAAAAAGTGGAATAGGAACTGGTACTTTCAGTTTAGTCCCTGAATAGAATACTTAATTTATTTCCTGAATTATATGGTTAAAAGTTTTATAAAAAAAGTGTGTCGGTGTACAAAACCCCCCTTAGCATGACCACTGACAACTGTTTGTGTTGTACTGCTAAACCGGCAACAAAAGCATTGAGAGGGAGTGTGGATGGCCATAGAAATCTCAAAGATTACTCTGTGAAGGTGATACACAAGTGAGCTACACATTTTTATTTATAAATTATAATATAATCTCTATACACTTCTACATGAATGTGAATGCTACCATGATTACACATAATCCTGAATACATCGTGAATAATGATGAGTGAAAAAGTTAGGCCCACAAAAATGACCCCCCTGAAAAAAAAAAAAGAAGAAAGTCTTATTGTAATAGTGAGAGGTTAACATGTCTTGGGGGTATGATATTTGTGCATCTAACTTTCTCACTCATCATTATTCACGATTCATTTAGGATTATCCGTCATCATGTTAGCATCCACATGAATGTAGAAGTGTTTAAAAACATTGTAATTTTATTGACAATTAAAAGTGACTCCAAAATGACAAATTATTTACCATTACTCTATATTGGGCACAAAATAACCTGAAACAAATAAAACAAAAAGCAAACTTTGTACTACTTTCATACCAGTGGTGGAAAAAGTACCCAATTGTTATACTTGAGTAAAAGTAAAAAATAACTTAATAGAAAAGTAAAAGTCGCCCAGAAAAATACTACTTGAGAAAAAGTTTTAAAGTATTTGGTTAAAAATATTAATAATTTCACATTCCTTATGTTAAACAAACCAGACAGCACGATTTTCTTGTTTTTTAAATTTACGGATAGCCAGGGGCACACTCCAACACTCAGACATAATTTACAAACTAAGCATTTGTGCCAGATAAGAGGCAGTAGGGATGACCATGGGATGTTTTTGATGTGTGTGAATTGGACCATTTTCCTGTCCTGCAAAGCATTCGAAATGTATCTTTTGGGTGTCAGGGAAAACGTATGGAGTAAAGAGTACACTACATTTAGGAATGTAGTGAAATAAAAGTAGTCAAAAATATAAATAGTAAAGTACAGATACTAACTATTTCCACATTTTTTCAGGGATGCAAACTGGTGAGGGCGCACTGAAATATGCTAAAAAATTATGCTAGGGGGAAATGCAGGTTAACTAATTAAACAACAAAGAATATGATCTACAGTCATGGCCAAACGTTTTGAGACTGACACAAATATTAATTTTCACAGTCTGCTGCCTCAGTTTGTATGGTGGCAATTTGCATATACTCCAGAATGTTATGAAGAGTGATCAGATGAATTGTAATTAATTGAAAAGTCCCTCTTTGTTATGCAAATGAACTGAATGCCCAAAAAACATTTCCACTGCATTTCAGCCCTGCCACAAAAGAACCAGCTGACATGTCAGTGATTCTCTCGTTAACACAGGTGTGAGTGTTGACGAGGACAAGGCTGGAGATCACTCTGTCATGCTGATTGAGTTTGAATAACAGACTTGAAGCTTCAAAAGGAGGGTGGTGCTTAGAATCATTGTTCTTCCTCTGTAAATCATGGTTACCTGCAAGGAAACACATGCCGTCATCATTGCTATGCACAAAAAGGGCTTCACAGGCAAGGATATTTGCTGCCAGTAAGATTGCACCTAAATCATCCATTTATCGGATCATCAAGATCTTCAAGGAGAGCAGTTCAATTGTTGTGAAGAAGGCTCCAGGGCGCCCAAGAAAGTCCAGCAAGCGCCAGGACCATCTCCTAAAGTTGATTCAGCTGCGGGATGGGGCACCACCAGTACAGAGCTTGCTCAGGAATGGCAGCAGGCAGGTGTGAGTACATCTGCACGCACAGTGAGGTGAAGAATTTTGGAGGATGGCCTGGTGTCAAGAAGGGCAGCAAAGAAGCCACTTCTCTCCAGGAAAAACATCAGGGACAGACTGATATTCTGCAAAAGGTACAGGGATTGGACTGCTGAGGAATGGGGTAAAGTCATTTTCTCTGATGAATCCCCTTTCCGATTGTTTGGGTCATCCGGAAAAAAACAAGGTGAGCGCTACCATCAGTCCTGTGTCATGCCAACAGTAAAGCATCCTGAGACCATTCATGTGTGGGGTTGCTTCTCAGCCAAGGGAGTGGGCTCACTCACAATTTTACCTAAGCACACAGCCATGAATAAAGAATGGTACCAACACATCCTCTGAGAGCAACTTCTCCTAACCATCCAGGAACAGTTTGGTGACGAGCAATGCATTTTCCAGCGACTTGCCATAAGGCAAAAGTGATAACTAAGTGGCTTAGGGAACAAAACATCGATATTTTGTTCCATGGCCAGGAAACTCCCCAGATCTTAATCCCATTGAGAACTTGTGGTCAATCCTCAAGAGGCGGGTGGCCAAACAAAAACCCACAAATTCTGACAAACACCAAGCATTGATTATGCAAGAATGGGCTGCCTTCAAACAGGATGTGGCCCAGAAGTTAATTGACAGCATGCCAGGGTGGATTGCAGAGGTCTTAAAAAAGAAGGGTCAACACTGCAAATATTGACTCTTTACATCAACTTCATGTAATTGTCAATAAAAGCCTTTGACACTTATGAAATGCTTGTAATTATACTTCAGTATTCCATAGTAACATCTGACACAAATATCTAAAGACACTGAAGCAGCAAACTTTGTGAAAATTTATATTTGTGTCATTCTCAAAACTTTTGGCCACGACTGTACATGGTCAGTCTCTGTGTGTGAAATAAAGTGGTTAATGTGAACCTAACACACAGCTAAAAAATGTATTGAGAAAAAAAACAATACACTAATATTGCAGTTAGCCATAACAGCCTTTATAATAGAACGCGTGTGACCACACACACACACACACACACATCTAAAAATTGCACTTAGGGAAATAAACCCTCTTAAGTAGAAATAGAATGAAACAAACAAGCATCCTATTTCTGCTCTATTATAGTGGTCACTATAGTAGACTTTGATCAAGTGCACAAGGCTACATGTGTGCAAAAATAAAGTTCACTGAGTAAAGAAATGTAATAACCCCCCCTCAATCACACAAGTGTTACTGTGAAGTTCAACACAACAAAATCATTATTTTTGAGCTACACTGCACACTTTCTGCCTGTGGACATCTGTTCAATGTGTCAGCAGACCATGATACCCTTTGTTGGCATAATTTATCTCTTTCAGGCAGAGTACACCTGGCATACCCCTTTTTATCCACTGTATTGAAAAAGCAAGAAGGGGGGAAGTGTGTGGTGTTCCTTTTGGCATCCAGCTTAAGCCAGGCCCGGCTCCAGCGACATTTAAATATTTAATAAGCAATGCCTCATTTTCACTTAATTCTCTCATTCTGAAAATTAACCACAATACTTTAGAGGGAAAACATTAGTTCACAGATAACCAGCTGACGAACTAACTTCTAACTAGTTAACATTTCAAACAGATTGCCAGGGTACAGTAAGCAACTAATGTGTTATAACTTGAGGAACAGCAAGGAGTCGTGTAATATTACAGCGAATTGGTTAGGTTACTAACGTTAGTGGTCTGACTTTATTAGCCAGCTAATCTTCACACCATAAACACAATTATTTGATCAGTTAAGTTGGCTAATGTTGATCAACATTTTTCTGGCTAGCTAACGGATAATTCCATCCAGCTAGCAAGATACTTAACAATGCTAACAATAAGGGATGCACAATATCGGTGAACATATCGGAATCGGACGATATTAGCTAAAAATGCCAACATCGGCCCGATATCTAGTTTAACGCCGATGTGCAAAACCGGTGTCAAAGCTGACGTGCATACCTATATAATGTTAGTACATGACGTAATGACACCACATAAAATTTTTAGCAACACGTGAAACGCAGCATTCCTAACCTAGCCCACAATGTCTGCTGTGTGGATCGAGCAGTCATTTGAAAGAGTAAGAACATTTCAGCGAGACAACTCAAAGGCGAAATCCATTAACGCCAAGATAATGGAATTCAATTGCCCTTAACAATCAACCGTTCTCTGTTGTGGGTGATGTTGGCTTTCACCGACTGGTCGAGCACCGGTACACAATACCAAGTGCTCTATTTTTCAGATGTTGCCCTACCGGAGTTACACAGTAATAGCGTCACTGCTATTAGCTTCACGACTGACATTTGGACCAGCGATATCAGCCCCATGAGCATGCAGAGTCTGACAGCCCAGTGGGTTGTCGAGGATTTCATACTGAAGAAAGTCATATTGCAGGCTCATGAATGTGCTGGTTGTCATACAGCTACTGCCATTTCAATGGTTTGTGAGGTTCTGTGTTATGCACTATAGTCCGTTGCCATATCATATGTGATTGAATATTATTTTCTGTTGGCTTGTGTGGGTGTATGTGTTATGCAACATAGCTGACTTGAGACATTGTTAACAGTTTCAGGGCCATGGGCCTTTCTCGTGATGGAAAAATACAGAATAACATAAAAACGGACACATACAGAACATAGTGTAGCAAACCACAGACTGTTTTCTGTTAGAACTCAAACTTAACAATAACAGAAACCAGATATGTGATAACGGTATCTAGGGAATGAGCGCATAGATCCTCTACACAGCAACAGTTACATCTATCAACTGGATAGCCCGGGGGCTGGTACCAGCTCGTACGCCAACAATCAACGATAGGCTGGGTGAGTCTAAACCACGCCCAGTCTCTACTCTGACAGGCTGGCTCGGAAGCAGGAATTACCTCTGTTCAAATAACAACAGAATGCAGCAAGTGACTGAAGAAAGAAAATATTAGTTTGCATCCCTGTTTGTTACATTACAGCATTATTCTAAATCAAATTTTCCTCAGCAATCTGCACACAATACCCCGCCTCGAAATTGAGCTCAGATGCATCCTGTTTTCATTGACCATCCTTGAGATGTTTCTACAACTTGATTGGAGTCCACCTAGTAAATTCAATTGATTGGACATGATTTGGAAAGGCACACCTGTATATACAAGGTCCCACAGTTGACTATGCATGTCAGAGCAAATATCAAGCCATGAGGTTGAAGGAATTGTCCGTAGAGCTCCGAGACAGGATTGTGTCAAGGCACAGATCTGGGGAAGGGTACCAAAACATTTCTGCAGCATTGACGGTGCCCAAGAACACAGTGGCCTTCATCATTTTCAAAATGGAAGAAGTTTGGAACCACCATGACTCTTCCTAGAGCTGGCCACCCGGCCAAACTGAGCAATCGGGGGAGAAGGGCCTTGGTCAGGGAGGTGACCGAGAAACCGATAGTCACTCTGGCAGAGCTCCAGAGTTTCTCTGTGGAGATGGGAGAACCTTCCAGGAGGACAACAATCTTTGCAGAACGCCACCAATCAGGCCTTTATGGCGGAGTGGCCACTCCTCAATAAAAGGCACATGACAGCCCGCTAGAGTTTGCCAAAAGGCACCTAAAGAGACACAGACCATGACAAACAAGATTCTCTGGTCTGATGAAACCAAGCTTCAACTCTTTGGCCTGAATGCCAAGCGTCATATCTGGAGGAAACCTGGCACCATCTCTATGGTGAAGGATGGTGATTGCAACATCATGCGTTGGGGATGATTTTCAGTGGCAGGGACTGGGAGACTAGTCAGGATCAAGGGAAAGATGAACGGAGCAAAGTACAGAGAGTTCCTTGATGAAAACCAACTCCAGAGCGCTCAGGACCTCAGACTGGGGCGAAGGTTCACCTTTCATACTGTGAAGCAGTAGTCTCAGAATGGTCTTGAGTGGCCCAGCCAGATCTCGGACTTGAACCAGATCGAACATCTCTGGAGACTTGAAAATAGCTGTGTGGCGACACCCCCCATCCAACCTGACAGCTTTGGAGGGTCTGTAGAGAAGAATGGGAGAAACTCCCCAAATACAGGTATGCCAAACTTGTAGCATCATATCCAAGAAGACTCAAGGCTGTAATCACTGTCAAAGATGCTTTAACAAAGTACAGAGTTCTTATGTAAATGTGATAATTCGGTGACATTTTTAATACAGTGCTCAAAAAAATAAAGGGAACACTTAAACAACACAATGTAACTCCAAGTCAATCACACTTCTGTGAAATCAAACTGTCCACTTAGGAAGCAACACTGATTGACAATACATTTCACATGCTGTTGTGCAAATGGAATAGACAACAGGTGGAAATTATAGGCAATTAGCAAGACACCACCAATAAAGGAGTGGTTCTGCAGGTGATAACCACAGACCACTTCTCAGTTCCTATGCTTCCTGGCTGATGTTTTGGTCACTTTTGAATGCTGGCGGTGCTTTCACTCTAGTGGTAGCATGAGACGGAGTCTACAACCCACACAAGTGGCTCAGGTAGTGCAGCTCATCCAGGATGGCACATCAATGCGAGCTGTGGCAAGAAGGTTCGCTGTGTCTGTCAGCGTAGTGTCCAGAGCATGGAGGCACTACCAGGAGACAGGCCAGTACAACAGGAGACGTGGAGGAGGCCGTAGGAGGGCAACAACCCAGCAGCAGGACCGCTACCTCCGCCTTTGTGCAAGGACGAGCAGGAGGAGCACTGCCAGAGCCCTGCAAAATGACCTTCAGCAGGCCACACATGTGCATGTGTCTGCTCAAACGGTCAGAAACAGACTCCATGAGGGTGGTATGAGGGCCCGACGTCCACAGGTGGGGGTTGTGCTTACAGCCCAACACCGTGCAGGACGTTTGGCATTTGCCAGAGAACACCAAGATTGGCAAATTCGCCACTGGCGCCCTGTGCGCTTCACAGATGAAAGCAGGTTCACACTGAGCACATGTGACAGACGTGACAGTCTGGAGATGCCGCGGAGAACGTTCTGCTGCCTGCAACATCCTCCAGCATGACCGGTTTGGCGGTGGGTCAGTCATGATGTGGGGTGGCATTTCTTTGGGGAGCCGCACAGCCCTCCATGTGCTCGCCAGAGGTAGCCTGACTGCCATTAGGTACCGAGATGAGATCCTCAGACCCCTTGTGAGACCATATGCTGGTTCGGTTGGCCCTGGGTTCCTCCTAATGCAAGACAATGCTAGACCTCATGTGGCTGGAGTGTGTCAGCAGTTCCTGCAAGAGGAAGGCATTGATGCTATGGACTGGCCCGCCCGTTCCCCAGACCTGAATCCAATTGAGCACATCTGGGACATCATGTCTCGCTCCATCCACCAACAGACTGTCTAGGAGTTGGCGGATGCTTTCGTCCAGGTCTGGGAGGAGATCCCTCAGGAGACCATCCGCCACCTCATCAGGAGCATGCCCAGGCGTTGTAGGGAGGTCATACAGGCACAAGGAGGCCACACACACTACTGAGCCTCATTTTGACTTGTTTAAAGGACATTACATCAAAGTTGGATCAGCCTGTAGTGTGGTTTTCCACTTTAATTTTGAGTGTGACTCCAAATCCAGACCTCCATGGGTTGATAAATTTGATTTCCATTGATCATTTTTGTGTGATTTTGTTGTCAGCACATTCAACTATGTAAAGAAAAAAGTATTGAATAAGAATATTTCATTTATTCAGATCTAGGATGTGTTATTTTAGTGTTCCCTTTATTTTTTTGAGCAGTGTACATTTGCAGGAATTTCTAAAAACCCGTTTTTGCTTTGTCATGTAGATTAATGAGGGGGGAATTTTTAAAATTAATTTTAGAACAAGGCTGTAACGTAACAAAATGTGGAAAAAGTAAATGCAATGTACGTGAATTTGTTGCAATACTTTTGGTCCCCTAATTTGGGTAGACTATGTACAAAAAGTTCTAATTTCTCAACGGTTCACCCTCAAATTAAAAAATGAATCATTTCAAATCCGATGAGCCACAAAGCAACAAAATAAATATGTCGCTGTCCCAATACTTTTGGAGCTCACTGTGTACAAAGGCAATCATCCTTCATAGTATAACCTAGTCCTAGATCTGTTTGTGCTGGCATGACGATGGGACGATGACAATAGGAATTGGCAAGACAGCACAAACATATGGGACCAGGCGATCATAGCAGTCACTCACCCCATTGAGGCTGCCCTTTCGATTAATGTCCTGCAGCACAGCCTTGTCTAGACCCAGCTTCAGACTGGCTTTATCAAACATCTCCCTCTCATAGGAGTTCCTGGTGATCAGCCTGTACACTTTCACTGCTTTACTCTGGCCGATGCGGTGGCAGCGAGCTTGGGCCTGGCAGGGACACAAAACAGAGCAGTTTCACACACACACGGCTGGAAACAGTTATTTTACACTGGCATTCAAAGTTTAAAGTACACTGAAATGCCTTTCTTGCAAGCACTAAATACATCAACGCAGTAATCAATATCAATGTAGTACAAAAAAAAGTAGAATAAAAATATGAACATTGTGTGAGTAATCTTTTGCCTTTATACCATTTCATACTGCATGCCCACATGAAATAGCTATTATACCATTTCATACCGTATGAAATTGTATCCAAAGCGACTTAGTGAGTGCATACACATACAGTGGTGTACCCAGAGGGAATCAAACCAACAATCCTGACATTGCAAGCGCCATTCACTATCAACTGAGCCACACAGGACAACATGAAAGCATGAAATCAGGAAATGAGTATAACACTTCTTAGTCCAGTACTAGGTTTTTAGTCCAGGACTAGGTTTAGTCAAGGTCCGGAAAGTGGTGCCTAACCTGTAGGTCGTTCTGGGGGTTCCAGTCCGAGTCGAAGATGATGCAGGTGTCTGCAGCGGTCAGGTTGATGCCCAGGCCCCCAGCACGGGTACACAGCAGGAACACAAAGCGGTCCGAGTCCACCTTACAGAATCTGTCGATCGCTGCCTGGCGCAGGTTACCCCGCACTCTGCCGTCGATGCGCTCATAGGTGTACCTAGAACCACACATATAACTTATGAACATACTGTAGCAACCTCAACCGAACGACCTCGTCAAGAGGTTCGGATCTATTGGCGTAACGGTGAAGGTGTTGGGCTCACAGTCAGATTTGAGTACTGGTCGGGCTACCCCCGAATTCGCTACAATACATATATTATATATTATGTATTCAAACATATTCATTCATACTGTGTTTTCATTTAGATTTTTTTGTTGTTGCAATATTCATATTGTATCTCCAATTAAAAATTAATTAAATTAAAAATCTCCTACGGATCATAGATATCCTGTAGAAATGTGTGTCTAACACAGATTTATCATTATGTTATAAAGTCAAGCCATTAATATTGTTATACACATGTGCCTTTCCTGTTGTTCTTGGAACTGTCCAGCAAAATCATATATTTTTCCCTACTTGATAAACTCAACACAATTGCAGTCTTCGTCCGTCTCTTTTTAGACTAGAGCAGAGGGTGAGGGGGATTGTGATGTGCGCACACAGAGCAGAGCTTGAGCCCAGTCCAGCAACCCCAGACCCATCTCAACTCTATCCTCAGCCCCAACCTAACCTCCTCTGGATGAGGTAATCCTCCAGGATGTCCAGGCAGCGCACCATCTGGGAGAAGACCAGCACCTTGTGGCCGCCAGCAATCAGCTTCGGCAGCAGCTTGTCAATAAGCACCAGCTTCCCCGCTGCCTGAATCATGGCCTGGAGCTGGAAGTCCCAAGCATCAGGGCTGTGCGTTTTCCTGAAGCTATCCAGGATCTTCTCCTCCGCACCTAGACATGTCCAGAGAAGATAAGGGAGAAAAAAGGTCTACTTAAAATGCATTGTAGAGAACCTTGTGAAGGTCAGAGAAAATCGGTATGAAGCCATTTCCATAAAGTCAGGGTGGAATTAAACTCAGTCCATATATAAAGGACTCTACAGGACTATGGATGCTAGAAGGAATACAGGTCAGGTCACGAGCCGTCGACTCGTTTTATAATTAACCTGTTTGTGGTAGGGGGCAACATTTCTACCCAAACTGAACTGCCTCCTACTCTGTCACAGATCCTAATACAGTGCCTTGCGAAAGTATTCGGCCCCCTTGAACTTTGCGACCTTTTGCCACATTTCAGGCTTCAAACATAAAGATATAAAACTGTATTTTTTTGTGAAGAATCAACAACAAGTGGGACACAGTCATGAAGTGGAACGACATTTATTGGATAATTCAAACTTTTTTAACAAATCAAAAACTGAAAAATTGGGTGTGCAAAATTATTCAGCCCCCTTAAGTTAATACTTTGTAGCGCCACCTTTTGCTGCGATTACAGCTGTAAGTCGCTTGGGGTATGTCTCTATCAGTTTTGCACATCGAGAGACTGAATTTTTTGCCATTCCTCCTTGCAAAACAGCTCAAGCTCAGTGAGGTTGGATGGAGAGCATTTGTGAACAGCAGTTTTCAGTTCTTTCCACAGATTCTCGATTGGATTCAGGTCTGGACTTTGACTTGGCCATTCTAACACCTGGATATGTTTATTTTTGAACCATTCCATTGTAGATTTTGCTTTATGTTTTGGATCATTGTCTTGTTGGAAGACAAATCTCCGTCCCAGTCTCAGGTCTTTTGCAGACTCCATCAGGTTTTCTTCCAGAATGGTCCTGTATTTGGCTCCATCCATCTTCCCATCAATTTTAACCATCTTCCCTGTCCCTGCTGAAGAAAAGCAGGCCCAAACCATGATGCTGCCACCACCATGTTTGACAGTGGGGATGGTGTGTTCAACTGTGTTGCTTTTACGCCAAACATAACGTTTTGCATTGTTGCCAAAAAGTTCAATTTTGGTTTCATCTGACCAGAGCACCTTCTTCCACATGTTTGGTGTGTCTCCCAGGTGGCTTGTGGCAAACTCTAAACAACACTTTTTATGGATATCTTTAAGAAATGGCTTTCTTCTTGCCACTCTTCCTTAAAGGCCAGATTTGTGCAATATAGGACTGATTGTTGTCCTATGGACAGAGTCTCCCACCTCAGCTGTAGATCTCTGCAGTTCATCCAGAGTGATCATGGGCCTCTTGGCTGCATCTCTGATCAGTCTTCTCCTTGTATGAGCTGAAAGTATTTAGAGGGACGGCCAGGTCTTGGTAGATTTGCAGTGGTCTGATACTCCTTCCATTTCAATATTATCGCTTGCACAGTGCTCCTTGGGATGTTTAAAGCTTGGGAAATATTTTTGTATCCAAATCCGGCTTTAAACTTCTTCACAACAGTATCTCGGACCTGCCTGGTGTGTTCCTTGTTCTTCATGATGCTCTCTGCGCTTTTGACGGACCTCTGAGACTATCACAGTGCAGGTGCATTTATACGGAGACTTGATTACACACAGGTGGATTGTATTTATCATCTTTAGTCATTTAGGGCAACATTGGATCATTCAGAGATCCTCACTGAACTTCTGGAGAGAGTTTGCTGCACTGAAAGTAAAGGGGCTGAATAATTTTGCACGCCCAATTTTTCAGTTTTTGATTTGTTAAAAAAGTTTGAAATATCCAATAAATGTCGTTCCACTTCATGATTGTGTCCCACTTGTTGTTGATTCTTCACAAAAAAATACAGTTTTATATCTTTATGTTTGAAGCCTGAAATGTGGCAAAAGGTCGCAAAGTTCAAGGGGGCCGAACACTTTCGCAAGGCACTGTATATGCATATTATTAGTAGTATTGGATAGAAAACACTGACGTTTCTAAAACTGCTTGAATCATGTCTGTGAGTATAACAGAATTTATTTAGTAGGCGAAACCCCGAGGACAAACCATTCAGATTTTTTGTATTTTTAAGTCACTGTCTATTCAATACTTTTTCATGGGGAATCCAGAATTCGAATCGACTTTCTGGCAGTTCCTACCGCTTCCACTGGATGTCACCAGTTTGTACAAATTGGTTGAGGTTTTTCCTTTGTGTAATGAAGAAGTACTATAGCTCAGACCGAACGTCAGTTCATGTGTACCTTTTGATAGAGGCGCGTAACCAGAAAAGTAGCGTCAGTTTGTTTTGCTCCTGTATTGAACACAGATCATTCTGTCTTCAATTTGATCGATTATATACGTTTAGAAATACCTAAATTTGTATTACAAAAGTCGTTTGAAATGTTTTGGCAAAGTTTACAGGTAACTTTTGAGATATTTTGTAGCGACGTTGCGTAAGTTGGAAGCAGTGTTTTTCTGGATCAAACGCGCCAAATAAATGGACATTTTGGATATATATCGACAAAATTAATCGAACAAAAGGACCATTTGTGATGTTTATGGGACATATAGGAGTGCCAACAAAATAAGTTTGTCAAAGGCATGATTTACAATTTATTTCTGCGTTTTGTGTCACACCTGCAGAGTTGAAATATGCTACTCTCATTGTTTACGGTTGTGCTATCGTCAGATAATAGCATCTTATGCTTTCCCCCGAAAAGCCTTTTTGAAATCTGACATGTTGGCTGGATTCACAACGAGTGTAGCTTTAACTTGCTATCGTGCATGTGTAATTTAATGAAAGTTAGATTTTTATAGAAATGTATTTGAATTTGGAGCTCTGCATTTTCCCTGGCTATTGGCCATGTGGGACGCAAGCTTCCCATCTACCCCAAAGAGGTTAACATTTTATTATGAACTATGAACTACGAACATTTGTAGAGCGTGTGTGTGTTAGTGTGATGCGTGCTTTCATTTGTGTGTCCACACGTCACCTTTGATCAGGTAGGGGTGGTTGCAGCACTTGCGCAGCTCCATCATGGTGTTGATGAGGTTGGGCATGTTGTGCTGGTTGGCCCCCTTGGCCAGGAAGGTGAAGTTCTTTTCCAGGATGGCCCGGTAGTACTTCTTCTGCATGTTGGTGAGCTCCACCTCGATGATGGTCTCCTCCTTGGGCGCCAGGTTCTTCTCCACGTCATCCTTCAGCCGCCGCAGCATCATGGGCTTCAGGATGGCCTGAAGCTTCTTCACCTGGAGGAAGAGGAGATGGTGGTGGTGTAAATTCAATTTCCAATTCAGTCAATTCTGGATGTACATAAATTGACTGAATTAAATTAAAATTGACCCCGACCCTGGGGGAAGAGGACAGAGGTGGTCAGGATCTGATGGTCTGCAGTAATGATACTTAGCAATATGTTAAGTTTAGACTCAGACAAAACAATTGTTTGTTTAGTCTGGGCTGGACAACCAAGAGGCAAGTAGCCTAGCAGTTAAGAGCGTTGGGCATTCGAATTCCAGAGCCAACTAGGTGAAAAATCTGTCGATATGCCGTTGAGCAAGGCACTTAACCTTAAATGCTCCTGTAAGTCCCTTTGGATAAGGCAGTCTGCTAAATTATTAGAATGAATGTATAAAATTGTCGTAGACACAACAATAACTTAGTGGCGCAACTCATAACAATATGTTTAAATTATCTGCAGAAGAAACTATTTGATAACACGGATTCAACAACTGCTTGATGATGTAAAGTGCAGACTGTTTTGTTCAGTAGCATTAGTAGTAGTAGTAGTAGTAGTCATTACGTGTATGATACAACGTTTATAAGGAAATTGCTGAAGGGTATCTACGAGTAAGAATCAACATTCCCATGGATTCCTGTATATTCCCATTGCAAGTTTCATATATATTCCTGTAAATTCCCAAGGAAAGTTACCCACTTTTCCCCACATTTTTTCCACCCTAAAAGGGTACCCCTGAGAAAATCACCTGTTCCTCAGTCTTCAGATCTCCAAACTCCTCCAAGAAGAGGCTCTCTGAGGGGAACTGTAGGGGCTCCAGGAAGTTGAGCAGACTAAAGAGCTCCTCCACTGAGTTCTGCAGGGGGGTGCCTGTCAGGAGGACCTTGTGTTCCTACAGAAGTTAGGGTTTATAGTTTTTGTTCATGACACTCAAAGACAACTTGGTATGCATCATCCGACTCAGAGATCCTACTCTGGCTGATTAAATTTTTTATTTTTCTGCTGTACTTCCTCTTGACCAAGGGGGGGCATCCATGCTACTATCAGCCTTGGCTGGTGCTGAACTGAATTGACTACAAAGAACAATGCAGATGGTCAAGAGTTAGCTAGCTACCCCCTCACCAGGTTCATGAGCTTGAGGCCCTCCAGGAGTTTACAGTTGCGGTTCTTGAGGCGGTGGGCCTCATCGATGACCACGCAGCGCCAGTGGATCTTCTTCAGCTCCGGGCAGTCGGCCATGATCATCTCAAAGGTGGTGATCACTCCGTGGAACTTGTACCCGCCCAACACTACATTTCCCTATACACAGAGAAAGACAAAGGAGGAAGAAAAGGAAAGATTGGGGGGGAAAAAAATAAAACATTTGATCAATTATTTACACTGCTTTAAAACCGATGAATGCCGTGAATTTGCCCTACAGGAAGGCAGAAGCAAAAACAGTTCTGGCCGTAAATAAGTGTAATCCTACCATGGTAAAATCAAATTTCAGTGGCAACATATTGCGGTCCTCCCTGATCAAATAACCAAATGCATAATATTCGTCATTCCGATGTGCATTCCATAATGCCAGGCGTTCTCTGTGAAGTTGTTCCATCTCGGAACGCTAGATTAAAAAAAAATCTACCAGCCACTCAGATTTCTTTACCAGCCCAAATATTTTTGCGACATAATTACACCTCCCAAAAAACAAATACGGATGAGCATGCTTTGTTTTTCTAAAACAAGAAGTAATTGCTTCATTTCATATGATGAGCCATTGATATGGCTTATTTATTATAGTCCAGGGCTCTACTCTGAAATTTTTTTCTACAAGGATTACAAGTAGAAATGAAGCACACAAATAAAGAGAAGCGCTGAAGTATGAGTGTTTAAATGATAATAAATTACTAAAATTATATACGTTTTTAGGAGTGATCCATTCTCAAATCAAGCACAATCATTTAGGTGAGAATATTTTGGTTGCCCCTTTAAGGGATGGGCCATTACCGTGGTAACTTGGGCACTCGCTGGTCTATGATGAAGAAAATCTCCAACTGTGATGTCTTCCAAGCAGCAGACAGTTGCAGCAAACTCAAATTAACATTGAATAATATTATATAACTGGCCAAGAAACACGAGGACAAAGTCCCACTATAGTTGCCTTTATTGTCAATTTGACCAGCAATCATTCAGGGCACACCTGTTTAGCTAAAACATTTTTAAAAATATTTTTTTTTTGTTATACAAATAAATAGCCTGTTTTCCATGTTATTCTGGCATTAATTCGTGTCATATATCTGTTTGCAAACAATGTAGGAATTTTTTTTTTCCTTAATAATGAAGCCACATACAAACATTGTCTCGGAGTAAGGCAGCTCCAAAAAGCAGGTGTTTCAGCCTAGCTCAGTGCTTTCTGTCACTCATTGGGACACTACATCACTGTAGAATTTATAGGGAGAGCTAAGCAGTTCAAGCCCCTTTGGGTGCTGCCACAGATTTACAGTAGAAATGCCCGTCCAAGAAGGCTCAAGGTCATTGGCCACAGATAAATGACATCAAATCATATTTTTTCTACCGTAGCTTTGATTGTGCTGAGCATGTCAACATCATACTTTCAAAATCTTAGCTAGCTAGACAAGCAGCCATCATTACAAATCATTAGGGTTGCAAAGGGTCGGAAGGTTTCCATGGAAAGTTAAGCCCGGTAATTTTTCTTACATTCAGTAAAAAAAGTTTGCTAATAACAGTAGAGCACCCCCTTATCCACACCGAAGGGACAGCAGTGGAGAAGGTTTAATGTTTTAAGTTCCTGGGCGTGCACATCACAGACAAGCTGAAATGGTCCACCCACACAGACAGTGTGGTGAAGAAGGCGCAACAGCGCTTCTTCAACCTCAGGAGGCTGAAGAAATTTGGCTTGTCACCCAAAACCCTGACAAACTTCTACAGATGCACAATCAAGAGAATCCTGTCAGGCTGTATCACAGCCTGATACGGCAACTGCACCGCCCTCAACAGCAAGGCCCTCTAGAGGGTGGTGCGGTCTGCACAACGCATCACCGGGGGCAAACTACCTGCCCTCCATGACATCTAAAGATTGAGAAACAGCTTCTATCTCAAGGCCATCAGATTCCTAAACAGAAATCCCTAACTCAGAGGCTGCTGCCTACATTGAGACCTAAATCACTGGACACTTTAATAAATGGATCACTAGTCACTTCAAACAATGCCGCTCTAAATAATGCCACTTTAATAAATGTCTACATATCTTACATTACTCATATCACATATAAATACTGTATTGAGACCCAATCACTGGACACTTTAATAAATGGATCACTAGTGACTTTAAACAATGCCACTTTAATATTGTTTACATATCTTACATTACTCATATCACATGTATATCCTGTATTTTATACCATCTACTGCACCTTGCTCATGCCGCTCAGCCATCGCTCATCCATATACTTATATGTACATATTCTCATTCACCCCTTTAGATTTATGTGCATTAGGTAGTTGTTGGGAATTGTTAGATTACTTGTTAGATATTACTGCACTGTTGGAACGAGAAGCACAAGCATTTCGCAACACACGCATTAACATCTGCTAACCATGTGTATGTGACCAATAAAACTTGACTTGAACCTTTTTTTGTGGGATACACAAGGCAATTATAGGTCTTGTGGCATATTTTGGTTAAACTAGCCCTAATTCAATGGAATTGCAACCCTCTGCATGCACAGTGCATTGTTCCATCACATGTGCAGTGCACTCTTCCATCACATGTACAGCTAACTAATGAGATGCTATTGAGCCTACACTACAACACTGTCTGAGCCAAGGACTACATGCTTTCTGGTAAGTTTTGATTACAATACTGGGTGGGGTAAATATATTTTATATGACATACATGATTTTTGTTAACTAGTAAATAGTAGCCTACAGCAAAGTGTGTTTAAATAATTAGTAATTTGTTAACAATTTCTGCTAGTTAGTTTTTGCTACCATGCTGGTTTTAGCTTGATTGAGCCTGCTAACTGTGGAGTGGTAATTCACCTGTTTCCATACATGTTTCATTTTAAAACATTTATATTACAAAGGAGTTGCTTAATCTAACTACTTAACTATTTATCTCTACATGGAACTGTATTTGGGTTTTAAAAAAATGAAAACATTCTAATCTCTACAGGAAAATGCCACGGTCACTATCTGATGTGTGGAAGCATTTCGCAGCAGCTAATGTAGAAGGAAAAGCTGTGTACATTTGCAAATACTGTGCCAAATAATTTGTGAAGAATACAACAAAGATGCAGAATCATCTGGCCAAGTGCATAAGGTTCCCTCAGCGCTCACAACAAGAAACCTCTGACAAAAGTTCCTCTACTTCTATTCGAGGTGAAAATGATGAATCAGACACCTTATCGATAGCAACAGCTCATGGCCCTCCTGGAATCAGAAGTTGTTTTGACTTATTGGAAATACGTAGTCAGAGAAATGCTGATGAATGTCTTGCTCGAGCTGTGTATGCAACTGTTTCACCTCTGATGCTCACAGACATTGTGTATTGGAAGAGATTTCTGAATGTTCTTCGCCCAGCATACATCCCTCCAACTAGACATGCTTTATCTACTAATTTGCTGGATGCAGAGTTCAACAAAGTTCAAGTGAAGGTCAAGTAAATCATAGAGAAAGCAGACCATTGCAATCATCTCTGATGGGTGGTCGAATGTTCATGGGCAAGGAAAAATTAACTACATCTCCAACCCTCAACCAGTATTCTACAAGAGCACAGACACGGGACAGACACACCAGTCTCTACATTGATGACTGCCTTCAGCTCATCTGCAATGACCTTGGACCACAGAAGGTATTTGCACTGGTGACAGACAATGCTGCGAACATGAAGGCTGCTTGGTCTAAAGTGGAGGACTCCTACCCTCACATCACACCCATTGGCTGTGCTGCTCATGCATTAAATCTGCTCCTCAAGAACATCATGGCACTGAAAACAATGGATACAATCTACAAGAGAGCCAAGGAAATGGTTAGATATGCGAAAGGTAATGAAGGTATAGCAGCAAAGTGAGAAGAATAAGAGCACCACATTGAATCTGCCCAGCAACACCCATTGGGGTGGTGTTGTCATCATGTTTGACAGTCTCCTGGAGGGAAAGGAGTCTCTCCAAGAAATGGCCATATCAGTGTCTGCCGATATGGACAGCCCCATCAAGAGGATCCTCCTGGATGATGTATTTTGGGAGAGAGTGGTAAGCAGCCTGAAACCTATAGCAGTAGCCATTGCCTGGATTGAGGGAGACAATGCCATCCTGTCTGATTTTCAGACTCTGCTTGCAGATGTAAGAGAACTAAAAACACAAGCATTTCGCTACACTCGTATTAACATCTGCTAATCATGTGTATGTGACCAATAAAATTTGATTTGAAATCCGTACTGCTCTGCCTACTTTACTGTTGCTCCAAGCAGGGAAACAGCAGTTCTGAAATGTATCAAAAAGCGTGAAGACTTCTGCCTGAAGCCCATACTGGCAAGAGCAACCCGTCTGGTTCAGAGATCAACAAGGCCTATGGTGTCATCAATACCGTGTCTCGCCACCTTTGCCTGGATGAGGGCAAGGTTCTCGGCAGTCTGGCGAAGTACACTTCCAAGCAAGGGCTTTGGGATGGAGATGCAATATGGCAGTCGTGCCAACATATCTCATCAGCCACCTGGTGGAAGGGACTTTGTGGATCTGAGGCTCTTTCCCCGGTTGCCTCCATCATCCTCCAAATCCCACCAACATCAGCCACCTCAGAGTGCAACTGATCCTTGTTTGGGAACACACACACACACACACACACACCAAAGCACGCAACAGGCTGACCAATACAAGGGTTGAAAAATTGGTGGCCATCTGGGCAAATTTGAGCCTGACAATGAGCCATCCTCAACGAGGTCGGAAAGTGACAGTGAAGATGAGGCCTCAGAGGCTGATGTTCAAGAGGTGGACATTGAGGAGGTCCAGGAAGAAGACATGGAAGCCTGAGAGAAAGACAACCTAAGCCTTAGTTTCTAGACTATCGTTTTAAAAATGTATGTTGAAAATGTTTTTGGGAGATGTGATGGATCATTGGGGATCATTCAATATACCCTTTTGTTGTTCAGTGAAATCATCCCATGTGAAGAGTCAACTCATTTAAAGTTCAATTCGTAACTAAATATTGGAAGGATATAATTATTTGCAATTATGTCTACTTATGATAAGGTAAAAGGTTTATGTCTCCATTTGATATGGTAAATATATCCAATGCAAAAAAACATCTACATTTAAATGGTATTAATATTAATTGCATACACAGTGGGGCAAAAAAGTATTTAGTCAGCCACCAATTGTGCAAGTTCTCCCACTTAAAAAGATGAGAGGCCTGTCATTTTCATCATAGGTACACTTCAACTATGACAGATAAAGAGAGAAAAAATCCAGAAAATCACATTGTAGAATTTTTTATGAATTTATTTGCAAATTATGGTGGAAAATAAGTATTTGGTTAATAACAAAAGTTTCTCAATACTTTGTAATATACCCTTTGTTGGCACTGACAGAGGTCAAACGTTTTCTGTAAGTCTTCACACGGTTTTCACACACAGTTGCTGGTATTTTGGCCCATTCCTCCATGCAGATCTCCTCTAGAGCAGTGATGTTTTGGGGCTGTTGCTGGGCAACATGGACTTTCAACTCCCTCCAAAGATTTTCTATGGGGTTGAGATCTGGAGACTGGCTAGGCCACTCCAGGACCTTGAAATGCTTCTTACGAAGCCACTCCTTCGTTGGCCGGGCGGTGTGTTTGGGATCATTGTCATGTTGAAAGACCCAGCCACGTTTCATCTTCAATGCCCTTGCTGATGGAAGGAGGTTTTCACTCAAAATCTCACGATACATGGACCCATTCATTCTTTCCTTTACACGGATCAGTCGTCCTGGTCCCTTTGCAGAAAAACAGCCCCAAAGCATGATGTTTCCACCCTCATGCTTCACAGTAGGTATGGTGTTCTTTGGATGCAACTCAGCACTCTTTGTCCTCCAAACATGACGAGGTGAGTTTTTACCAAAAAGTTATATTTTGGTTTCATCTGACCATATGACATTCTCCCAATCTTCTTCTGGATCATCCAAATGGCTCTCTAGCAAACTTCAGACGGGCCTGGACATGTACTGGCTTAAGCAGGGGGATACGTCTGGCACTGCAGGATTTGAGTCCCTGGCGGCGTAGTGTGTTACTGATGGTAGGCTTTGTTACTTTGGTCCCAGCTCTCTGCAGGTCACTCACTAGGTCCCCCCGTGTGGTTCTGGGATTTTTGCTCACCGTTCTTGTGATCATTTTGACCGGGGTGAGATCTTGCGTGGAGCCCCAGATCGAGGGAGATTATCAGTGGTCTTGTATGTCTTCCATTTCCTAATAATTGCTCCCACAGTTGATTTCTTCAAACCAAGCTGCTTACCTATTGCAGATTCAGCCTGGTGCAGGTCTACAATTTTGTCTTCCCAGCCTGGTGCAGGTCTACAATTTTGTTTCTGGTGTCCTTTGACAGCTCTTTAGTCTTGGCCATAGTGGAGTTTGGAGTGTGACTGTTTGAGGTTGTGGACAGGTGTCTTTTATACTGATAACAAGTTCAAACAGGTGCCATTAATACAGGTAACCAGTGGAGGACAGAGGAGCCTCCTAAAGAAGAAGTTACAGGTCTGTGAGTGCCAGAAATCCTGCTTGTTTGTAGGTGACCAAATACTTATTTTCCAACGTGATATTCTGGATTTTTTTTTCTAATTTTGTCTGCCATAGTTGAAGTGTACCTATGATGAAAATTACAGGCCTCTCTCATCTTTTTAAGTGGGAGAACTTGCACAATTGGTGGCTGACTAAATACTTTTTTGCCCCACTGTATGCCCGTTAATTCCCATATATTCCCACAGAAAGTGTCCACCTCTGAATAATCAAAATGTGCAACCCTACAATTCATGTCGACAATCTACTAGAAAATCCTTTTCAATCCTTGTCATATGAAGGGAAATTATAGGTCAAACAAACGTGTTCTTCGGCCATTGGAAATTAACATTACACAACAAGACGAATGAGTGGTATGGAAGGAATCAGTTACTAACTGCGAGAGTTGCAAAGCAATCAATATTTGACTTCCCCTGACTGCTATATTCGGTAGAGAGTGTGTGTGGTCCAAGTCTGGGTTTAAACCCCTAGTCGATTTCCGCGGGCCCCAGCGCATTCGGAAAGTATTCAGACACCTCGACTTTTCCCACATTTTGTTTAGAGCGTTAGAGCGGTGGACTAGTAACGAAAGGTTGCAAGATCGAATCCCCGAGCTGACAAAGTACAAATCTGTCATTCTGCCCCTGAACAAGGAAGTTAACCCACTGTTCCTAGGCTGTCATTAAAAATAAGAATTTGTTCTTAACTGACTTGCCTAGTTAAATATAGGTCAAATAAAAATTACATTCTAAAATGGATATAATCAATTTTTCCCCCCTCAATCTACACAAAATACCCCATAACGACAAAGCGAAAACAGGTTTTATTGCATAAATATTCAGATCCTTTGCTATGAGACTCAAAACTGAGCTCAGGTGCCTCCTGTTTACATTGATCATCCTTGAGATATTTCTACAACTTGATTGGAGTCCACTTGTGGTAAATTCAATTGATTGAACAAGATTTTGAAAAAGGCACACACCTAAGGTCCCACAGCTTGACAGTGCATGTCACAGCAAAAACCAAGCCATGACGTCGAAGGAATCGTCTGTAGAACACCGAGACAGGATTGTGTCGAGGCATAGATCTGGGAAAGGGTACTACAAAAAAAATGTATGCAGCATTCTAGGTCCCCAAGAACACAGTTCTAGCCAAACTGAGCAATCAGAGGGAGGGCATTGGTCAGGGACATGACGAAGAACCCTATGGTCACTGACAGAGCTCCAGAGTTCCTCTGTGGAGATGGGAGATCCTTCCAGAACAACAACCATCTCTGCAGCACTCCAGCTATCAGGCCTTTAGAGTGGCCAGACTGAAGCCACTCCTCAGTAAAAAGGTACATGACGGCCCGTTTGGAGTTTGCCGAAAGGCACCTAAAGGACTCTCAGACCATGAGAAACAAGACTCTTTGGCCTGATGCCAAGCGTCATGTCTGGATTAAACCTGGCATCATCCCTACGGTAAAGCATGGTAGTGGCAGCATCATGCTGTGAGGAAGTTTTTCGGCGGCGGGGACTGGGAAACTAGTCAGGATCGAGGGAAAGATCAATGGAGCAAAATACAGAGATCCTTGACAAAAACCTGCTCCAGAGCGCCAAGGACCTCAGACTGGGGCGAAGGTTCACCTTCCAACAGGACTACGACCATAGCTTCTGGACAAATCTCTGAATGTCCTTGAGTGGCCCAATCGAACATCTACAGAGAGACGTGAAAATAGCTGTGCAGAGACTCCCCATCCAACCTGACAGAGCTTGAGAGGATCTGCAGAGAAGAATGGGATAAACTCCCCAAATACAGGTGTGCCAAGCTTGTAGCTTCATACCGAAGACTTGAGGCTGTAATCGCAGCCAAAGTACTGAGTAAAGGGTCTAAATACTTATGTAAATGTGATATTTATGTTTATTTGTAATACATTTGGATGTTTTATTTTTATAAAATGTTTTTGCTTTGTCATTGTGGGGTATTGTGTGTAGAACTGATGAGGAAAAAATATATATTTAAAAAAATCGTCCATTCTAGAATAAGGTTATGTAACATAACAAAATTTGCAAAAAGTCAAGGGGTATGAATACTTTCCAAAGGCACTGTAGATCCAGCAGACAAGCAAAGGCTCACCCTTTTGTCTTCTGAAGATTCATACATACACACAGCTTCTGTTCGACCCATAGGGAAAAAACACATTACATCTGCATATCTTGTGTAGATTCAAACACACGTACACAGTGGTGCAATTTCATACATACACATTCAATGGCTCACCTCAGGAACCTTTGCATTTTAGTATGCATGTACACTGCATCTGCCCAGCATAGTCTCACATCCACACATACCCTCACACATGCACACACCATTGTCTCACCTGCTAGGTACATCTCGCAGCTGCCTACTGTCTCACACACACAGACCATGTTAGCTCACCTGCTGGGTACATCTCGCAGCTGCCTACTGTCTCACACACACAGACCATGTTAGCTCACCTGCTGGGCCCATCTCGCAGCTGCCTACTGTCTCACACACACAGACCATGTTAGCTCACCTGCTGGGTACATCTCGAGCTGCCTACTGTCTCACACACACAGACCATGTTAGCTCACCTGCTGGGTACATCTCGCAGCTGCCTACTGTCTCACACACACAGACCATGTTAGCTCACCTGCTGGGTACATCTCACAGCTGCCTACTGTCTCACACACACAGACCATGTTAGCTCACCTGCTGGGTACATCTAACAGCTGCCTACTGTCTCACACACACAGACCATGTTAGCTCACCTGCTGGTCCTTGTGATACATCTCGCAGCTGCCTACTGTCTCACACACACTGTACCCAGCAGGTTAGCTCACCTGCTGGGTACATCTCACAGCTGCCTACTGTCTCACACACACATACCATGTTAGCTCACCTGCTGGTCCTTGTGGTACATCTCACAGCTGCCTACTGTCTCACACACACAGACCATGTTAGCTCACCTGCTGGTCCTTGTGGTAGATCTCACAGCTGCCTACTGTCTCACACACACAGACCATGTTAGCTCACCAGCTGGTACATCTCACAGCTGCCTACTGTCTCACACACACAGACTATGTTAGCTCACCTGCTGGTCCTTGTGGTACATCTCATACTGGTGGATCATCTGGCGGCTGATCTGGCTGCCGTGGTAGACAATGACGTTGATCTCAGTCCAGGTGCGGAACTCCCTCTCCCAGTTGGTGATGGTGGAAAGGGGGGCGATAATGAGGAAGGGTCCCCGCAGGCCCATGGAGAACATCTCAAAGAGGAAGGTGATGGACTGGATGGTCTTCCCAAGGCCCATCTCGTCAGCCAGGATGCAGTTCTTCCTGTATAGGAAGAGTCGGGAAAACATGGTGATGTCAAACACACAAAAATATTTTCATCAAATAAAACTAAAAGGGGTGAGGGGTGACAATCAGTGGCCTGCTGAGGGAGAGTAGAGCTAATCTCCAAACCTAGAACCAAATCTCATGAGTGCCTGCCTGCCAACTCGGGTTTGATTTTGGGGGGGGGGGGGCTGAGGTTTTCAAATCTGTACTGAACGGAAGTAACAGATAAGTACCAACTGTCATGAAGCCTCTGCCAAAGCCAGTCCCCAGCACCTTCCCAAGAAGCCCACCTGTTTACAATCCAGGCTGCACAGAATGACAACATGTCATGGAGGCATCTGATGTTTTGGATGCAAATATTTCACAGGTTAGTAGTGCAAAGTTAATCCACCACCGCACCAGAAGATATCGTCCCCATCTCAAACTTGACAGATTAAATGTTAATAGTCTGTCACAAGAGTTAATTTTAACACCTGATCTCCCCCTTTTGATCATGCCTGGTTTCAATGTGTTAGTAGTCTATCTAGGATGCTAACTGTCCAAAAATGTATGAAGGGGGCATGGCGTTTTATGACAGAGGAATTTCACCACGTGCTTTTGCAGCATGTGCTATTCACCATGTGTTAACATATGTTTTGGGTCTTTGATTTGAGTGAGTGAGAAACAATTACAGAGGCATTTGTGTGAACAGTAACCTGTTCGGTAGTATTATAATGTAAGAGTTTGGTAGTATTATAATGTAAGAGTTCTAAACTTCAACATTCAAAAAAGTATTTTACACAGATCATGTGTCCATTACAAACTATGCAAGAATCGGAATGCATAATCTGTCACCAGTACTTGAAAATGTGTAAATAAAACAGTAAATACATTATGCTCAATACATACGGTATGCTTACAACAGAAACGACAACACGATATAGAGAAAATAAGGCACTTACTTTTATTGGAACTCACATGTCCAATGTTATTATTTGTGAGGAAAAAAAAGCAATCAAGGCAATGTGAGCACCAACCAGAAAATGTGCCAGGGGGAAAAAAGTTTGTGCTAGACTGTGCAAATTTCTGCATACTTGATCTGGGGTAACAATAGGGAGGTGCTTGGTCTCTCATTGAAGAGGGAAGTTTGTCCGGTTCAGTAAAGCCTCAAACAAATTGTCCGCAAACAGTGAAATGGGCTACATTCTATGTGAATTAATGAGGAAGGACACACAAGTTGAAATATAGTCTAGAGATAATTATCAGGTAGCATGTGTCTTGATTTGAGAGCAGCGCGTGTTTTACTATCCTGTTGCGTAAAAATCACATTTTGGAACAGTGCATTCTGATATCATGCGCATAAAACAACAATAGACTGGGGTGACCGTTAGAGCTATTTGGAATTCACACGTGAAAAGGTTAATAAGCTCAATGTACTGAGTAAAAGCCATATTGGATTTGTACCAAAAACATTGCACGATCGATCATATATACACCCTACATACCCTGATAGATAAACAAGTCCACAAAAATATACGCTTTCTTTATCGACTTCCAAAAAGCATTTGATTCTATTTGGCATAGAGGACTGTTCTACGAATTTATTGAAAGTGGTTGAGGGGGTAAAACATATGACATAATTAAATCAAAGTATACTGGCAATATGTGCAGTATCAAAATTGGAAAGAAAATGACAGAATTCTTTAACCAGGTGCGGGGCCTTCGACAGGGTTGAGCACGACGCTCTTCAATATCTCTATTCTCTATTCTATATATCCTCAGCCACTGTGTTTGTCTCCACAATTCAGAGGTTAAATGCCTGGTCTTTGCAGATAACCTGTGCCTGCTATCAGCCACAGCACATGGCCTATAGCAGAGCCTGGACCTGCTAGAGCAGTACTGCCAGACCTGGGCCTTGTCAGTAAAATATTGATTTTCCAGAGAAGATCCAGATCTCCAGGTACAAATATATAAAGAATTGCACAGACTACAATTACTTTGGTTTAAAAATAAACTCAACTGGACACCTAAATGAGGTGAATGAACGCAGGGTATTCTACACCATTAAAAATTAATTAAAATTGAAATACCAATTAAAATTTGGACAAAACAAATTGAATGTGTCAATGAACCAATTGCACGTTATGGCAGCGAGTTGTGGGGTACACTTGCAAAACAAGATTTCACACGATGGGACAAACACCCCACTTTAACCCTGCATGCAGAGTTCTATAAGATTCTCCAACATGTCCAGAGGAAATTTAGGCCAATAACCACTAGTAATAAAAAAAAAAATGAAAAAAAAACACAGTGATCCACTCTCATATCATTACCAAGCCCTGCAATGCAAGATTGAGTAAAGACAAGAGTCGACTTATCCAGCTGGTCCTGGTGTTGAGTTCACAAACCTGTTCAACGAGCACACTGAAGCCTCAGGACCAGAACAGCCAATCAATCAGAATAAACCAAATTACAACAAAGTCAAAACAAAACTACATTACCTATTGGGAAACAAGCACAAAGCAAATTGCAGTGCTATCTGGCCCCAAATTGACAGTACACCATGGCAAACTATTTGACCATGGTGACTGATCAAAACCTTAGAAATACGTATTTCCTCACACATCAAATTAAATTTTATTAGTCACACGTGACAAATACAACAGGTGAAGACCTTACAGTGAAATGCTTACTTACGAGCCCCTAAACAACAATGCAGTTAAAAAATATTTATGGATAAGAATAAGAGATAAAAGTAACATGTAATTAAAGAGCAGCAGTAAAATAACAATAGCGAGACTATATACTGAGGGGTACTGATAGAGTCGCTGTACGGCGGTACCGGTTAGTTGAGGTAGTATGTACATGTAGGTAGAGTTATTAAAGTGACTATGCATAGATTGCAACAGAGTAGCAGTGGTGTAAAGAGGGGGAGGGGGGGCAATGCAAATAGTCTGGGTAGCCATTTGACTAGATGTTCAGGAGTCTTTTGGCTTGGGGGTAGAAGCTGTTTAGAAGCCTCTTGGACCTAGACTTGGTGCACCGGTACAGCTTGCCGTGCGGTAGTAGAGAGAACAGTCTATGACTAGGGTGGCTGGAGTCTTTGACAAATTTTTAGGGCCTTCCTCTGACACCGCCTGGTATAGAGGTCCTGGATGGAAGGAAGCTTGGCCCCAGTCATGTACTGGGCCGTTCGCACTACCCTCTGTGGTGCCATGTGGTCGGAGGCCGAGCAGTTGCCATTCCAGTGCTCTCGATGGTGCAGCTGTATAACCTTTTGAGGATCTGAGGACCCATGGCAAATCCTGAGGGGGAATAGGTTTGGTTGTGCCCTCTTCACAACTGTCTTGGTGTGCTTGGACCATGTTAGTTTGTTGGTGATGTGGACACCAAGGAACTTGAAGCTCTCAACCTGCTCCACTGGAGCCCCGTCGATGACAATGGGGGCAGGCTTGGTCCGCTTTTTCCTGTAGTCCACAATCATCTCCTTTGTCTTGATCACGTTGAGGGAGAGGTTGTTGTCCTGGCATGAGTGAACAGGGAGTACAGGAGGGGACTGTGGGGGGCCACTGACGGGCCACTGTGTTGAGGATCAGCGTGGCGGATGTGTTGTTACCTACCTTTACCACCTGGGAGTGGCCCGTCAGGAAGTTAGTCAGTTGCAGAGGTGTTTAGTCCCAGGGTCCTTAGCTTATTGATGAGCTTTGAGGGCACTATGGTGTTGAACGCTGGGCTGTAGTCAATTAATAGCATTCCCACGTGTTCCTTTTGTCCAGGTGAGAAAGGGCAGTGTGGAGTGCAATAGCGATTGCATCTGTGGATCTGTTGGGGACGCTATGCAAATTGGAGTGGGTCTAAGGTTTCTGGAAAAATGGTGTTGTGAGCCATGACCAACCTTTCAAAGCACTTCATGGCTAAATGTGAGTGCTACGGGTCGGTGGTCATTTAAGCAGGTTACCTTAGTGTTCTTGGGCACAGGCACTATGGTGGTCTGCGTAAAACATGTTGGTATTACAGACTCGGACAGGGAGAGGTTGAAAATGTCACTTGCCAGTTGGTCAGCGCATGCTCGCAGTACACATCCTGGGAATCCGTCTGTTGACCTGTTTAAAAGGTCTTAATCACATCGGCTGCGGAGAGCGTGATCACAGTCTTCCAGAACAGCTGGTGCGCTCATGCATGTTTCAGATTGTTTATCTACGAGACGTTTTTAGTGGTGGATTGCTACCTGAGCAGTAAGTCTACTATTCATGAGGGGGACTATGTATATATTTGGGGGAGGAGGAGTTGCAGTTTTCTTACCTGTTGTACCAGTTGAAGAGCAACCAGTTCATTCCCTCCAGCTGGTACTCTCTCAGCTGGTTCCCGTTTCGATAGTCTTTGGATTTGTCCAGCTTCTGCCACTTGTCTGGCTGAGGTCTTTCCTACTCAGAGTGGACACGTGCGCATACACACACACACACACACACACACACACGGATTGGCAATCTCAAATAACAGCATCACACACACATTGAGGTCGACTGGACAGGTACACGTACTGCGCACGCCCACAAATGCACAGAATACCTGACCAACTCTCAGTCACACACAGACACATCAAAAGCTACTCTTCAAAAACAGAACATCCAATTCAGACACATTGCTGATTGTTAATTTACATTTTTAAACAAAGGAACAAATGTTGTAAATTACAGGGGAAGGAGTTACTCTTTCCCACTCACCACAAATTTGAATTCAGGGATTCTCTTGATCTCCTCAAACTCCCGAATCTTCACCGGGTCCACATCTTCCTGAAGCTCCCATGTAGCCTCCTCATAGGACAGGGAGCACCACTTCACCAGGTAGTGTGTCACCTCCTGTAAACACACACATGCATGCATGCGAACACAGCGAGACAGTGACAGTCAATGAGTCAGACACACAGACACAGAATTAGCCAGTGAGTCAGTCAGATACACTGACTGAAGCACGTGTGTCCGAACACACAAACACCCCTCACTTGTGGTGAGCAACTGGCTTTCCCTGGCTCACCTCTCCTGTCTCTGTGTCTGTAGTGATGGCCACCTCCAAAACTCTATCCACTTCTATGTAGTCAGGGTTAAAGAGGTCTTCATTCGGCTACATGGAGGAGTAGACAATCAATATCATCCTTTTCATGTGATTCCTTACATAGCTATGCATTTATTTCTTTATGTCATATGAAAATGTATTGAATGGCTACGATGGGACAGTTTTTTA